>NW_008795043.1:687044-707256 GCF_000699145.1 Aptenodytes forsteri | reverse complement strand
AATTGGCCTTGGCCCATCGATCCAGCCTGCCCAGATCCCTCCGTAGAGCTTTCCTACCCTCGAGCAGATCAACACTCCTGCCCAACTTGGTGTCATCTTCAAACTTAAGGAGGGTGCACTTGATCGTATCGTCCAGGTCATTGATAAAGATATTGAACAGAACTGGCCCCAATACTGAGCCCTGGGGAACACCACTTGTGACCGGCCGCCAACTGGATTTAACTCCATTCACCACCACTCTTTGGGCTAGGCCATCCAGACAGTTTTTTACCCATCAAAAATTACGCCTGTCTGAGCCATGAGCAGCCAGTTTCTCCAGGAGAATGCTGTGGGAAACGGTATCAAAGGCTTTACTAAAGTCTAGGTAGACCACATCCACAGCCTTTCCCTCATCCACTAAACGGGTCACCTTGTCATAGAAAGAGATCAGGTTAGTCAAGCAGGACCTGCCTTCCATAAACCCATGCTGACTGGGCCTGACCGCCTGGTTGTCCTGTACCTGCCACATGATGGCGCCCAAGGTGATCTGTTCCATTGTTCCCATATCTGGAAACTAAAGAGAGGTTTTGGACAAAAAACCTAGTTTCAAGCATTCTTTGGTGCTGTCAAGGGGCCAGTCAGCCTTTGAAGCATGTAGCACTCCTGCTGCTGTCATGTCAGTTTAAAAACAGATGCAGAGGCTCAAAACTTTCTATGCTACTAATGGTGCTCTTTGAGGGCCAGGGGACAGGCACTGGCTGACACCATTGGTGCACCTAGACCATATACACAGGCACATTGCCAGCTCGGTGAGGGACAGCACTACTTGCCTACAACATAACAGTGGTGAGGTGATTCCTGTGACTCCCTACATGAGAAAAGTTATGTTCTCCATCCTAGAAACATCCCTAATAACACAAAGTCATTAGACTGAGGCAGAGTCCATGACCTCACCACTCTCAGTGCAGAGCAGCTAGTACTGAGAATTAGCTCTCTGAGGCAAAGGTAGAGGCGAAGACATCTTTCCCCTTCCTTCCTTCCTTCCTTCCTTCCTTCCTTCCTTCCTTCCTTCCTTCCTTCCTTCCTTCCTTCCTTCCTTCCTTCCTTCCTTCCTTCCTCTTTCTCTCTCTCTTTCTTTCTCTTTCTTTCTTTCTTTCTTTCTTTCTCTTTCTTTCTTTCTTTCTTTCTTTCTCTTTCTTTCTTTCTTTCTTTCTTTCTCTTTCTCTTTTCTTTTCTTTTCTTTTCTTTTCTTTTCTTTTCTTTTCTTTTCTTTTCTTTTCTTTTCTTTTCTTTTCTTTTCTTTTCTTTTCTTTTCTTTTCTTTTCTTTTCTTTCTCATTTCTGCTGCTTCTTTCTCTGTTCTATTGACTGGTGAGGCCACTGGTGAGCTTTTTCCTGGGCTTGACTTAACTCCTGACTCTTTACCTCCTCCCACCAAGTGGCACAGGGGGATGAGGAATGGGAGTTGCGGTCAGTTCATAACACTGTCTCTGCTGCTCCTTCCTCCTCATGCTCTTCCTCTGCTCCAGCGTGGGGTCCCACCCGTGGTAGACAGTCCTCCATGAACTTCTCCAACATGAGTCCTTCCTACAGGCTGCAGTTCTTCACAAACTGCTCCTGCGTGGGTCCTTTCCGTGGGGTGCAGTCCTTCAGGAATGGACTCCTCCAGCATGGGTCCCCCACGGGATCATAGGTCCTGTCACCAAAGGTCCTCTCACCAAACCTGCTCCAGTGTGGACTCCTCTCCATGGGCTGCAGTTCCTGCCAGGAGCCTGCTCCAGCGCGGGGTCTCCACAGGCTGCAGCTTCCTTCAGGGCACATCCACCTGCTCCGGCATGGGGTCCTCCATGGGCTGCAGGTGGATATCTGCTCCACCGTGGACCTCCATGGGCTGCAGGGGGACAACCTGCTTCACCATGGTCTTCATCACAGGCTGCAGGGCAATCTCTGCTCCAGTGCCTGGAGCACCTCCTCCCCCTCCTTCTTCACTGACCTTGGTGTCTGCAGGGCTGTTTCTCTCACATTTTTCTCACTCCTCTCTCCCAGCTGCTGTTGTGCAGCATTTTTTACCCTTTCTTAAATATGTTATCACAGAGGTGCCACCAGCGCCACTGATGGGCTCAGCTTTGGCCAGTGGTGAGTCCGTCTTGGAGCTGGCTGGCACTGGCTCTGTCTGACATGGGGGCAGCTCCTGGTGTCTTCTCACAGAAGCCACCCCTGCAGTCCCCCCCCACTACAAAGACCTTGCCATGTAAATCCAGTACACATTGGCAGACCCCACTGTAGTATATAAGCTGGAATAAGAGGTCTGTAGTTACTCAGATGACCCTTGGAACAATTTTTTAAAATTGACCTCATGTTTGCCCCTGTTTAGCCTTCCAGTAATTTTAAATGACACGTTATCCATCACTGCTACGACCTTAGCTCTTCCAGTTTAGAGACATCTTAGACCTCTTAAGTACTTATTAACAGTTCTAGTTATTCATTGCTATTCACTCTGTGAATTTTTTTCATCTCTTCTAAAGTAATTTTAATTTCTACCTAATCTTTCCTAAGATCCCTAACCCCTAAGAGTGGCTGGAACCATCTGAACACAAAGTTTCTTCTACTATGAGCACTGATGCAAATAAATAATTTAAAAATGGCCATATCTGCTGTGATCTTTTATACTGTCAGCTGGTCCTACAGATTTTCTGACAGGCTCCTGAATCTTTGATGTGAAGAAACATTATTAGTGTTAATTCCCTTTGCCATTCGTTCCTCAAAGTGCTTTTTGTCTGTGTTTTGACATGCAATCTGCCACCGGATATGTTACTTCTATTTTTTCCATTTGGCCACAACTTTAGCTTTCACTGTTTCCCACAGCCTCCCTTACCTTACAGTTTAACAGTGCCTATTTCCTTTTACACTCCCTCAAGTCCTTGTTAATAAGTTGTGTGCCCTGGTCCTGTACTTCCAGCACCATAACCTTTAGACCACTCCTGCTGTCAGTCAGTCTGGGGTTTCCTTCGCAGACTGCCTTTTGGCAGGAAGAATGGAGAAGGAGCCCCTGCAGGGTCCGTGCCCGTGGTTTGTCTGTGAGCAAGGGGAAAAGAGAGCCAGGAGCTGCTCCAAGCACTCCTGAGGACTTGGTGACAGAGACCTACAGCATCACCTCAGCCCTGAGATGGCTAACAGAAACGGGCATCCTGCAGCTGTGAATATGCCCCATGCCAACAACAGTCTCTACTACTCTTTATTAGATTACTCAGATTTTTTTTAAGAAATAAAAAGCCGCTGAGGAACATCATAACACAAATTACAGCTATTGCCCGAGGAAGCTGGAAGGCTGGTCAGCAGCCTTTCCCAGGGACTTGCTGCCTGTTGCCCAACTTGTTCCCACCTGATCAATGAGCAGAAATCCTGGCTGCAGCTGTGGTGGGGAGTGAGGGGTTCATGCTGCCCCACAGCCCCCACGGAGAGCTTGTGGGGAGGGTTTTCTGAAGATCGGAAGAGAGGGGAGAGCACCAAAGTGAACTGAAATTAACTGAGAATTAAGAACTTCTCTTCATGTATGAAATCTGCTAAGAAATTCCTTGCAGGTGGTGAGCCCTGGGGACTTTATCACTAGCAGAGTTTTGCTGGTATTTCATACCAAGCAAAGCCATAGCTATCCTGGCATGATGTATTGCTGCCAGCTCTTGTTCACTTTGAAGAGTGAAAGTAAACAAATTTGACAAAAGAATTTTTCCTGGGAAAAAACCTTCAAAACTTGACTGGATATGACCCTGAGAAACTTGATCTTTCTTTGAAGTTGGTCCTCCTTTGAGCAGGGCGTTCAGGTTCTGTGAAAAAGCTGTGTCTGCTGAGATCTTGTCTGGGACTGAACTGGTAAAAAACTAGATATATCGCAGTGTTACTGACATAACTGTGACGGCAAAACTCTTCTCTAGACTTGTCCTCTGAGTTAATTCTGAACACATTTCCTTCCTGATTTATGGTCTTCCTTCCAGTTTACACAGTCACTTCTCTACTTTCATCAATTACCAGACGCTATCTCATCCCTTCTCTTTCCTAAGCCACACAGATTTATCCTTTTGAGCTCCTCCTTTGCACTTCCTTCTGATATTTTCTGTGTTGTCTGGGAACTTTGGACATTTGAAGAGTTAAACCTCCATAAGTGTTGTCTGCAAAGTCTCTAAATTCTTCTTTAATAACATCCCTCCAGTCTCAAATCTGAGTTTCAGGTATTCTTTAAGCTAACATACACCAAAGGCCTGTTTGCTGATTGCAAACCAAGGGGAAGAAAAAAACAAACAATGACAATACCTCAAGCACAAAGGGATTCTCCTTGTGTGACTGGATATTGCAAGGACAAGGACAGAAGGGAGATTATGGAAAAGGAGGGGTTTTTTACTGTCAGTGCGAATCCCTTGGTATAGATAGCCACAGGAAGAAAAATGCATAATCCCCAGGAGCCTCCACGGGCGCAGCAGGGACAGAGCTGTGCTGTTGAGCTCCTTTGTGCTGAGCACGGCAGGAAAAGAGCAGGCAGGGAGGGGGCAGCTGCAGCAGGGTTGCATGATGACCATTCATCTTGAGCCTACCAAAAGAGCAGTCGCTGGGTAGCTCCCAGCTTTGGAAATGGGGGAATTTGTACTCCAGCAACATAGGGTGATCCAACCTTTATAACCACTGCTGGTATCTGCTCCTGTGTCCTCTGAGAGCAGCTGTCAGGGTGAGGAGAGCCACTGCTCAGTACAACAGCAAGACAGGAAAAATCAGCCATGTTTGCTGAGAATGAGCTGGGACAGCTGGGCCGCTCCTTGAAGTTCATTGATAGGAAAAATGGATGTTAGACTGCGGGTAAAATAGGTCCTCAGTTGGCCAAGCAAAGGTGCAGCCAGAGAGCTTTTATCTTTTTGCAGTCCCATTTGCAGGACTGATGGCTATTTCTGTTGACCCCCTGACGTCAGCAGTATCCCCTTTTGTGGGCTCCCCCAGGCTCCCTGATAATCTGTGCCCCAGCCACTGCATGCACCGACCTCTTCCATCTTTCACCTCCTGTTTTTCTGGTACATGCTGGCATATGGGAGGTGATCTTGACTCGGTGGCTGTGTGACATGCCTGTGGCATAAGGATGTGCATCTCTGACTTGCTACTGGCTAGGACCTCTAAGATGAAGCAGACGACATGCATTAAGTGTTATTTTTTTTGTCCTCAGATGGGAAACAGGTAATAACCTGAGTTTAGCTTTGTTTGCTCATATCTCTTTCTTTGTCTTGTTTCTCATCAGGCCCTTTGTATTCTGTTCTCATCACGAATCCTCTTGCCCTGACCAAATCCGATTTCCACAGAAAAGCTTCATGAAGAATGAACAACATGGCTTCTGGAGAGAGAGTCAGTAGCAGGGAAATGTCAGGCCAGGTCATTATTAATGGTTGCCTATAAAATAAATAATAAGCTTATTAACTTTGCAGACCATAGCAAGCTGGAATAGGCTGCAAGTACTTTGGAGGACAGAGCTTGAGCTTGACAAATGGTCTTGTCAAATTGGAGAAATAGTTTGAGAAAAATAGGATGCAGTTCTGCAGGGAGAAGTGCGAGCTCCCACCTTACGCAGAAATAAGTAGCTGCATGTGGAAAAATGCCTGCATTAACATCACTCTGCAGAGAAGGGTCTGGGGTCATAACGGATCAAAGGCAAAACATGAGTCAGCGGCGTCAGGTCGTCTCCATGCCGAGATATATGAACCAAATTACAGCCTGCAAGACAAATGGAGTGATTTTTCTTCTCAGCATGTGTGAGCCCCCGGCAGGGATGCTCTGCTCAGCTGAGGGCACTGAACTTCCAGAAGGATGTGGCCCAGTTGGACAGAGTCCAATGGAAAGCAACAAAACCGTTCAGTGGTCTGGAAAACATGACCTGTGAGGAATGAGCGTGAGAGCCGGGACCGTATAATCGAGAGACGGGAGGACTGGGGAAAGGGAGTCATGGGAAGAGCAGTTCAACTAGGGCTCTGCAGCTAGTGCTGCTGTGGGAGGATGTGGAGAGGGCAGCGCAGGGAGCACGGGAGAAAATCTACTCCAGGTTTTCCTGTCTCCTTCCGCATCGTGCTGCCTCTGTGCCATGTAGAGCCAGGCTGGGCGGCAGCTGTAAGGGGCCAAGGTGGGCTGCGAGGAGAGTCAGGGGGGTGTCTGGTGGCTGTACGGGAACCCCTGTTCAAGAGGGAGATGTAAAGAGTATGTTGGGAAGGTAGGCATTGCTTCAGGGCCCGAGAAAACATGTTACAGTAGGAGTGCTGTCACCTGGGGTCTGTAGGGAATGAGAGGATCGGCAAGTCCCCACACCCTGCATTACAAACAGCTCATGGCTGTTGTGGGGGGACAGGATAAGAGCCTGTGACAGTGCAAAATACTGCTGCAAAGAGAATGGGAACGACCTGGTCTCTGTCTGGCTGAGACAAAGAGTAATGGATGAGCATTGCAGCAGGCTGAGATTGGACACTGGGGTGCACTTGATAACAATACTTATGCCTAGGGAGGTTGTGAGATCTCCATCACTGGAGGATTTTTGGCAAAGTTTGAGCAGATGTACATCAGGGATGATTAGCGTGCAATGGTTGTTTTGGAGCAGGAATGCACTAGAAGACCTCCTGAACATCCTGCCAGCCCTGTTTGCTCTAACTAAATGATTCTTTGTGCAAGTCAAGTGGTTCCAAACAAGGACCCCACCCTGACCTTCAGCTGGTGAGCAGAGGCAGAGTCCCCAAGAGCTGCTTTCTCCTCTGGAGACTCACTGGGCACGTAGCTGCACCTGGGGCCGATGGGGACCGTGGTGGGAACAGCACAGGAGAAAGGCCTTGTGGGAAGCGGTGCAGCTATCAAGGACACAGCTCTGCTCGCAGACCTTATCTGCTGTCAGCGCTCACCACAGGGACTTTGCAGCAAGAGGGTCTTTGCTGAAGCATCAGTTGCTGGTGGTGTAAGCAAATGGACTGAGGTGGGAGGGAGATGCCACTTCTCCCCCTCAGCCACGCACGATCATGTCATATTTGTCTGTAAGCTCGTTGGGGACAGCTTTCCCTGGGGCCTAGCCTGGCTGCTTGCCTTGGCCCTGGCACTGCTGTGCTCCCAGGGAGCAAAGCCTCCATTGGTGCTGCAAAGAAGGGAGTGTGAAATGGAAAGTGACAGTAGTTTACAGGAGCTTCACACCAGCAAATGGGTGAAGGTTGCTGCCAAAAGCATCATTACAATGTGTTTATTTTCTTTGTATTTGCAGGGTAAAATTGGGAAAGAACTGAGAATATGAGCAAAGGCAGTTGGACAGCTGGGATCTAACTGTTTACACAAACTGTTGATGGAAAATGTAAGTAACCAGGGTCATATATACATTACAGCATGTGCTGCATTTATTAGATTAAGTATATTAAAATGTTTATTAGATCACATATTATTGCATGGATTATATTTTACTGTGATCGTAAGCCTGTACTGAATTTCCCAGCTCCTCTACAACTGGCCAGCAGAATAGAAGTGCTAAATAATCTTGAACCTTTATTAATACAAGCTGGACTAGAGTTGCAAATAAGAAACTGTTGGACATCAAATTCCTGCTGCCTGGGGAATCCTTTTCCTGACCAGTAATGTGAGCTTAGCAAAGGGTAAATATCCCCTAAGCAGCAGTAAAGAAAAACAAGGAAATAAATCCTGCCTAGCACTGACATGCAAAAAATACCATAGAGCCAATTTTCTAGGGATACTCGGCACTTCCCTCTAGCTACAGCATTGTCCGCAGAGCTGGGTGAGTCCAAGCGCACCCACCTGAGCTCTGGCACAGGTCTGGCCTGGCTTGGGATTAGGAAGCACTCTCTCAGACTGGTATCAGCTCTTTCCTAAGGTGGGGATGGGAGGTGAAAGGACAATTTGGGGTTAAACAGGGGAAAGGAAAGAGAGTAGAAATAGTGCTTTACTTGGGCTGAGTTTCCCTGCCATTGCTAGACTTGGAGTAATTATTTAAGTGAACGAGCAGGACTCGCACCGCTTGTGTGTCCTGGAAAATATTCACTTTTGTGCAACGCTTCTGTGGGACTGGAAAGCCTCCCCTCTCTGAGTCCCTGATGGTGCAGCAGCAGTGACAACCTGATGTGGGAGCAGGGGCAGCAAATCTCCAATGCATCAGAAGCAGCCAGTGTTGCAGCAGCGGCTGGCTGACTCATCACCACTGCTCTCCTATGCAGAGGTGGCTTATATTCTGGTTAGGACCGTGTGAGATAAGTGCCAAATAATAACGAGCCTCCTGGAAAATCCTTCTGCTGCCACCGACTGCAAGGGCTTACTTGAACATTTTGTGAAGCTGCTCTAAACCCAGAGAGCTAATGGGAAAAAGTTTTTTCAGACCTTGTAGGGACGAACAAGGGGTCTGCCAGTACGCCAAACACTGTAGGATAGTTGGCCACCCATAGCTACCTGCACAGGAATTGGTTGCAGGATGTGTCAGGCAAAAGTAAAATAAGGCATTATTAAGAGCCATGATGGGAAAAATGGTTGTGGCCCCAGCGCGCCAGCCTGGTCCTGGAAAGCCAGGGTGGGAGCGCCATGGTTGTTGCAGATGGAAGAGTGGGATGGCTGGATGGTTGCTACTAGGGGAAAGTCCTTTCACAGTCACTGCCTCCATGTTTCCCATCTCCTCTGGTAGGAACTGGAGAACTGCTCTGCCCCATGCCTGTCCCATCCCGTTACCTCTTCCCCAGCAGCAAAGTGTAGGGAAGTGACAATTACTACAGGGAAGAGAAGTGTGGCTCTAGTTGATGCTTCCAAATGTCCATGTGCCCTGGCACCAGCAAGAAAAATAAACCTTCATCCATTTCTCTCTCCCAGCTCTGCCTCTTTCTCCTAGTCTTCTTTTCCCATGGTAAACATGAGCACACACTATATCCTCCTCTTTGCGGTCTCAGAGTTGAACTTTGCTATGCTGCTAAGGAGATTTGAGGCAACTCTGATTTGTTTTATCAATTCATGTTCATTTCTTGAAAAAGGATAAAAACTGATGATGATGATGATGATTATTAAACTCCAGGTTTATTATCACAACCTGCCTAGGAAAGATGCCTCCAACACCTGGGGGAAGATTTCCAGAGACAAGTACTTTAATGTGTCAGACCAAGCACCACAGCATTTGAAGTGGTGTCTGTGGTCATGCTTGTTCTTTTCTTTTCTTTTCTTTTCTTTTCTTTTCTTTTCTTTTCTTTTCTTTTCTTTTCTTTTCTTTTCTTTTCTTTTCTTTTCTTTTCTTTTCTTTTCTTTTCTTTTCTTTTCTTTTCTTTTCTTTTCTTTTTCTTTTCTTTCTTTTCTTTCTTTTCTTTCTTTTCTTTCTTTTCTTTCTTTTCTTTCTTTTCTTTCTTTTCTTTCTTTTCTTCTTTTCTTTTCTTTTCTTTTCTTTTCTTTTCTTTTCACGTGTAGTTTCCATCTACCCTGCACAGGGTATACTCTGGATGACCTTGAAGGCTCAGATGTTCCTCCTGAACCTGCCTGTCCCCATGCCTTCCTCCTCAGCTGTCCCACAGGGACCTACACCGTGGCCGTCCTGAATGGTCTCAGCCAGCCGTTACTCACCTCCTGGGGGAGGTGCTCTGCAGAGCCTCTTCAGCCATCCTTTTCCCCAAGGTCCATCCAACACCAGGTGCATTGACAGCTTTGCACTGGCAGCTGTGTTCTGCCATGTTGAGACAATAACCTCTTTGTGGATAAATCTTGGTGGTGTGGGCAAAGTCTCTCAGGCTGGAGGTGAAAACAAGAAAGGAAACAGCACTGTCTTGCAAACACCACTTACCCCAGGAGCACTGAACTACACTAGGTACAGTTTCCAATTTTTCTCTCTCTTGCACTCTTATAGCATCTTCCCCAAGTGCTTTCCTTGTTCTCCTGGTAACCCAGCCTGCTTCTTTGCTGGTGCAAACTTTCCTTTTGCTTTTCTTCCCACTGCTTCCATGACGAACTCAACATCTGTTCCTCCCCTGGAGAGGCGAGGGTTGTCCGCCTTCACAGAGAAGGGGCACCGTGCACCTGTAAGTGCCCGTGACTGTGTTTGAGCTGCTGCATGGCAGGAGAGAAGAAAACAAATTGCAACTCATAGCAATGACTCAATGACTTTGATACCTGTGCGGTAAAGACAGGTGCTCTTCAGAGCTGTGTCATCACCTCTACTTTTGGAAGACTCCACCTGGGAGGAAGCAAAGATCTAGTGACAGGAGAAAAGACTGGAAGACAAGAAAAAATCATTTCAGTTTTATTCAGGGGTTTAATAAAATTCTGTGCATCTTTTGATTTAAATAAGCCTCTTAAAAATATTCCATTAAAGCTGAAGTTGACACACCGCATGGTTTCAATACCAGTCCACAAAGCCGACTGTTTCCTGCATATTTCCTTCTCATCCAGGCTGTAAAGCTGAGGTCCTGGACCTTGTCTGGAAAAAAATGAGGGGGCTGCCTTGCCCTTCTCTCCCCTCTCATCAGCTTGTTGTCCCCAGGCTCCAGCAGTACATTCATTTCTTGCAGCAACACAGAGATCATAACAGCTCCAAGCAGCATGGGAGGGGAGAGCCCAGGCTTGATTTACATTAATTTATGCACTAAGGCTTCCCTTTGTCTGAGGAGCTTTTCACTAATAGATGCCTCATTGGCAGGAGCCAAGGTCTAATTACATGATAAAATTGTGCAGATGTGGCCATAGAAGAGACACACACTGTTAATAGAGTATTTTTCCACTGTGGCTTGTCCCAGTTTGGAGAGAAAAATAAACTGCCTCTTTTTTTTTTTTTTTTTTTTTGGCTTGTATAACTCGTGTAGGCATATGGTTAAAATGAAGAAGACCTCAGCCTCACTGGTGAAGCTATTATGGCCAAGCTGTTTAGACCTGTATTTCAAGAAACTCAGGGGCTTCGCCCTTCTATACCTGGTCATGGGTGAGGAAGGGACAAAAGGATCCAAGCACTGAGGAAATTCCCCAAAGCAAGTGTTACTGAAGTGAAGTGCGTAGATAACATTTGTAGTGTTCAAAATACTTCAAAGACCAGGTTGAATCCTACTTTGAGGAGTAGGCAAAGATGAGGGGAACGGAGCATTTGAGAGGCCGACAGCTAGGGCATTTGTATGGGAAGTTAAGAGGGTTCATGCCTTCATGGGTAGGCTTGCCCTATTTTTGTGAAAGATTTTCAGGGGAAATATCCATAAATTTCCAAGAAATGGAGAAAATCTATATTCCAGCTGCATAAAATTACTGAAAAACTGGACATGCAGGAGGAAATCCAGATATGAGATAGTTTTTGGCATGCAACCTGGGAATTTGTGAACCGCTGCTGTCACTGCAGATGGTGGTACCTGTGGAAAATCATGTTCTGGGATCAAGGAGGGTTTCCAGAGGGAGTTAATGTCATGTGGGTAGCTGGCATAGGACACTACTGGGAGTGGAGAAGACTTTTACCTTCAGTGCAAATCCAATGATGTATCCACTAAAGCGATAGTGGGGATTCCCCCAGTTGCCCCAAGAACCTCCTCATTGGGGACAGGGAGGATAAAAATGTGTTTTTGTGCACCTGTTCCCTGGAAGCAGGAGGAGAAAAGGACACCAAGCCTCTGGGTGAGGGACCTGGTGAGTATCTGGGTTTGAGCTCTGTCCTGGTGATAGCACAGTCATTGCTCCTTGACACATGGCCTGAGCAGGTCTTCAGTGACCTGTTCTCGCTGTCACTGAGACAAGGCTGTGGAAGGGTGGGCAGTTCGTATATCAGAGTTTTCCATTAGCAGCCTCCTCTGCTCACCCCACTGCCCCACAGTCCCCATGGAGAGCCCTGGGGGTGGGCTTCCTGCAGTTCTGAATAGAGGGGTGAAAGCTGGGGTGAAAGCCAGGGTGACCTCAAATGAATGGAGAATTAAGTACTTGGTGAACAAAACCTTCTGCCAAGGAATGCCTCTGTGGTTGTGAACCCCGGAGCGGTGCACACAGGCAGGTCCCGGCTGCAAGGCAAGCACAGTTTCACAGCAAGAGGTGTATAGCTGCATTTTTCTCGCTTTGAGGAAATAAGCAGTCTTTGTGATAGCACTTTTTTCCTGTTAAAATTGTATCTACATTTTTCCAGCACAGAAGGACATCTCCTACCTTTGGCAGAGGACATGCAATGGCTAAATTTTCTCATCTCACCTGACACTTAAGGCTTGTTCCAGGCAAATCTTTTCTTAGTTTCAAACTTTCCTTTCTAATATTGCTTCTAATTATTCACTACTATTAACAAGTTCAGATCTTTGCAGACAGTTATTCCATCTTCTCTCCAGGCATCTGTTATCTAGACCATAGTGTTTTATCTCTTTTAAACTCTTTCACCAAGCAAGATGCTGAGAGACTTCCAGCCCTGAGGACCTTGGGACCCTGACCTTAAACCTAACCTCACTCTAACTCTGCCATGAGGCAGAAGAATGGTGCTGCTCAAAGGCGCATTAAGAGTAAGGGGCTTTACTTGTTAATTTATAGAATGTATTTCTCTTTCCTAATTTTCTCATGTTTTCTCTCCTTGTTGCATGCACAGCCTGAGTGTTTGTGTGTACACTAAAGCCTGTTAGAAGCCTCATTGAACACATTACTTTTTTTTTTTACAAAATTCTCTTCTGGTGTTCCACCTGAAATAACTTTCAATTTTTAAGAGGAACTGCAAGATATTTGGACCCAGCATGATGCTAACATTTTATTCTAGGAAGAGTTATATGTGTTGTTGCCGTGTACAGGCTTGCTAGCAATGCCTGTTGAGATTTCCTACTGTTTGCTTCTGTAAGACTGATTTCAGTTGCTTGTAGATTTTCCAGTCTATAACCAATTGTGCTGAAATTTTCCATTTGTGGTTGCAATGCTTGACTCAACACAAAAGTTTTTCTGGAAAGTTTTCTGGAAGGATGATAAGGCTATAGCTTGAGGGAGATGGACAGAAAAATGTACATACTAAAAATGGCAACTTACTTCTCCTACAGTAGCGATCTCCACTCAGATGGTGGAGGTCTGTGCCATGAATTTGCAAATTTCAACTCTACCGATGCCACAGTGCGCATTGCTTGAGGGGTTTAGCTCCTTTTTAAAATGACTTAGAAAATTGGACACTAAGAGATAAATTGGAAACTCAAGAACTAGTGTAGCATGAGTAACCAATTATTCATTTGATTTAGTATTTTTATGTAATTAATTTAATACTGAGGACAAGATGGACTCAGCAGAGTGACGCAAGAAAATGTTTTTTGAAGGGACCAAATGTGGCAAGACTGGGACACAAAGACCCACTCCAAAGGGACCTGCTACATGGGAGTTTTATCTGAGTGTGAAAAAAGAAGGGACCACAGCATAGCAAACAGCTGAGAAAGAGAGATTTTTCACCAAGCCACTCACCTTTTTTCCCTGAAATAAGAAACTAAGCAAGAACCCAAGACTGTTGCCAAAGAGCCAGGTGTGTTTGCTCAGGCAGGCTCACACAGTGGCAGCCGGGGACACCCAGACCTGCCCTTTGGCTACAGCCCACACAAACCTAAAGGAATGAAGACATTCACTGAGAAAGGGCTTCAACCCAGAGGTGATGCCATAAAAAGAAAAAAACAAGGTGTCTGCTTTCTTCTCTCTCCTTGCTGTTCCAGAGACCATTCCCTCTACATCTGCATGGCTGCTCGTGCATGGTGGCAGGGACCCACAGACCAACCTACAGGCACTCTCCCTGGTATCCCATTTGTCCCTGTGCTGAACATGAGGGTCTCCCCCATGTCTAGCATGAGTATGTTACGAGGGATGAACACTGCGGGAAGAAATGAGACAGCAGTGTCAAGGTTTCAAGGACATGCCAAGAGCAGCATGACTGGCAAGTGCATATAGGCAGACTCTTTCAGGTTAGAACAGTGAGATAAATAGGCAGAACCTGGCACAGTCACGATGAGTCTTTCATGAGAAGAAACTCTTGGGTCTGTCTGAAAACCTGCATGTGGCAGCAAATGGAGAGTTAAGCAGGCTTCCTTTAGGGCTGCTGTAGGAGACGTGCTGTGGGCAAGACCCTGTTCAGATCACCAGCTCTCTCTTAATGCTTCACTGACAGCTAGAGTGGCAGGCTTCGGTGGGGACTAAACAAACTTATACTTGCTGGAGCATTTAACCCTTTTTTAATACATGCATATAAATTTACAAGCATGTATAAAGATGAGATGTTACTCACATGCACCTACCCTCTCTGTGAGAAGTTCTCAAGGCAAGTGATTTTCATTCATATCCACACAGAATTTTTAAGTCTCTTCAGAGACCGGCAGTTCCCATCAGTGTGGGATGTACCTCTGCTCTACAGAGTGACTCCAGAGAGGAGGGAATTAGGAAGCTTGTGCCCGTTGGCTGCAGCCAGGAGGAGGGTGATACAAACCAGCACTGGTCCAGTGCAACTTGTAGTGGATAGGGATGTGGGTAAGTGGCTTCTGCTAAAAAAAAAAAGATCATCTGAGACTTACAGAAGCAGTAGAGGACTCAGAGGAAACTGCGGAGGGGAGGAAGAAGAGCTGTCCTGATCAGGTTGCCCGTCTTCCTTTCCAGTGATTTTCAGTTGGTTGTAGCTTTGCCACATAAAGGCTTGTGGTGAAACTTCTTGTGCTGTGTACTTATCTGTGAAACTTCAGGTTCAGGCATTTCTGATAAGGAGGCTAGGGAAAAAAAAATCATTTTGCACTGTTGTAAAAAGTCAACATTTCAGCGACATGTAGTGTTGGGACAATGTGAAGTCTGACAAAATATCCATCCCGTGCATTCCCTCCCCACATCTCTTTATCATCCCTAATTAGTGCGAACTTTAAATATAACTAAAAAAATGCATTTTGCACCTATACAGATGAGCCTTGGCAGCAATTGCATTAAGTGGACTGGTCATTCCATCTCTGCTGGGTACTTCAGCCCTGAGCAAAGAAGGATTATTGCTGCAACAGCAGCTGTGGCCTGATGCACACCTTCACCTGTCTCGGTGCTGGACAGAAAGCAGAGACACAGGCCCCCCTTTTCCTGAAGTGCTACCTGTGCTGTACACAGTCAGCATAGTCTCAGAAGTTCCCAAATCAAATAAAGAGGGGCCAGAAACCAGATATGGGAAACGTGGGAAAAATAGGCATAGTCTGAAACTGGAGGTAGGAACTGGGGTGAGGAAAAGCCATTGCCTTCTCTAGGATGCAGGATTCCTTCATGTCCAACATCTCTTCCACAGCAATTCTTCTCCCCTCCCAGCAGTTGGCTGCAAGTGAGCACCCCAGATTAGGAGACGTGGGAGCTACAGCAAGCCATCGGAAGAGAAGCTTTCTCTTACCAGCAAGCCCTTCGGTCCCACAGTCCCAGTCGGCATCGCCTTCTCCAGGTGAGCTTGCATGAATGCACATGGCTGGGGGAGAAGGTGGCTGCCAGAGCTCTGTGGGCAGGTGGATGTTACCCTCTCCCAGCCTGGCAGCAGCTCCCCTGCCTTCTCCTTGTGGCTGTGCTGGCCTCCCCTTGCTTCTGTCCATGTTAATGGTCAGTAAATACGTGCAAGGAGAGAGACATCCACCTTCTCTGTTTGCCTCTCCACTACTCTTTCTACCTCCTCAGGACTTTCCTGTTCCCTGCAGCTCTCACCCACGAGAGCAGGAATGAGCAGGATGTGGCACATATGACCCCATTTAGTGCAACACTTTTAATAATGCTGGGGTTATTGCTCCTTTTTTCCTTTCCTTTCCTTTCCTTTCCTTTCCTTTCCTTTCCTTTCCTTTCCTTTCCTTTCCTTTCCTTTCCTTTCCTTTCCTTTCCTTTCCTTTCCTTTCCTTTCCTTTCCTTTCCTTTCCTTTCCCCTCCTTTCCCCTCCTTTCCCCTCCTTTCCCCTCCTTTCCCCTCCTTTCCCCTCCTTTCCCCTCCTTCCCCTCCTTTCCCCTCCTTTCCCCCCCTTTCCTTTCCTTTCCTTTCCTTTCCTATCCTTTCCTTTCCTTTCCTTCCCTTCCCTTCCCTTCCCTTCCCTTCCCTTCCCTTTCCTTGGCTTTGGGCAAGGGACAAAGCAGAAAATGGTGCAAGGAGGACTGGATCTTGGCACCAGGATCACGTGCAGGGAGCCAGGGTCTGGATATGGTCAGTCTGGGGTGACTGGGCAACAAGACAGGGCCTGGGGACTGAATCCTGAGCCCCCGCTGAGTGTGAATGCTGCCTAGGGCACCTCTGTCGTGCCTCCCTTGGTGGTTCAAGGTAGATCACTTCAGCCATTCACAGATGGTTTCCTAATAATTGGTTATTTTCTGAGTTGTTTACACTGAGACACTAGAGTCTCAACTGCAGAACAGAGTTTTCTACAAGCAGTTGTAGCTCTGCCTTGAATTTATTATATCCTATGTACTACCTGAAACCCTGAAATCTAGTCAAGAAAATCTGGCACTCAGAGTGAGTGGGTTCCTTTGTCTTTAGTCTATGCACCTTGGTGCCTGGACTCTTACATGGAGAAATGTCACTCCCTCATTTCACAAGAGAAATTAATGTTTGTGGAGTCCTTGGATACCTCAATGAAGAACACTATGGAAACCCCCAAAGCAAATAAATGGTCCTTTCCAGATCAGAGTTTTAACAGAGTGTAAATAATAAATAGATCATGCCCCAAACAGCTACCATTGTTTGCGGTTGGTGACCAACTCTTGCTCTTGATGTTTATGATAGAGCTGAGGCAACAGATGGAGGTTCGGATCAACGCATGTGCAGTAGTTGAAGCCAAGCAGATAGCAGGTTCAAAACCTATTCATAACTCAGAAGTAATAGCCTTCATGTTTTCACTATGAACTACACCCAGGTATAGGATATCTCCGTTTAATCTGTGCCTAACCAGCATTTCCCCTATAGTCATCTGTTCCCGACAAAGACCCCAGAGTAACTCACCAGCAAAGTTGCTGATCATGCATGATTTGTCTTCTGGTTAGTCCAGAGCCTCCCACATGGTGTGAGTCCAGATCCCCAAGCAAAGCCGTTGGGTCCAGACCACTGTGGTTCACACCATTTCGTGACAGAGGAGAACTGAAACAGTGTCAGGATCAGGGCTGCCTTCCAGGTCAGCAGTCCGCTGGTCAGTGGTGAGGGCTTTGGGACTGTGGTTTGAAGGCTGGTAATTGAAGGTCTGAGCTTTTAAGGTGCTGCAAGCTTAAGTACAGCAAAGCCCTTTGTACAGTTCAGCCCTACTGAACTTCAAGAATATAAATGAAGGCCAGAAGATTAATGCTGTGCTTAAAGGCTTTGCTGGATCAATATACCTTGCAGCATCAATTCCAGAGGTGGATGGCTTAACTGTAGACAACAGGATCTGTTTCACAGTAAATTCTCTGGATCAGCATGATTGCCTGTGAAGAGCTCTTGGGAGAGAGAAGAATTCTGCTTGAGTTGTCCCATCAGTGCAAATGTTCAGGCTGCAGTGGCCGGTGGTAATTCTCCATGGTAATTCCCAATGACCATCAAGTATTTCTGCTCTGCTCCGGAGTGGAAAGGGATTGTAATGCCACATGTAGGTTTTCTGTAAGACCATGGTCTCTCTTCCATGATTCTTCATCTTAGGGGGATGGTCTCAAAACTCTTTGTCAAAACATGCAGTATAGTAGAGACCATCGCATTGCCTGGCTCTGGGCGTAGGCCAAGGTGCAATCTGCTCTGTTTATGAGCATGCATCTCAGAGTGGTGGCTACAGTATTTTCAACCAACATCTGAATCACCTTAGGAGATACAAAATTTTGATATAAGAAAAGGTCTTTACATATATTAAACACTTTTAGACATTTTGATGTCAAGGACATGCCCTCTCCTTTCTTTTCATCCTCCCCTTTACCTGTGCTCAGGATCTGCTAATAAAGCCCTCTTTTAAAAAAAGGTATATTTTGAATGATCTGGTATTTATCAAAATAATCTACATATATTAAATTTTCTTTTCAGACCTTTGTGCACAGTTTCTTTCTTTCCTTTCCTCCTTCCTCCCTCCTGCCCCCAACCCTGAATAGACCTCAGTCTGCTCTTTTTGGCTTGGTGTTACCAAGCTAGCATGCATAGACACCCTGCCACTGCAGGCATGGCCAAAACCCAGCCACAGCACATGCTGCTTTTTTCCACAGAGCAGTTGAAGGGGGAGGAAAGGAACTGAGGAGGATGGTCAAGATCCACTAGTAGGAGCTTGGGGAAGGTGACATCAGTGACAAGAGCAGTTGTGAGGTCCCAGCTCTCTGCAGGGGACACTCTGGGACTTAAGCACCCTTGCTGGCATTGCTGTTAGCACCAGACAGCTTTCCATGGCCAAGTGGTGGGGACTGGCTTGCCTCCGTAGTGCTGATTGATCTGCATCCCAACACAGAATATGCTGTAGCTGGTGGCAGCCTGTCCCCACCAAGGGAACCACTTGGTTTACTGGAGAAGAAAGCCCAAGTATGCGCTAGCATGTACCTAGTATATAAAGCCAAGGGAGTAGGACCCTGACACGGAGCAGGGGGATGGATCACTTTGAACATATTAGATACACCACAACACTCGTTTTCAGGGGACGGAACAGCCTTGCAGCTGTGGTTAAGGCTAATCCTGAGAACTTTTGCCAATGCATTTTCAGAATAAGTTGCTAGAGTTTTCATATGTGAAGTGATCTTTAATTGAAGATATAGTCATAGATTTGCAGTGGGTGTAAATTGACATTTGGTTTCTGTCTGTCAGTAAATCTGCACTACAGGAGCGTCTATATTTTTTTTTTGTTAATTAGCAATTTGGATCAATGGTAAAAAATGTCAAAAGCCTGATCCAATTGTAGAAACATATATCGAGCCATGTTCCACAGGAGACTGTTCTGGGTCTGGAATTACTCGATATTTTTATTAATAACTTGCATGGTAGAAGAGAGAGTTTGCTTATTAAATTTATAGATGGCACCAACCTGGGAGACGCTGAAGACACTAGAGGATGAGGATAGAATTCAAAATGAGCACAGGTGCAAAGTATTACACTGACATGAGCATAGCCACCTTCAAAGAGAGTTGAGAGAGAGTGACTGGTGAGGCAGCAGTTCTACAGGAAGAGAGGTGCCGGTCCCACCCTTGCTATCTAATCAGGCATTTTAAATAAATAAGAAGTAGAAAGCTTCCACCCTTCAAGTACCATGCTGTAATGGCAAGGTCTCTGTTGAAATGCTGTTCAAAACAGGTGTGACCAGCTGAGTACAGTCCAGAAGAGATCAGCAAAAATGATGAGAGGTCTAGAAAACAGTGTATGCAGGATTAAACCTTCAGAAAGAGTCAATTGTCAGTATCAAACGAGACAATGCCTTGGTTTCTGTTGTCACCCTATGGTGTCCTGTACCCAGGGTAGAAGTGGACTGAGTTGTCTGCTCTGGCTTTATCTGCAGGTCCCAGTTGTTCTCTTTGCAGCTTGCCTCCACCTCCTTCCAGCACACCTGGGCTGCAGTCAGACAGCACCTCTCTCCATCCCCGGCTGCCATTGTACAATCCTGCCTGAGCAGATACTCCTACATTTTTAGCTACAATTCTCTGGTCCTTATTTGTGAACCTCCTTTCCGGCTGATTCTGGCCCCTAACACAACCTTGAAGAAAAGAAGTGAATGTCTCAGTGCAAAGAGTGTAAACAACCATGAGACACGAGCAAAACAATTTCTTCATTACTGGCCATGGTCTCTGCTTTCTTTCTGCTCAACAGGTTTCTTAAGGATAGGAAAACAGGTTTCTTAAGGTTAGGAAAGCTAAAGCCCTGATAGAATTAAATCTGGCCAGGGACATCAAGGGCAACAAGAAAAGATTCTATAGGTAGTATGTCGGGGATAAAAGGGGTCTCTGCTTTCTTTCTGCTCAACAGGTTTCTTAAGGATAGGAAAACAGGTTTCTTAAGGTTAGGAAAGCTAAAGCCCTGATAGAATTAAATCTGGCCAGGGACATCAAGGGCAACAAGAAAAGATTCTATAGGTAGTATGTCGGGGATAAAAGGGAGATGGGGGAAAATGTGGGCCCTCTCCGGAACGACACGGGAGACCTGGTTACCTGGGACACGGAGAAGGCGGAGGTACTCAATGACTTTTCTGCCTTGGTCTTCACCGGCCAGTGCTCGAGCCTCACTGCCCAAGCCGCAGAAGGCAAAGGCGGGGACTGGGACAATGAAGAGCCGCCCACTGTGGGAGAACATCAGGTTCAAGACCATCTAAGGCACCTGAAGATGCACAAGTCCATGGGACC
>NW_008795043.1:681133-685915 GCF_000699145.1 Aptenodytes forsteri | reverse complement strand
ATCCCTGGCAACATTCCAGGTCAGGTTGGACGGGGCTCTGAGCAAGCTGATCTAGTTGAAGATGTCCCTGCCCACGGCAGGGGGGTTGGACTAGATGACCTTTGGAGGTCCCTTCGAACCCAAACTATTCTATGATTCTATGATTCTATATTTGATTTGCTTGCTGGCCATCCTATACAGGTGGAAATCACAATGAGATCTCAATGACAAGTGGACCCTTTATGTGTTTTCTGCTCTTGTGTGGGCATGACAGACAGCAAGTAATACTGAAATTAATTTAGTATGAAGGAAAAGGGCAGGGATCCTCTGTAGCAATTCTGAGTGTAGCGGATCATAACCTGAGCGTGAGACAACAGTGTCATGCTTGTGAAAATGACAGGAATCATACTGGAATGCTGAAACAAAAGTGCAACCTTCCAGCCACACTGAATAATCCTTCTTCTCCTCTTGGCATTTTGGTTCGTCTTAGCTGGGATATTAAGTACATTTCTAGACGATGAAATTCAAGGAAGCTGCAGACCTGCCGATAGAGAGAGCAAAAAAATATCCCCAAACCAACCCCACAAACACCAGATCTAGAAAATAATATAAACAGTAGGACTGAAAGAACTGAGATTATTTAGCAGGAAGACAAGGCTGAAGAGGGATGTGAAAATAGTCTTCAAGTGTGTAAATCGTTGTGAAGGGAAGAAACAAATAAACTATACTATTATGAACAAGAAAAAACAGTAGTCTGACATTTCAGCAGACATTAGGAGAGCCAGTCTAACCATAAGGACAGCTGAGCACTAGACTGTCTTGCTTAAGGGATCTGTGGTGTGTTTATCATTGAAAGTTTTTAAGCACAGTTTGGACAAACATCGTTCATCCTTCGGGAACACTTAGGTGTGGACTGACCGACCCTGCCTTAGGGCTGCAGGCATGGACGAGCTGTCTTGTTATGTTTCTTCAGGTTCTCTATCTCGGATTCATTTATAGAGAGGATTGTTCTGTGGCATTGTCTGGCAGAAAGAAGCAGTTTTGGCATGCTGGCTCCCAGACAGGAATCAGGAACTGAAAGAAATTGAGAGCTCCCACTGCAGGGCAATTAGGTGTTCACAAGAATGTGTTAAAACAGTATTAGTCATTTTAAACAAAAATTACAATGAACAAATAAAGAACAAAGCTATAGAAAGAAGACATACATAATTCATAGATGAAGGAAGTTAGTTCTATTGATAACATAGAAATAAAAAATGTGAGAAACTGTAAAGATTGTAATTTCTGTGTTAAAAAACACTAATGGATGCTCAGCCTAGTAGATAACTAAATTGTCTAAGTTTCCGAGGAAAAGTTTTACATGGAAGTTGGGGGTCATGGGCAGGTGGGAAACTGCCTGAAAACAAGTTCACAACAAGAGGAGCACCACCTTGGAGTGGAGGTCTTCTTTACATCCCATCACTAATGCAAAACTGTCTCCTCCTACATCTGAGAAATATCTATACTTAGTCTGTTGTTTGCTGTAAAGCTTCTTTCTCTGCTCATGCATCTAGAAAATCCTGGCTTTTGTCTCACTTCTGACGTCTCCCACTTGCATTTTTCCTGCTATTCTATTTTCTATTAATCTGAGTCAATTTAGCAAATGAGAAAATGAGGACCAGACAGCACATAATTTGATTACTCATGTTCTCTTAAACATTTGCCCATATTACTGAAAACTAATTCTAATTCAGCACTACTCTTTTTAGCCTACTAAAGCCTAAAAAGAGACTAAGGTTATAAGACTATTCCAGATGGGGATCATGCCTCCCTGTAGTCAGCAGAGATTAATGGGTACTTTTAGGGAGAGGTTCATGTGAAGGTATCTGTTTCTCTCTATTGTCGTCATATTGTCTCTCTCAGCAGCTATAAAGGGAGCCCATGGTGATTATTTCAGATAGAGACATCTGCACTGTAGATGTCTATGTTCATTCAGAATCCCACCTCTTGTTTCTAAATAATATAAACCTTTGCTTATTCGTACTTTCATAGAATAGACTAGATTCTTTATTGCCCTTTCATGTTTATGTGGTAATAGGTGTGTTTTCTGGGTTTGCTGATGTACTGTTTCCATGAGATAGTGTGTTGTTTTGCAGGATGCAGTTACCTGTGGAGTGTCTCATCTTCATCCCAAGCTGCAGGTGAGGGAGGTTTGACAGAGCCAGGCTGTGTGATTTACACCTGATTTATACCTAATTGTAATGGCCAGTTTGGACATTAGAGCTGCTGAGGGACATGGCTGCTGAGAGCTGATGGGTGGTAACCAGTACCTTCGTAACAGAGTGGGAGCAGTATAAAATGGCCTGGAGCACACAGAAACACAGAGTCATTCAGCCAAAACCGTCCCTCTTAACTTATTGACTTCTTCTTTGGTGGATGGTGTATACTTCCACTCCTCTGCTGAGCTCCTGGGCACTTGCTGCCTTTGACCCTTCCTACAGCTCACTCAAAACACATCACTGAGATTATCTTCAATGGGCATTTATCCTGCCTTGTTGTTCCTGTTGACTTCTCTCTTCCAGTTCACAGAATCGCAGTCAGAGAATGGTTGAGGTTGAATGGACCTCTGGAGATCATCTGGTCCGGTGGTCTGCTCAAGCAGGGCCACCTAGAGCCAGTTGCTCAGGACCGTGTCCAGATGGCTTTTGAACATCTCCAAGGATTGAGACTCCACAACCTCTTTGGGAACCTGTGCCAGTTCTCAGTCACCCTCACAGTAAAAAAGTGCTCCCTGGTGTTCAGAGGGAAACGCCTGTGATTGAGTTTGTTCCCGTTGCCTCTTGTCCTATCCCTGGGCACCCCTGAAAAGAGCCTGGCTCCATCCTCTTTGCACCCTCACTTCAGGTATTTACAGACACTGATATGATCCCCTCTGAGCCTTCTCCAGGCTAAACAGTCCCAGCTCTCTCCCGCTTTCCTCATAGAAGAGATGTTCCAGTCTCTTAATCATCTTTGTGGCCCAGCATGTCCACATCTCTTTTGTACCGAGGAGCCCAGAACTGGACACAGTACTCCGGGTTTGGTCTCACCAGTGCTGAGTAAAGCGGAAGGATCACCTCCCTTGACTAGCTAGCAATGCTTTGCCTGATGCAACCCAGGATTCCATTTGCCGCCTTTGCCACAAGGGCCCATTGCTGGCTCATGTTCAACCTGGTGTCCACCAGGACCCCCAGGTACTTTCCTGCAAAGCTTCTTTCCAGCTGGCTGGCCCCCAGCATGTCCTGGTGCCTGGGGTTGTTCCTTCCCAGGTGCAGGACTTTGCAGTGCTCCTTGTTGAACTTCATGAGGCTCCTGTCAGCCCATTTCTCCAGCCTGTTGAGGTCCCTCTGGACGACACCACGACCCCCTGGCATTAAGCCACTGCTCCCAGTTTTGTGTTGTCAGCAAACTTGTTGAGGGTATACTCTGCCCCAGCATCCAGATCATTAATGAAGATGTTAAACGGGACTGGACCCAGTATTGACCCCTGGGGTACACCGCTGGTTACGGGCCTCCATAGACTTCATTCCACTGATCACCACTCTCTGGACCCAGATGTTCAGCCAGTTTTCAACCCACTTGAGTTTCCTCCAGGTTTTATTCACTTGCAGAGAAAATTAATTCACCAGAAGTTGCTTTCACCTCCCCAGCCCAGAGGACCTGCTGGCAGATTAACAGATGATCTATGAGCAGATGTAGTCCCTGGACCTCAATCTAAGATGCAAATTCTCTCCTTTTAGCACACAAAGAAGATTTCATGTTAGAGGAAACGTTTTTTTAATTCCACAGACTGGAATGGAGAAGTTCTTACTTGTATCTGACTGGCTGATTCGTGTTTCTGAGTTATGGACATCAGTGTACAATGCTTGTCCTTTGTTGCTGTCCCTTGGCAAACCATCATACTAGACCCCTCCCTGCTTCTGGAAACTTCTGGTGTGAGCTGGATCCTGCAAAGAAGGGAGCAAGAATGTCCAAGATGGAGGGTAATATGAATAGCTGAAAGTTATGAAGCAATGCTCATTTCTACTTCTATGTCTTGTTGATGAAAGAAACTTCAAACTTTTTCTAAATTAGTATATTTAATCTTTTGCAGGGAATTCTACAAAACACATGGTAGAGGAGGTGATAGGAACTGATTTTCTCTGCCTGCCACAGAAATAATAGTAATTGCCAGGTTTTAAAAATGCCCAATCCTTAAAATTTTAAAGAATTAAAACCCAGAAGTGACCCTAGTGCCTGACCTTTTTCATAACACAGACATAGAGTACCATGCTGAAATACATCAGTATCTCCACGGGCTTGCAGAGCTCCTGACAGACCATCGGGAGCAGGGTGTAGGTACACGGGCTGTGGGCAGAACCACTGGAGACTGAAACAGGAGCAAGAAAATTGAAGCAGGTGTGGTCTTGCATGAATTCAGTCTATTGCCATGCTTTTCAAAAGCTGTAGGAAGAGGCTGGGCAGTTTGGGAAGCCTCTCAAATGATCGTCGTCCTTTGGGCAGCAGAAGATATACATGAATATGAGAAACTGAGAATATGAGAAAGACAGCACACAACAGTGCCAAACAAAGGTTGTATTCCTAAGTGTGTGGTATTTTCAAGGGTAGAAATCAGAAATTAATTAATTTTCAAGAGCTGCTAATGTATAATTTTTTTCAATAACATCATAAAATAAAGCAAATTGTGTATGGTATATGTTTTTATATGTTATAGATATCAATTTATTTTCCATGTTCCATATAGATTTTAAATACATCATAGCATCAAAATAAAAATTTTATAAA
>NW_008795043.1:666127-672466 GCF_000699145.1 Aptenodytes forsteri | reverse complement strand
GGGGGGTTGGACTAGATGACCTTTGGAGGTCCCTTCGAACCCAAACTATTCTATGATTCTATGATTCTATATTTGATTTGCTTGCTGGCCATCCTATACAGGTGGAAATCACAATGAGATCTCAATGACAAGTGGACCCTTTATGTGTTTTCTGCTCTTGTGTGGGCATGACAGACAGCAAGTAATACTGAAATTAATTTAGTATGAAGGAAAAGGGCAGGGATCCTCTGTAGCAATTCTGAGTGTAGCGGATCATAACCTGAGCGTGAGACAACAGTGTCATGCTTGTGAAAATGACAGGAATCATACTGGAATGCTGAAACAAAAGTGCAACCTTCCAGCCACACTGAATAATCCTTCTTCTCCTCTTGGCATTTTGGTTCGTCTTAGCTGGGATATTAAGTACATTTCTAGACGATGAAATTCAAGGAAGCTGCAGACCTGCCGATAGAGAGAGCAAAAAAATATCCCCAAACCAACCCCACAAACACCAGATCTAGAAAATAATATAAACAGTAGGACTGAAAGAACTGAGATTATTTAGCAGGAAGACAAGGCTGAAGAGGGATGTGAAAATAGTCTTCAAGTGTGTAAATCGTTGTGAAGGGAAGAAACAAATAAACTATACTATTATGAACAAGAAAAAACAGTAGTCTGACATTTCAGCAGACATTAGGAGAGCCAGTCTAACCATAAGGACAGCTGAGCACTAGACTGTCTTGCTTAAGGGATCTGTGGTGTGTTTATCATTGAAAGTTTTTAAGCACAGTTTGGACAAACATCGTTCATCCTTCGGGAACACTTAGGTGTGGACTGACCGACCCTGCCTTAGGGCTGCAGGCATGGACGAGCTGTCTTGTTATGTTTCTTCAGGTTCTCTATCTCGGATTCATTTATAGAGAGGATTGTTCTGTGGCATTGTCTGGCAGAAAGAAGCAGTTTTGGCATGCTGGCTCCCAGACAGGAATCAGGAACTGAAAGAAATTGAGAGCTCCCACTGCAGGGCAATTAGGTGTTCACAAGAATGTGTTAAAACAGTATTAGTCATTTTAAACAAAAATTACAATGAACAAATAAAGAACAAAGCTATAGAAAGAAGACATACATAATTCATAGATGAAGGAAGTTAGTTCTATTGATAACATAGAAATAAAAAATGTGAGAAACTGTAAAGATTGTAATTTCTGTGTTAAAAAACACTAATGGATGCTCAGCCTAGTAGATAACTAAATTGTCTAAGTTTCCGAGGAAAAGTTTTACATGGAAGTTGGGGGTCATGGGCAGGTGGGAAACTGCCTGAAAACAAGTTCACAACAAGAGGAGCACCACCTTGGAGTGGAGGTCTTCTTTACATCCCATCACTAATGCAAAACTGTCTCCTCCTACATCTGAGAAATATCTATACTTAGTCTGTTGTTTGCTGTAAAGCTTCTTTCTCTGCTCATGCATCTAGAAAATCCTGGCTTTTGTCTCACTTCTGACGTCTCCCACTTGCATTTTTCCTGCTATTCTATTTTCTATTAATCTGAGTCAATTTAGCAAATGAGAAAATGAGGACCAGACAGCACATAATTTGATTACTCATGTTCTCTTAAACATTTGCCCATATTACTGAAAACTAATTCTAATTCAGCACTACTCTTTTTAGCCTACTAAAGCCTAAAAAGAGACTAAGGTTATAAGACTATTCCAGATGGGGATCATGCCTCCCTGTAGTCAGCAGAGATTAATGGGTACTTTTAGGGAGAGGTTCATGTGAAGGTATCTGTTTCTCTCTATTGTCGTCATATTGTCTCTCTCAGCAGCTATAAAGGGAGCCCATGGTGATTATTTCAGATAGAGACATCTGCACTGTAGATGTCTATGTTCATTCAGAATCCCACCTCTTGTTTCTAAATAATATAAACCTTTGCTTATTCGTACTTTCATAGAATAGACTAGATTCTTTATTGCCCTTTCATGTTTATGTGGTAATAGGTGTGTTTTCTGGGTTTGCTGATGTACTGTTTCCATGAGATAGTGTGTTGTTTTGCAGGATGCAGTTACCTGTGGAGTGTCTCATCTTCATCCCAAGCTGCAGGTGAGGGAGGTTTGACAGAGCCAGGCTGTGTGATTTACACCTGATTTATACCTAATTGTAATGGCCAGTTTGGACATTAGAGCTGCTGAGGGACATGGCTGCTGAGAGCTGATGGGTGGTAACCAGTACCTTCGTAACAGAGTGGGAGCAGTATAAAATGGCCTGGAGCACACAGAAACACAGAGTCATTCAGCCAAAACCGTCCCTCTTAACTTATTGACTTCTTCTTTGGTGGATGGTGTATACTTCCACTCCTCTGCTGAGCTCCTGGGCACTTGCTGCCTTTGACCCTTCCTACAGCTCACTCAAAACACATCACTGAGATTATCTTCAATGGGCATTTATCCTGCCTTGTTGTTCCTGTTGACTTCTCTCTTCCAGTTCACAGAATCGCAGTCAGAGAATGGTTGAGGTTGAATGGACCTCTGGAGATCATCTGGTCCGGTGGTCTGCTCAAGCAGGGCCACCTAGAGCCAGTTGCTCAGGACCGTGTCCAGATGGCTTTTGAACATCTCCAAGGATTGAGACTCCACAACCTCTTTGGGAACCTGTGCCAGTTCTCAGTCACCCTCACAGTAAAAAAGTGCTTCCTGGTGTTCAGAGGGAACCTCCTGTGTTTCAGTTTGTGCCCGTTGCCTCTGGGCCTATCCCTGGGCACCCCTGAAAAGAGCCTGGCTCCATCCTCTTTGCACCCTCACTTCAGGTATTTACAGACACTGATATGATCCCCTCTGAGCCTTCTCCAGGCTAAACAGTCCCAGCTCTCTCCCGCTTTCCTCATAGAAGAGATGTTCCAGTCTCTTAATCATCTTTGTGGCCCAGCATGTCCACATCTCTTTTGTACCGAGGAGCCCAGAACTGGACACAGTACTCCGGGTTTGGTCTCACCAGTGCTGAGTAAAGCGGAAGGATCACCTCCCTTGACTAGCTAGCAATGCTTTGCCTGATGCAACCCAGGATTCCATTTGCCGCCTTTGCCACAAGGGCCCATTGCTGGCTCATGTTCAACCTGGTGTCCACCAGGACCCCCAGGTACTTTCCTGCAAAGCTTCTTTCCAGCTGGCTGGCCCCCAGCATGTCCTGGTGCCTGGGGTTGTTCCTTCCCAGGTGCAGGACTTTGCAGTGCTCCTTGTTGAACTTCATGAGGCTCCTGTCAGCCCATTTCTCCAGCCTGTTGAGGTCCCTTCAACCTGGTGTCCACCAGGACCCCCAGGTACTTTCCTGCAAAGCTTCTTTCCAGCTGGCTGGCCCCCAGCATGTCCTGGTGCCTGGGGTTGTTCCTTCCCAGGTGCAGGACTTTGCAGTGCTCCTTGTTGAACTTCATGAGGCTCCTGTCAGCCCATTTCTCCAGCCTGTTGAGGTCCCTCTGGACGACACCACGACCCCCTGGCATTAAGCCACTGCTCCCAGTTTTGTGTTGTCAGCAAACTTGTTGAGGGTATACTCTGCCCCAGCATCCAGATCATTAATGAAGATGTTAAACGGGACTGGACCCAGTATTGACCCCTGGGGTACACCGCTGGTTACGGGCCTCCATAGACTTCATTCCACTGATCACCACTCTCTGGACCCAGATGTTCAGCCAGTTTTCAACCCACTTGAGTTTCCTCCAGGTTTTATTCACTTGCAGAGAAAATTAATTCACCAGAAGTTGCTTTCACCTCCCCAGCCCAGAGGACCTGCTGGCAGATTAACAGATGATCTATGAGCAGATGTAGTCCCTGGACCTCAATCTAAGATGCAAATTCTCTCCTTTTAGCACACAAAGAAGATTTCATGTTAGAGGAAACGTTTTTTTAATTCCACAGACTGGAATGGAGAAGTTCTTACTTGTATCTGACTGGCTGATTCGTGTTTCTGAGTTATGGACATCAGTGTACAATGCTTGTCCTTTGTTGCTGTCCCTTGGCAAACCATCATACTAGACCCCTCCCTGCTTCTGGAAACTTCTGGTGTGAGCTGGATCCTGCAAAGAAGGGAGCAAGAATGTCCAAGATGGAGGGTAATATGAATAGCTGAAAGTTATGAAGCAATGCTCATTTCTACTTCTATGTCTTGTTGATGAAAGAAACTTCAAACTTTTTCTAAATTAGTATATTTAATCTTTTGCAGGGAATTCTACAAAACACATGGTAGAGGAGGTGATAGGAACTGATTTTCTCTGCCTGCCACAGAAATAATAGTAATTGCCAGGTTTTAAAAATGCCCAATCCTTAAAATTTTAAAGAATTAAAACCCAGAAGTGACCCTAGTGCCTGACCTTTTTCATAACACAGACATAGAGTACCATGCTGAAATACATCAGTATCTCCACGGGCTTGCAGAGCTCCTGACAGACCATCGGGAGCAGGGTGTAGGTACACGGGCTGTGGGCAGAACCACTGGAGACTGAAACAGGAGCAAGAAAATTGAAGCAGGTGTGGTCTTGCATGAATTCAGTCTATTGCCATGCTTTTCAAAAGCTGTAGGAAGAGGCTGGGCAGTTTGGGAAGCCTCTCAAATGATCGTCGTCCTTTGGGCAGCAGAAGATATACATGAATATGAGAAACTGAGAATATGAGAAAGACAGCACACAACAGTGCCAAACAAAGGTTGTATTCCTAAGTGTGTGGTATTTTCAAGGGTAGAAATCAGAAATTAATTAATTTTCAAGAGCTGCTAATGTATAATTTTTTTCAATAACATCATAAAATAAAGCAAATTGTGTATGGTATATGTTTTTATATGTTATAGATATCAATTTATTTTCCATGTTCCATATAGATTTTAAATACATCATAGCATCAAAATAATAATTTTTTAAAATTAATATGCTACTTTATTTTATATTCTTCTGTTTATTTTAAAATTTTAGAAGTATTTATTTATTTAGAAGTATTTAAAATTTAGAAGTATTTATAAAAGCTGAAAAGTAGTGGCATAATTTTTATGCTCCTCTGCTTGTAAAAATAATTGTATTCGTCTGGATGAATAATGAAAGGATGAAATACCCTGTATCATCAGCATTTTACTGTAGTCATGTTTTATTAATCAAATTCATCAGTTTACCGATTTTCTTTAAAACTGTGTTCTGACATTATTTCAAGAATATTAAAATACAGGAGATGGAGTGAGAAAGTAGGGTACATGTGTTAGTAAAAGGTCCAGATCTCACCATTGTAGAGTTTTTTTTATTTTGATATTTTAGGTAAGGTGATCTTAGAAAACTTTTTGAGGCATCCAAACAAAATTAACACCATTACATGGCAGCAAAAATCAATGGGAGCTCTGCTCACCCTGAAGGTGGCCTCACTGTTCTCCTGCCTCACCCCGCTCCCCTGTCACACTGTGGGCTCACCGTGCCCTGGGATCCTCCCTCTGGGGCTGGGAAGAGACAGGAATCTCCCGATCGGAGCAGAGTCTGAGGGGAGGTGGGTCCTGCCAGGCTGTGGATCTGCATGACTGCTGCCAGAGGTGGAGCGGCCAAGGGCAATGGTTTCGGGCCAGCAAAGGAGAAATGAGTGTGGGGATCCTGCTTCTTTTGCAGTGTTAACACCAGGTCCCAGCCGTTTTCTTCTGACTCCTTCTGCTCCTTTCCATTCATGTGCAGCCAAGGGTAGGTCTGGGTGTCCCCAACTGCCACTGTGTGACCCTGCCTGAGCAAACACACCTGGCTTGCCAGCTGTAATTGCACAGTCCTTGGGGGGTAAAGCATGTTTCCTCTGGGCTTTGACACCCCCTTGGAGAAGTAAGATGAAAGTCCTGGTTTAAAAAGGAAAACAGGCTGTGCTTCCATCATGTGCTGTGCTCTTTTGGTGCCTTCCACCGAAAGGCTCGTCCAGCTTCCCGTCATCTCCATTTGCAGATATTGTCACCTGTACAGAACACTGACAAGCGGAAGGGGAGTACAGAGCCAAGGGTGGGAAAGGCAACGTCGCCTCTTAATGGGACAGGAACAGAGGGAGCAGAGCAGAGATTGGAAGAGAAACCTAGAAGAGGAAAAATCTTTGTCTTCTGATAGTTCAAGGTTTTGCACCCCATCTTGCTATAAAATTCTGAGGCTCAAGATACTTTCCTAAAATGTATTCTTCTCTTTGCCTCTTTGTCGTGGTTTAGCCTCAGTCGGCAACTGAGTACCACACAGCTGCTCACTCACTCCTTCCCCCCCGGTGGGATGGGGGAGAGAATTGGAAGAGTAGAAGTGAGAAAAACTCGTGGGTTGAGATAAAAACAGTTTAATAATTGAAATAAAATAACAATAACAATAATAATGTAATAAT
>NW_008795043.1:636531-665960 GCF_000699145.1 Aptenodytes forsteri | reverse complement strand
GCAGAGTATGGGAAGCTGAAAAGTCCTTGACTTAGTATAAACACTGCTTAGCAACAGCTAAAACATCAGGATATCACAATAATAATATAATAATATAATAATATAATAATAACTAGTGTAAGCATTACCTAGCAACAACTTAAACATCAGTGTATTATCAACTTTGTCCTCATCCTAAATCCAAAACACAGCACTGTACCAGCTACTAGGAAGGGAATTAACTCTATCCCTGCCAAAACGAGGACACTCTTGAACAGAGAAACAGCTTTTGCCAGATCCTGCAAGCCTGACTAAGGGCCCTAGGGAGCATTGGTTATCTGTGTGTTAAGAGAGTCTCAACTCCAGGGTTTCAAATTCACCTCTCCGTGCATCGTGGCATCCTCAAAGACTGTGCACTCAAGTTCAGTATCACCTTTCTGGAAAACCTGCCTTCCACCTTCCCTCCCAATGGCATTTATCTCAGTGATCCCTGAGAATCATTGTGGGCACTCTGACATGTCTGACTTCAGTTAAGCTTGTCACAAAGCAAAGCACAATATTTTTTATTGAGATAAAAATGACAGTGAAAAAAAAAGATATTGAAACCATAAATAACCTACACCTATGTCAAGCTTACCAGGAATCCTATTCAACAGAGGGTGCTGGGAGACACAAAGCTTGAGTTTACTTATACTTTGTTCCAGACCAGGTCCCTTGTGTTTCTTTGTATATTTTGACCTGTCTTGCCAGACATCCCGCAATAACTAAAATGGTTATGACAGTTTCTCTCAAAAGGCAAACATTCCCATGGCCAACTATCTGCATAGCCAGAAGCAGGAATCGATATTAAGCCTCTGCCATGAGCACAGCAAGGAGCACATAGGTCTTGCTGTAGCCCTTCAGTGATGGTGGATATACCTGCAGCCACAGCATCTGCTGCATGTTGGCTGTTGAACTCCCAGGGGAGCTCCTCATGGGCACTGTGAGTGGGTCAGCAAGTGCTGCATCACTGCCTATTGTTCCTATGGTGTTTGTCAATGGACTGGTGGGGAAAGACAAGCTGCCTTGGCAGGGTATAAAATCCCCTGTCCGTATACCAGCTCTCCTTCAGCAGATGCAGAGTGCAAGAGATGAAGCTCCTTGTCCTGGTTTCAGCTGGGATAGAGCTAATTTTCTTTCTAGTAGCTGGTATAGTGCTGTGTTTTGGATTTAGGATGAGGATAATGTTGATTACACTGATGTTTTAGTTATTGCTGAGCAGTGCTTACACAGAGTCAAGGCCTTTTCCTGCTTCTCACACAGCCCCACCAGTGAGTAGGCTGGGGGTGCACAAGAAATTGGGAGGGGACATGGGTGGGACAGCTGACCCCAACTGACCAAAGGGATATTCCATACCATATGATGTCATGCTCAGTATATAAACTAGGGGAAAAGCTGGCTGGGGGTCCACTGGGCATTGGTCAGCGGGTGGTGAGCAATTGCATTGTGCATCATTTGTTTTGTATATTCTTCTATCATTATTATTATTTTCCCTTTCTTTTATGTCCTATTAAATTGTCTTTATCTCAACCCATGAGTTTTACTTTTTTTTTACTCTCTCCCCCACCCCACTGGGGGGGAGTGAGCGAATGGCTGTGTGGTGTTTAGCTGCCTGCCAGGTTAAACTACAGTACTCCTCATGCCAGCTACCCTCATCCTGCTCCTCTCCCTCTGCACCCCAGGCACAGGGGCGTGTGAATACACCTCTGTCCTCACTGTGCCCAATGGAGGCCACTGGGGCAACTGGAGGAGCTGGCAATTTTGCTGCTATGGCTATGGCAATGGATTTGCGCTGAAGGCAAAATTCTTCCTATTTCCCACCATCTCCTGTCCCTGCGTGCTGGTCTACAGCTCTCCACCTCCAAGGAGGCTCTTCTCCAGAGTCTAAGGACTTTCTGCAGAGTTTTTCCTCTTCCTGAGTATGGTACACTGTACATAAAACTATGAGTCTTCTGGAAAATTTAGCCTAGAAAATGTTGCCACTGTAGTTGCACCAGTAAGGAAAAATATGATTTTTTTTTTCTTTTAGAAGAGGTCTTCCATTAGATACAGCAAAAACAGAGCTACTGCCAGAACTGTTTTGCTCTCAATCTGGATAGGGGTGTGCTGGCAGATGCACTGTCTGCATGTGGCTGATGTTGCTGGGAGAAGCCACATCAGTGCCGAAATCTGCTGCTGGAGTCAGGGAAAGAGGCAGCCTCTTCCAGTGTCTCTCCTGGGACTCAGGGTCTCTGCCTTACATGTTGGGTCAGAAATAGTTAGAAAACACAAAGAAGAACGTGTTACAAGGGTTATATAGGTACGTTGCAGTTCCCAGTGACAGACATCTTTTCCCTTATGCTTCCCAAGATGTTTTCTCTTTCTCATTACAGAAAGGAGTTGAGACTGTTTATGACTGGCACTTAAAGGACTTTTCCTGGGTCTTCTGCCCCTTGCCTTTTCCTCTGTCCCTGTGTGACTTCTACTGCAGGTGGAGCCCTCCCAATCTGGAAGAGATGACACAGCTCTGAACAGCATATGCCTGCTGTTGTCAAGATGACTCAGTCATCGAGTCCTTGGTGGGCGACTAAGTAACACTGTAGTTTCTCCCCAGTTTGTCATGCACCAGCTCACAAAATATCCATAGATGTCACCATTTGCAGGGGTCTCTTCTCTGACTTGCTTTGTCTGCATAGTGCTGTAGTATAAAGTAAATTAAAACAGGTGGTTGGGGTTTTTGTTCATTCATTTTTAGGGTAATTAAACATGGTTACTTCACATTACTGCCTTCTGTTTGCTCTTGAAATTTCTGCAGAGCACTGTCAACACCCGAAGTATAGTCCTAGGGGTAGAGCCCTTCTTTGGAAATCTGCAACACATGGGGTAAATGTGAGAAAAGGGGTTTTTAACCATACATTTAGAAACTGTTTGGGTGAAGCCCTGGCCCTGCTGCAATGAACAGCACTGCACCTCCAGACGGCAGAGTGTCTGCTCTCCCCGCTGTCTGGTGTGTACTTGTCAGACAGGTCAGGGATGCATCATAAAACGTGCTCAGGCTGTCCTTGGAGTTTCCACCAGAACCATAACTATCCAATCTCAGACTTCCTGGTGTTTTTCTGATGAGATAACAATAAAGAGAAAAAGTACACCCTTGGAAGGGAAGAAAAAAAAAGGAGAAAGTAAGGGGGCCCAGACTGCAGCAGGATGTTGTGCTGGTCACTGCTGTGAGCAAGGAAGTGTTTAGCTTCAGGGCACAATGACAAGAAGAAAGAGCACTTCCCAGCAGTTTGCAGAGCCCAGACATTCCTCTGTCTGCTTTTTATCAGGTGGGGTACCTGGACCAGCTTCCAAGTTTGCCCTGGAGGCTATTTGATCTCCTTCTCACTGAGAACAGAGAAGTCCCAAGGAGGAGGTGATGACACAGCAGCCAACAACATCCAGTTCAGATGCTCAGATGCAACTGTGCTAGTGGGTGATGGACTGTCGCGGGGCAGATTTGGCCCATGGAGCAAAAGCTGCAACATATGCAGTCTCCAGACCAAGGTAGAGCCCTCACAAGGGCTTCAGGATGACACAGTACTCAACAATGTGAAGTTCTTCTGCTGTAAATGAGCACTTGCTCCATCTTCATCACTGCCTACACATCCCATATCCCACAGCAAATGAAACATCAGTAAAGCTTGGCTCTAGCTTTGTACTGGGACATGCCTGTGACATTTTGACTGCTTGCATCTTGCCGTACTGGCCAATGCCTTAGATGATGATGCCTTCTACAGCTACCACTATGTTAGCATAGCTTCTCATAGTTACCGAAGTGTATTATGTTCACAAGAATCATCACATTCTGCTGGTGATGTAACTGCTGGTGTATTACTGTGAAAATGCTGAATCTCTGACAATTGCTCAGAGCTGAGGAACAGATTTCTCAACATTTTTTTCTCTGACTGGTGAGTTTCTTTCAGGTTTGCTCTGCCCATTTTTCCCTTGTTTGAAATAATATTTGATCTGTTGACATGACAGACAGGGAAGAATGGGTATTAGTTTGAGTCTACTTGAGGTTTCTGACCAAAGAAAAAATGACCAATGAGAGCTAAACAGGGTGAAACGGAAATTTAGGTGGGCTCATGAGAAGCATCAAAGGTTTGTATCGTTGCCCACTCCTAACTTTAATTGCCTCAAGACTTGTACATGTTTTTTACAAGCAATCTGTTAGGTCATACCTGAGCTCCTGCCTTAGGAAACATGGTTAGAAAGTGTTCTTACACTGAGCATTCATCTAAGTGTGGCTATGGTGCCACCTGGGTGGGCTGTAGCTCCCCAAACCTCCCTTGTTGCTGCTTTGTGGTGTGCTCCACTGGCTCACCTAGCTGTTAATGCAAAACTCATTTTCATGGGACTTGTTTTTTTTGTTTGTTGCCTCTGGGCTTCATGCTCTAAATAGAATGGGGAGAATTCAAACTAAAAATAAACTCTATGTCATTCATCCATTTTTTATGATCCAATTTGCTGGATAAGCTTGAAGTTATTACCTTGTCCTGATGTGCTAGATGTAAAGAATGTACTCTCGATTTGGGGAGAAAATCATGCCTGGACATCATTATTGTGCCCTAATGTCTGAGCCACCAGGCCTCTCTGGCAAGAGTTCAAGAAGACTTATTGCCTCTCTGAGCACCTTTTAGGAAGTGTAGCTGTTGCTATTCCCTCAAAACAATGCATTATGCATCTTTGTGTACTTGAAACAAGGTAGGGGCATGGTGTTGTCATTCTCTAGGGGACTGGTTGGGCTGTGCAGTGTCGTGTCCAGGACCACAGCCATGTGGGGCAGCACAGAGCTGATGGATGGAGGTTCCTTCTGCCAGTTCACATCCTCTGCTTAGCACATACACAGCAGCCATCACCATTCTGGCTCTTCATCCATGTGAAATTTTCTTCCTGTTACCTACCTCAAAAAATACTTGAATAATAACTGTATTTTCTTTTAAGAGAAATGGAATATAGTAAGCAAAAGAATTGAACAAACATGATATGTACTTTGGTTGAAAGGGTTTTGATAAAAAAAATCAGGGGTTTGCTTTTGAGTAGATCACTGCTCTGTCTAACTCAGTGTACTGTCTCCGGTGGCAGTGCTCAATATCTAATGCTTGCTGCAATAAAAAGTTCCTCTGAGTCAGAGAAGTGATGAGTATGAATTTTATTGGCAAAGCCAACAGCAATCATTGAATATTTGGTGTTTGGTAATGTTCTCCAATGCACACAGCAATTTCTCATGATGCTTGTGTCATTTTGCCTCCCAGTCCCCATTTTTGACAACACGGGAATTTTCCAGGTGGTGGGTGATGAGCGGAGAAGCCAGCCATACAGAACTTAGACTTGATTGCATCTACTGCAACCAGGCAAAGAATAAAACATTTCTCTTGGCTCTGTCTGTACTATACAGAGTATTGCTTCCCGTCTTTTGCTTCCTGAGGTGCAGCTGGGGTAAACTGATGCATCTCTAATGACATCATTCAAAGTTACTTCAAGTGAAGCACTTACCAAAGCCTCAGTGGTGCAAGAAGAAATCTTAGAAAGACTCCTGGATTTGAACGATTTTATTTTTAAAAAATTAATATGAAACTTTCCAGCCAGACCTTCTGCTGCAAATTTGCATGGCTCTGATTTCTTTAATCTCAGGATCTGATTTATTTCTTAACATTTTAAGCTGTTTTTTTACAATTTGGTGTTTTTTAAGTGATCCTTTAACTGCTTTCTGTCCTCCTCTTGACTGCAGGCATTTTAAGCATGCAACGGTTTTTTTAAACAAACGCTTGTTTTGCAAAACCAGCCCAGTCAGCACTTGAAATACAAGGGATTATTAGCTTCAAGGAAGCATTTTGTAACTTCCATCTCCATTTGGGAGTTTCTGAAAAAATCCTTATTTGTCATATATTCAGCTCTCTGTAAACATTCAAATCCCTCAGCTCTAGTACTTAGTAGCAAAAAAACCTCCCGAAGTAGCAACCTTTTTCTAACAAGCTGAACTAAACTAAATTAAAACTAAATTCTGATGCTATCACAGTTAACTGGGATTAACAGTGACCACATAGAAACTTACCTTCCGAAATGACTGTGTTTTCAAACCCCACACATGGACATATCTTAATATGCATCTAGTTGCTTGACTTCCATTTTCTTATGAGATAGGGATCATTTCAGCTTGCAAACTGACCATCCAGTATAATTAGTGAGGTGATATTTAAGGACATAAAAATAAAAATAGCTGCACTGATCTAAACAAAACAGGCTTCATTCAATGAAAGTGGACAGGAATCGTGGTGACATTATCTGCATCATCTTCCAAAGCCTGGGGGAATCCCTTTGCTCAGGCAGAGGCAGCTCCATGTACTTCACAGAAGTCTTAGAGGGCCAACTACTGGTACCTTCCACGAGAGCAAGTAGGACAAGCAAAAATTGTCAAGTATTTTATATTACAATATTGTATGATCAGTGTCACCAGCAAATGCAGCAACATGACATTTCAAGTGCTTTTTTTCTCAGCATGTAAGTTGTGTGTCTTGGAAAAATATGCTGTGTGAATCTAAGTTGTGCGTGCAGCCAGTTATGCGGGGGGAAAGAGGTCTGGTAGTTTCTCTGTTCTCCAGGTAGAGCTGGTTTCTAAGAGAGTTAATTCTTGGAATGGTCATTATCACTGAGCTGAAGTGCCTAAAAGAAGGAATTACTTTTCTTTTGAGTGATTTGTTCAAGAAGCAGGGCCTGTTTTCTTATGTGTATGTATGTGTATATGTAGACAATTGAAAAACTTGAACTTCGTATCACACATTTCTTCTCCAGAGGGTAGGCCAAGCTGGAAGACTCTGAATATCTGCTGATTCTCTGCAAATGAATGATTCAGTTAAATTTTGAGGTTGCACTGGGGGAAGAATTATTCACATCTTCAGCAAAACTGACCTTTTATGCTTCTCTGTTGTGCTGGGTGTAACATAGCTTCATATCGATGTGTGAATAGACACTCCAAACGAGAGCTGTTCCAAGAAATGTTTGGAAAACAGAATACCACCTCCTCTTCACGTACTTTCTCATGTATTTATCAGCAACTTCAAAATCATATGGGGATGTTTTTGTCATCTGAATACTGATGGAATACTTCCAGCCGGGCTTCCTCTGATGGTCCGCTTGCAAAACATGAGTCATATACAGAAAAGATGGGGTGGGACTGCAATTTAGAAGCTCGAGCTGAGCAGGTCTCAGCCATTTACTGCACACGGGGTGGAGGAATCAAACTCTTTCAACTGAAACGAAGGTATTGTCGTGGTTTAATCTCAGTCGGCAACTAAGCACCACGCAGCCGCTCGCTCACTCCCCCCAAGTGGGATGGGGGAGAGAATCAGAAGGGTAAATGTGAGAAAAACTCATGGGTTGAGATAAAGACAGTTTAATAGGTAAAGCAAAAGCCACACACGCAAGCAAAGCAAAACAAGGAATTCATTCACTACTTCCCATTGGCAGGCAGGTGTTCAGCCATCTCCAGGAAAGCAGGGCTCCATCAGGCGTAACGGTTACTTGGGAAGACAAACGCCATCACTCCAAACGTCCCCCCCTTCCTTCTTCTTCCCCCAGCTTTATATACTGAGCATGACGTCCCATGGTATGGAATATCCCTTTGGCCAGTTTGGGTCAGCTGTCCTGGCTGTGCCCCCTCCCAGCTTCTTGTGCACCTCCAGCCTTCTCAGTCGGTAGAGCATGGGAAGCTGAAAAGTCCTTGGCTAGTGTAAGCACTACCTAGCAACAACTAAAACATCGGTGTGTTATCAACATTGTTCTCACCCTAAATCCAAAACACAGCACTGTACCAGCTACTAGGAAGGAAATTAACTCTATCCCTGCCGAAACCAGGACAGGTATAAAAGCATCACTAAAGTGTACTGGAACTGATGTGGCTGAAAATGTGTGTAGCTGGAAACTGTGAGTAGCTACATCTGCATGACTTCAAAAAGTCACTGTGTGTTCCTGGCACATCTAGGAGTTAGGAACATGTTGCCAAAGAACTGCCAGCCAGTTCCTGTGGGATGACAATGGCCAGTGGCAAGACCAAGGACCAAGCAAGAATTATCCCTGCATCTGCTGGTATTGTGGCAATTTTGGGGCTGGAGTATGAGTAGGCTTGGGAAAGGCAAAGAGGAGTTTTCCACCCATCCACGAACATGTGGCACAAGTCCCAGGGAGGCCGGCAGAAGCAGCAGGTCAGGAGCTTTCCAGAAGTGATTTTTAAAAGCCAGTTCTATTGAATAAGACTGAATCAGATCCAGAACAAACCTGTTGTTAGTGGTGCTCCAGTGAACCAAGCTTTGAGACTGCTTCTAGAAAGTTAGAAATCTTAGCCTTTATGGCTGCATTGTTCCCACTGCATGAAGAAAATAAATATTCCATCCATCACAGGTGTTCTGAAGCTTAAGTCGTTAGTTTTTGTGAGATGCAGAGGAAACATCTGAAGATGCTTTAGCTACGTGTGATTGTTAATGCTATACACAATGGAGATGTGCACCATGCAGCTCATGCTCAGTCTATCATAATTACCTTTGCTAGCCCTTAAAGACAAGCCTTAATTAACTAGCATGATTGCCAGTGAGGAAACAACTGAAAACATCTGTTTTAGAATTTTCTGAGTATAATTATTTGAAATGTTGCTACCGAATGTGAGCAGCAGAGAATATTAACGTATGGGTCATGAAAAGGAAAACAGCAGGGCTTTGGAGAGGTGATTCATGAAGGATTGAATTCTGACTTCCATCCTCCCCTGCAACACTGAGCCTGTGGGTATGCCCTTGTCCCACAGGATATCTATGGTATTGTGCTCGAATCCTAACCTTTTGTCTGAGAAGTTGTTCAATGGTTTGTACCTGCCTGCTTTGTCTCCATCTCTGCAGAAATGGAGCCTACCCGAGGCAGTCCAGGCTCTAGCAAGTGATGCTAGAAACTGTTGTCCTGGCAGGAAGAGGGGGTAGAAGGTACCTCCCTGGCTCAGTGAAAGCTGGGGAGAATGAATGAGCTGTCTGGCAGTTCAGAAACACAGTTAACAGCAAGGTGGCAACACTAGATATATAGCAACCATATTTCTGTTGAGCAGATAATGTGGAACCTGTCTTAGAGACTTTCTTTTTTGGTGCATGTTTCCTGCATTTTCCATATCCTACCAGAGCAAAACTTGGTAGACCTCAATCACCTCACAGCACCTTACAACACAGACTGACTCTGTATAGCTTGCTAAGGTTTGATGGCTTCTGCAACAGTTCATCTAGTTGGATGACATTTGGCTGCACTTAACAACTGGGCCTTTTCAGCAAAGAGTAACAACTATTTCTTTTTGATCACTCAAAACCAGTTCAATGGCAGTGACGGAGTAGTGGTAGTTTGGTGCATTTCTTAATGAACATAAACCATCACAATGGACATCAATGACCTCTTTAGTGGCTGTGTAGCAGAGAAAACACGTGAAGGTGCTGCAAGAGCACTTGCATGACCTTATTAACTCAGTCTGTGGAAAAGAACGTTTTCAGAGGGAACATGACAGTATGAGAGGTTAGGTTACTGATTTACTTGAAGATGTCCCTGCGCATGGCAGGGGGGTTGGACTAGATGACCTTTAAAGGTCCCTTCCAACCTAAACTATTCTATGATTCTATGATTGTATGAGTCTTTTCAGGATCAGGCCCTGAACAGGTCTGAGATACCCCCTTTGTGTTTCTGCTGATCTCTTTCTCAGGGGGAGCATTCTGCAGCTGTTTTGTGGATGGCTTAGAAGTGCATTGACAAAAATGTACGTGACTGGCTTTGTTAAAATCCAGAAAGGGACATTCATACCCTAAAGGACAATGTCTCTCCATGCTATCAAAAAATATTTTAACCCATTGCACTTTTTCAAGTAGTAGGAGTAGACTAAAAAAATTAATCCCCCAATCTGATGTTGTGTCTAGAATGCCTTTCAATCCTTGCTCCAGCAATTTTTTTCATGTCAGTGAACTTTTTATGATGAGATAACCAGAAGTAATTTAGAAAGCAACTTTCCTTCTCAGCTTTTGCCAATATTGTGATTATCAAATAAGACCAGCTCTATTATTTCTATTTTATTGCTACAGCATCCACAACATGGCTGGGAGCGCTGTCAATGGGAAAACATGAAATATATTCTAAAAGTTGATTTAAACATCTTCTTTTCTGAGGAGAAAAGAAAAATAAATTCTGACTCCTGCCAGCTATGGTGTTTGTGCTTCACTGCAACAGCAACTTCTGTGTGCTTACTGGGAAGAGCAGTGTCAAGGGGACAAAGCTCTTCTTAATTTCAAAGGAGACTTTCATCTCAGGAAAAGTAGTAACTAAGTGAAGAAAATAACACTTCTATTTCTAGGTGTTTGCAAACAAACAGCTGGGAACACTTCAGTGTTTTATGAAAAAACATAACTGTGTTTCTCCTCTGGGTCACACTGGAGTCAGTGAAGTTACACATGTTTAAAATAGGGGATAAGTGAGAAAGACATAAACTTAGGAAATCATTACTGTATGATCTACCTGATGAAAAATTTCCTTTCAAGTCTAGCCAAATGACTGCAACTTTCCATGTGAGATTATAACACCTATGCTACAATGCTAAGTAGTTACCCAGCAGTACATGCTGAGTCTCACTCCTATTAGAGGTGCAAGAAATCCACTGGTGTCCTGCCACACTTTAAAACCCAGTTGGAAGTTTATCAATGAGTTATCTTGGAGGTGGCTCACCTTGAATGAGATACAGTGTCACACTCTCACTTGTTAAACAGGCTTTTATATAAGTGTTATGGTTTCCATAGAAACATAACTAAATCTTTCCTCCAGCATAATCCCAAAGGTTTTCACAGACCTGGAAAATATGCAGTGAATAGTCAAATCATTTTTTATGCTGACAAAAAGAATGCCATAGTTGTCACCCAGTCAAGTTTCTCATGTGGGGCAAAATAAGTTTAATCCTACATTGCAGAATTGCCTTGCAGCATTCAGACATTTTCAGGGATCCCATTTCCCTGCAAGTTCAGCTTTATAAACCTCTAATGAAGCCTTACAGAACTTCATAGGCTATAGGTGGGAAAGACCTTACTCATTTGTCTTCCCAAAGCACGTTGGTGAGTGCAAAACCCATTGGAACAGAAGCAATAATTATGATGATGATGATCTCTTTTCCAGGTCTATATTGTTTCCAGTTGTGCATTTTCTAGTGTTCTTCAAGTTTTAAACGTTCCCCTTAATTGTTGGGCCTCCCACCATGTAACAGGGATTTGCCAGGCAGAAAGATTTCCGCTGACAATCAGTCTACAGTGTCTCTTGTGTAATTTCACCCACTTCTCTTAGCGGTTTAGGACCCCATTCGCTTTTCTAGGTCATGGCTGAAGATATTTCTTGATACTGTTCTAGAACAGAGATAGGGCTGATCTGTACTAATTCTTTAGTAGTTTGTGGGCATTTTAATACTTTCAACTAAAAGAGAGGCAGGCAATAAACTTGATCATTGGGCCCAGACTGTTAGCTCCTCCTTGGGTGAGTTTTCCCAGCCACTTTTTTTTCTTCTCTTTTTTTTAGCTTTATAGACTTGGATAATATAAAAGAGTTTTTGGACTGTTTGTGGTCTGCATGTTTTATTCTTTCAGTGCTGGTTTCATGCCAGCTGAATGGCCAAAAGAAAGAAAACCAAAAATGTTCAAGGTCTTTATTATCTTTGTGCTCCCTACCTCATTTTTAATCTCTGTGATACCAAGGTATTGGGAGAGGTCCTTTATAAACTGTTTCCCACCTTTTTACCTCCCCAGTTAGTTTTTCTGTCTCCTGCTTTATGTCACTACAAAGTTAAAGAAAGTTCCTCTATCATTTTTCCCGGCATTGCTAATACAGTGTGCAGAAGACTGATTCTGGATGGATAACTGGAAACATTTTACACCTCTTTTTTCTCACCATTAGAGCACAAAAACACTAGTTATCTCATCTAAACAGATTTGAATTAATGTTTAGGGTAAGATTTGCTGCATTACTGTTGCTGGATGCATTAACAAGAACTATATTTCAAAGCTGATTTAGCGAGGTGGTTTGACTGAACTTTGAGATCCTGAGCCATTTGTCATGAAGCCTTCCCACTCTCCTTATACTTCTGTATGTTTTTTATTGAGCCCTGCATATTCAGTAACTAATCTGTCACAAGAAGGCTTCAAATGCAGAGTTCATACCCAACAGAGTTTTCACAGATGGTCTGCAAATTTGTAAGGCCAAGAATGTTGAGTTTGATGCTGTCTGTAGCAAGAAGCATGTAGCAACTTTCCTTGTTCAGGGAAATCCCATCCTATGGGTAAAACCTGGGTTAAAAATAGGGAAAGTCCACAGCATAAAATACTGAAAGAATTTCTAATTAAGTACTGTGTATAAGAATAATGGATTTTAGAAAACAAATCAGGCTGTGCAGTGGGACCCCTGATCTGTCTCCCAGCTCCTGGCAGTGGTCAAGGTGTTGTGTTGATGCTGACTCCCGTGGTGGACTGTGGGTCCATGTTGCACCAGAAGGATCTCTGGGAATATCGTCTCTCTGGGTTTGCACACTCAGACCAGGGAATGAGCTCACTGGAGACTACATAGTCCCTTCACTCACCTTTTCGGAGGCTCATGGGAGGCTTCTGGAAGAAGAAGTCCCCATCCCATGAGACATGATTAAGGGAAACAAAAGTGAGATGGTTGCGCACTGCTTTAAAAGTCCATTCATACTCAGTTGGGTTCTGTTTCTCGTAGGAGATATATTCAGGTACTCCTGTCAGGGGGGAAATTCTGGCAATATTGAGGTACCTTCTGCCAGCTCTAACAGAGTCTGCTAGAAATTGAGGATTCTTTCTTTGGTGATGCCAGCTACAATTCTCCCAAACCCCCAAGTATAATGATTCCTTCCAGCCATCTCCAGTATACTGAAGAGCTACTTGATGATTGTCTCTGTCAAGCGTTTCTTTGGCATAGATAGACCTGTGGCCACATTCAGAGCCAGTGGTGACACTAGCAAGGGGATGCAGTGGAGGCTGAAACGGAAAAGCCCAAGGCTGCAGGAGCAGAGAGGGGTGAGTGTGCAGTGTGGGAGCAGGGCCTCATCCTGCAAGGGCAGGAGCAAGGTCTGAGCAGGGTGTGGTGATCAAGAAGGGAAATACAATATGGAGAGGAGGTGGGAAGGGGCTGCGTTCATGCAGAAGCTGCATTCATGTAAGTGCATTTTCAGTCCAGCTCCCTTGCACTAGCGGATGGCTGCCGTGGTGGTGGTGGGGCTGTGAGGGGCTGTTTGTTGTGGCTGGATCCTAAGGCTGCTGGTACAGGCACAGTCACGGGGAAGGAGCTTGAAAAGCCTTCTGGTGTCTACTCAGGTAGGTATTTGGGACAACTCACCATCTCTGAGCATAGAGTCCCTCTCCATTTTCATGGACCGTGTTCCTGATCCACTGATCGTTTCTGTGCTATAAGTTGTCATCCCTATTGCTCTCCAGTTTCATTCAGGGGGAGAGAAACATTCTTTGACTTTTGGTCAAATACTTTGTTTTCTGATATCTCAAGGAAGTCGCTTCTGCCATGGTCTTTCTTTGGCCACACTGACTTCAGGCTCTTCTCTTGATGCTCAAATTGCAGTTGGTGCCTCCTGGCTCAGTCTCCTGTTCAGTCACCAGACCTGCACACTAATCTGCTGGAGGAAGCAGCCTGTTTTTCTCTGTCACGTTGTGTGGATCACTGTATCATTGCTAGTCTGGAGGTTTAATGTATTTTCAGCTTTGAGCAGGAGCACTACTTTGGCCAGGTGCTCAGGCCTGCTAGAGGTCAACGATGAGAAGATATGAGCGTCTTTTTATTTGAAATCAGGCTTTTTTTATTCATTGCAGTGAGAAGAACATTTAACTGAGACAGGATTAGGTTGTGGCTGTACTTTTCTGAATGTCTATAAGCAGACTAGCTGCAGGGCTGCTCCCATTACTGCTATGTCCCTATAGCAGTGCCTAGGGAACACTAATTATTTGCCATGTTGGTATTTTGGATACAATAAGTGCAATTAGTTGTGTGTTGGGTACAATAAATGCCACATGAGGTAGTTGCTCTTTCACAGAGGCTGCAGTGCAGGTGGGCACCGGGGGTCCATTAACGGCTGGGTGGGCCAGGGAAGGAGGATCTGGGGGCTTTAAGGAATGGGAGCTTTGGACTGCAATGAGAAACAGAGTGTGAGTGTGGCACTTAGCTAAATAAAACCTGCTGTCCTCATTCAATGAAAGGATGACTTGTCTATTTACAGTGAGGCCTCACAATGGACTTCAAGTGCCATGAAAATTTTAGAATGCCCATAACCCCTTATCATAATGACTGAACTCTATCTGCTATCAAAAATGCCTTATTTTCCTGCAAAAGTTTGCTCTTCTGCTTATTTGCACTTGTGGAAAAACCCCTCTTGTATTTTACCTCAACTTTTCCTTGTTTAGCTTTCTTCTACTACTTCTTGTCTCAAGGCCTCGAATAACTCTTTTGCTTCTGAGACTATGTATATTGTTTTTATGTATATTGTTACCTTGCAGGTATATGCAGTCTGTTATTATTGTTCCTTTTATTGCCAATATAAATTTAACTCCTTCAGTGTCTATATGATTTATTATTCTGTATATAAAGTCATAAGAGCTATGTGCACTTGATTTCTCTTGACTTTGAATTTTAAAAAGTTACAATATTTTAAACAATATTTTAAGCAACTCTAAAGCACACAACCCAACCTCAGTTCAGCGCATGCAAAAATTTTGCGATACCTATCAATAGCCAATACCTATCAATACCAATCTAGAGGAGCTGGAAGTATGATCCTGTGAATTCAGAATTTTTTCCCAATCTGAATGGACTGGGTCATGAAAGTTGAGCCTGGAAATAAGCATTTCCTTCTGAAATGATGGAGAGGGTCCCTTTGAGCAGCCAGCCCGGCGGTTCTTAGAAAATATAGGGACCAGGCTGAGATGAGGATGGCTTATCAAGGATCTGTATTTAACCCTGCCTGCTGTTTTACTCTATTCAGGAATGTGAGCAGAGCGAGCTGAAACTCTACAAAATCCAGACGAAACTATTATGATTCATCTAATTAGCACTGTATAAAGTCCTTTTTTTCTGAAGTTTTAAATATACAATGCTGCTGCAATTCAGTTAAGCAACTGAGCATAGGCTTAACGTAGGTGCATGAATAGTCCTGTCACTTTCAACACTTAAAATTGAACATGAGCAGGTGCTTTATTAGAATGGGGCTAAATTTGCTTGCTAAAACTATTTATTATGAATGACAGATATCTGAACTGCAATGCCTTCAGGTGGAATATACCTGAGTCAGTATGGACACCTGTAATCTATAGTCCATGTGCTCATGAGTGGCAATGTCCTTGTCTTCTGCTTCTGTTACAGGAACAGCATCTGAGATTTATCAATAAGCTAACCCTGTTCTTTCTCTGTTTAAAGGGGAAAATGCAGCTCTTCCAGCTTGGTGTTAGGTGATATATTCCAGTCAGAGAGAGAGAAATCTCCCGAGGAGCTGATTTGGGGCTGCTGGCTGTGGATGACCAACGGGTGTTGATGGGAACTGATGGCTTGGTCGCAGCCTTCCAGACACTGGGTGCTTACTGTGCGTGCTGTCCCTGCTGCAAAACAGATGGTCTAGTCCACAGCGAGGAGCCAGGCGGGTATCAGAGCCGGACACAAATCTCCCAGACTCCGCATACAGCTCCGCTTCATGTGGGAGCATGGTGCAGTTGTCAGCTCTCATTACATCCCTGAGAGTGAACACGATGCCTTCCCAGCCGGGCTGAAGCCAGAGTGGCTGGTGGAAACCCGAGGAGCGGTAGCCACTTGGAGGACCCTCTGCTTCCATGGGGGAAAATCCCTCCCCGGCTGTCCCGCACGCTGTTGTGGTTTAACCTGGCAGGCACGTCAACACCACACAGCTGTTCACTCGCTCCCCTCCCCCCCAGTGGGATGGGGGAGAGAATCGGGGGGAAAAAAAGTAAAGTTCATGGGTAGAGATAAAGACAGAATATACAAAATAAGTGATGCACAATGCAATTGCACCCAACAACTGATGCCCAAGTAGTTCCTGAGCAGAGGTTGCCGCCCCTCGGCCAACTCCCCCCCAGTTTATATACTGAGCATGATGTCATACGGTATGGAATATCCCTTTGGCCAGTTTGGGTCAGCTGTCCTGGCTGTGCCCCCTCCCAGCTTCTCGCTGGCAGGGCTTGAGAAGCTGCAAAGTCCTTGACTAGTGTCAGCACCACTTAGGAACAACTAAAACATCGGTGCGTTATCAACATTGTTCTCATCCTAAATCCAAAACACAGCACTGTACCAGCTACTAGGAAGGAAATTAACTCTATCCCTGCCGAAACCAGGACACGCTTTCCTTGGGGCAGAGCAGAGGGGCAGAGAGAAGGGCTGTCCCTCACGTGCTCCTGGCACAGGGAGAGAAGGAGAGGGGCGAGCAGTCCGTGTTAGAGCTGCCCTCCTTCACGTAGGGCGTGACACCCAGCCATCAGGAGGACTGAGCTGCAGCTTTGAGTTGCTGCAGAAATCATCAGGGGACTTAGCTGGGCTTGAGAGGGGACACGGACACTGTCTTGACGCTAGACCAGATGGAGAAGCAGCTGTGAGATGAGCTATTTTTTCATGTCTCCGTGCTTACCTCCAAGTATAAGAGTTACTTCCTTGAACTTTGTTTTTTTAATTAATTCATTTTAATTGTAGTTTAAGATACCTTAATGTTAGAAAGTCCCAGCAGGCTGGCAGTTGGTACTGGTTTGCTCTGGCAAGGCCAGGGTCCATAGGAGCTGGTTGGCATTTCCACAGGGACAATCTACACGTCTCTGCTGGGGTCATGCTCCAGACAAGCTGCTGAGCCACCAGATGAAGGGGCTGATGGAGGAGCTGAGCCCACTACATAGGACCGGGTAGGATGAACAGGAAACTGTCCCTTGAGGCAAGACCCCAAGCCCCATGTTGCATGGAAGGAGGGATGGCAAAGAGCAATCCTCGAGCCGGTGGAGGATGGGGACTCCTACGGGGGGGACGACTGCATGCTTGTAAGCTATTGCAACAGGAGGAAGGCTCCTTCACCACCTGCAGAGGTGCAGGACCTCAACAGGTGAGCCCAGAAGGTTGTGTTGAGGAAAGTGTCTGGGCTGGTTGAGCCTGATCCATACTCTGGAGCCAGGAAGCTGTGGGTGGCAGTGGTGGGAGACTCCCTCCTGTGGGTGACAGGCACCCTTGGCCTACCAGGCTAGATGTCTCGGGAGGTTTGCTGCTTGACCAGGGCTGTGATATGGGGTGTACTAAAGAGACTGACAAGACTTATCCAGTCCTCAGACTACTACCCCTTGCTTGCTCATCCACATGGACACTAGTGATTCTTCTGGGAAGACCTTCAGTATATCAAGAGTGGCTACAGGGCCTTGGTGGTAAGGGCCAAGGCCTTGGGGGCCCAGGAGGGGTTCTCCCTAGTCCTGCTGGTGGATAGGAGAGGCTCAGGTCAAAGTGGTTTCATCCTGTGGGTCAAGTTTCGGTTATGCAGCCAATATCCAAGACAGGGCTTAAGCTCTGATAAATTGCTTTGAGGAATGAGGACAGCAGAGGGAAAGACAGGATCCATCTGACAAAGTGGGACAAGAACTGTACCAGGAGGCTTGCTAGCCTAGTAAGTAGGGCTTTATACTGGGATGCCAGGGGATGGTAACCAAAGTCCAAAGAGAGGTGGAGGAATCCATGTGTTTATCTCCATTTATTCACATAAGACTATATGTTAACTTTGTGCACCGCAAGTTTTTTGGGATAACACAGGGTGCAAAGCTGCAAGAGCAGCAGCACAAGCAGGTACAATTTTTCCCAGAGCTGCCTGCTAGCAGTAGTACGAACTGCTGTGTTCCAAATTAGCTCCTCTCCCCTGACTCAGCCAGGGTCAGTTGTGCTGAATTCCCTGTTATAGTTACACTGGGAAGTGAAGGGGCTAAGAATAGTAGGTAGACTTACCCTGAAATGCATGAAATACTTTTTCCTTCAGTCTTATTTCTTAAAATGTGCAATAGCATGCAGAAAGTTTGGAGACTTTTGCCTTTGCAGTACCTGGGTGAGTATGCATGTATCTTACAGCCCTCGTGCTCCACACGGTGACTAACGGCTGGGCTGTTGCCTGTGTTGGCACACAGCAATCATCTTGATGACTCAGGGCTCTGAGGGAGAGAGTAAAGAGGGTACAGGGTGAGTGAGCACATAGATGGCACATCTCAAACTCCAGCGATGGGTAAGTGATTCCTTTTCTGCGAGTGCTTAGAAAGACTGGGAATGTCGGAAAAGGACCTGGGGGTGCTGGTCGACAGCCGGCTGAACATGAGCCGGCAGTGTGCCCAGGCGGCCAAGAAGGCCAATGGCATCCTGGCCTGTATCAGAAATAGTGTGGCCAGCAGGAGTAGGGAAGTGATCGTGCCCCTGTACCCGGCACTGGTGAGGCCGCACCTCGAATACTGTGTTCAGTTTTGGGCCCCTCACTACAAGAAGGACGTTGAGGTGCTGGAGCGTGTCCAGAGAAGGGCAACGAGGCTGGTGAGGGGTCTGGAGAACAAGTCTTATGAGGAGCGGCTGAGGGAACTGAGGCTGTTTAGCCTGGAGAAGAGGAGGCTGAGGGGAGACCTCATCGCTCTCTACAACTCCCTGAAAGGAGGTTGTAGCGAGGGGGGTGTTGGTCTTTTCTCCGAAGTAACAAGAGATAGGACGAGAGGAAATGGCCTCAAGTTGCGGCTGGGGAGGTTTAGATTGGATGTAAGGAAAAATTTCTTTACTGAAAGAGTGGTGAAACATTGGAACAGGCTGCCCAGGGAAGTGGTGGAGTCCCCATCCCTGGAGGTATTTAAAAGACGTGTAGATGAGGCGCTTAGGGACATGGTTTAGTGGGCATGGTGGGGTTGGGTTGACGGTTGGACTCGGTGATCTTAGAGGTCTTTTCCAACCTCAATGATTCTATGATTCTATGATTCTTTTGTAGACCGCCTGGAGGTGATTCTCAGGGTCTACAGGAGAAAAATGCTGTTGGAAAGCTCTGCTGAATTTGACACAGCACTTGGTGCCCTCACAGTGATTGACAGAAGGAGCTCAAGGAGTCTGTTTAATACGTGTCCAGAGAAAGTATCCAAGCTTTAAAGCATCCCCAAACCAAGCTCTAACCTAAAGCTGGCCCTTGGCTCACAGGCAGTCAGCAGAGAGGCATTTGGTGCCGAATCAAAAGTTGGTCATAAAAGCAATATTCACTTCAAGCCACAACAACATGGTAAATAGTCATCTAGGCTGCTGGTATATAGCTCTGAACATCTCTTTCCCAAGATGTTTGACTTCTAGGGGCCTTTGTCCTTTAATATAAGCAGAGACTGGACTTCTTTGTGGTTGTTCTTGCTACAAAGAAGGAAAGTATGCATCCTTAGCACTCTGGAAGTACTTGATATGTTATGTGTGCCCCAGTGTCTAGGGGTTTTAAGGAAGCTGGAAAGTGCTGCAGGGAGTGAGGGGTCTGTTTTGATCTCAGTATTAGGGACAGTGATTTTCCTTTCTAAGGTGGATCAAGAATTTCCTTTGTTGCTCCACTCTTCACATCTGAAGGTCCTGACCAGCACTCCTCACCAGATCTTGAATGTCCCTGCAGTCCTATGACTTGGGAGAGCTGGTGGCATCGCCTCACCTGCAGATGAGATGAAGTGTCATCCAGCTTTGGCCGTTTGGATCAGCCAAAGGATGAGATCCGACTTGCAGCTTACCCTGATTAATAGCATTTTCATAGGAGGTGCTCTAAAACTCGGGAGAGAGTCAGTGGCATTTGCATCTTGGGCTGCATGCCTCAGGACTTCAGTAAGGATTTAACTGCTGCTTATGGAGTTTTTTGATGCTTTTCCCTTTCTCTCACATCCCAGGAGGTGGCATGTCCTTGCAGTGATGCTAGAGAAGCATGCACTTTCTGCTGAGCTCACTGTTCCTTGTTTAATTAGGGTATTTATCCCATATGACAGTGGCTCCTCTTATTTAATGCTGTCTAGCAGAAATTGGGGGAAAGGTTCATAAGGCCATGTTTCTGAGCCATATTTTTCATCAGACATCTCACAAAGCCATCAGAGTCCCTGGCTGTGGCCTGCATTTACCTGCCTTCAGAGGGGATGCTGGCAGGCAGCACAGTTTCACCAAGCTGGTGCATCCCTCTAGGTGCAGCAGAGAGCCTGGGTCTCCATATCACTACCAGTTTGCTGCTGCCTCCACAGCATCACTGCCAGTGTTGAAATCAAGGACACAGCTTCCAGGGCTAATGGAAACAGGACACTTGTCATGTTTCTATATTCATATATACTCTAAAATTAAATTACATGTTTGTATTACTGTTCTTTATTCATCTCATGAAGCTTAGTCCCTCAAAGGACAATTACAATACAGACTGCATGTTATAAATACCTATGAGAAAAGAACTGAGGTTCTCATTGACCATGGGTAACCAGGGAGGTTAAACTATAATTGCCTGTTCACTCTGGTTTTGCCTGCAGGAGGATTCAGCTTCTATGCCATAATTTCTTCCACTGATTTGCTGGATACCAGCAAACGAATTACCTCACTTCCCCCCATTGCCTGTCCATGTTTTTCCTGTATTGACTCTAGGCCATTTGAGATCAGGATGGTTTCTCACAGTGGGAACATATATAATGGTGCCTTTGAGATACCTGCAGCTCATGGCGATGTAACCAGGTTAGCTTCATATTAGGTAAGTCCAGTGCTACTAGGAGCAAAGCCGCAGCAGCAGGAAGCTCATCGGAAGTGACAAACACCACTTCAGAAGCTCATGCTGCCTCAGACATGCTTCCCCTCAGTCCACCTCCAAAGCTGGGCAAATGCTTGGCTCTCCAGCCCACGCCAAGCAGGAATATTGACTGCTGGAATATTTTGACATGTCAACAGCTAGTTGGGCTAAAGCAGACTCAAGCTTGACTAGAGAGCTGCAGGATTCATTTCAACTAACCATAGCCACATACAAGCCTCTAGAATAGAATAGAATAGAATAGAATAGAACAGAACAGAGTAGAACAGAGTAGAATAGAACAGTTCAGTTGGAAGGGACCTACAGTGATCATCTAGTCCAACTGCAAATGATGCCCAGTCAAAGCCAGGTGTCTATGTTTCTCTCTCCTTCACTGAGACACTGTTGCCTCCATGTGATGGTTCAGTCCCACTTCTTTAGACACTGTCTCCTGTGTCTACAGATGGAGCCCAGACTAGTTACCTGGCTTTCAGGTGCCTACAGATAACTGAGGAGAATGAAATCCTATGTGAATATTTGTCCCATAGTGTTGTTCTGGCTTCCCTGGAGCTTCCAAGTGCTGCTCCAATTCTAGCACAAAGCAGTAGCTTTGGTATATGCATGCCAGCTCAGTGTCCGTGCCAAAATACTGCTTTCTCTGGGTGAGATATTTGTCAAATTCTGATCTAGTGTCAGGATTTCTAATTGTCATTGACATTTTGAATAATCACATAAATTAACTACTCTGAACATGATCTCAATAGCTGTGAAGCTGCCATTGTGCAGTGGAGGTTGACTCATCACACACATTATGGGACAGTGTTCTTCTATGAGTATTTCACCCTTGTGCACTTATTTGTCCTGTCAGTGAGACTGAGGCAATTTTAATGATTATTTTGCAACTGCATTTTATTTTGATACAAAGAGAATTTTATACTGCAGGACAGATACTTGAATGTGTCTGTTGCTGTTTGCCTATTTTCCTTCCATAGTTATTCCTTCAAGGACAACTGGAGGCAGGTAATATATTAATATTTATTATGTCAAGAATGAGAGTGATTGCAGTATTGACAGCTCACCTACAGCTGTATTAGATATGGCAAACACTTCTTCTTTCTTCTTGCTATGGAGATTTCTGTGGCTGTATTTTCTCCAGTGTTTCCTCTGCAATTAATTAATAAATGACTGGGTTTTTAAAAAGCCTAACTCTTGACTCTGTTGAGCGTAAAGGAAAGGAAGAAGATCCTTTTTGTCCTTTCCCAAGACATTAATGGGAATTTTAGGTAAAGAAATATGATGGAAAGCTGCCATGGGTTGCAAGGTGATGTAGTACCTTACATATCAGCATGGACCTTGGAGTACATCAGTTTCTGCTTTGACTTGTTATAAGGTCAAGGGCTAATGAGTTTGACTCAGACCCTTGATAACATTCAGGTCCCTACCTTTCACCAACAGAAATGGAATGGAGGAAGTGTGCGGGTGCTCCAGGCACACCCATGTGTCAGTTTGCAGGCTTCTGTCTATCACAGTCTTAGAAGACAGCACCTAAGGGTTGTTTTTTTCCAGAGAGCGATTTCTGCATCCATGCAGGCATGGGGTGGGGACAGGGAAGGGAATCTTTCCTGGCAGCAGGTTAGTGTCACTAAGCTAATTGACTTAAATTTGTTGATGGCAGTTTTCAGACTTTTAGCACTTATAGTCAAAAATGCCTATCACCTGGCTACCAAAAGCCAGTTGTAATGGCAAAACTTTGTATTATTGTCCAGACCTGATTCCCTTTGTTCTTCACGCCTGCTCCCTTTCTTCCTCATCCAGTAGCATGACTGGCATTAAGCTAGTTAATTGCTGGCATCGAATTCTCAGGACTGACCTTTAAAACTGATACTTCAGTGTAATGAATGTGAAACGAGTGAGATGGGTTGGTCATACCCCTCAGAGTTCTTAGATGATTTTGATAGGCAACCTGGGAGTCAGGTAACGCTATGTCTTTACAACCATGATAGACATTTTTTTCTCTCTCTCTCTTTAACAGGAATTCAGGATTTTGCTGAATCTGAATGTCATGTATGACACATAAACAGATTATATTGATCAGAAACAACCTCCAGTCTGCATGCATGACCATTCCCTTTCTCCTGCTTCACCAAGATAGATGGCTATTCACAGAAAACGCAGACTCCTTTGGATCTGTGTGTGAATTCTGGGTTGGATAATGGGGGTTAAAATAGTGAAGTTTTGAGCTGTTGCATGACTGGGACATGTTTTCTTGAGGTGGTGACTGCTGAGATGGCGGTGACCTGTTGCAGTGACATCCAAATGTTTTGTCCTTTGACCTTACAAGTAATCCAGAGGCTTTGAAATTATTAACTATAGCTTATTTCTCATTCAGAATAAGAATTGGAATATTATATTCCTTAATAACTGCATTATATTCCCCTTTATTTGTAGACTCTCAGCAGTGGTTTGATGACTAAGTTCATCTTTGTAGAGTTTGCTCTGGAAGGATCCCAACTAAATTCAAGATTAGTTGCCTGGGAGACCAAATAATGCAGTTCAAAATGCAATGTGGCGCAGTCTAGCTGCATGCTGCCTAGTATATGCCCAATATTTTTCTACAGAAGACCTGGTTTCAGAAGTTTCTGGATGTTTCCTGCTCCTACACTTGCTTTTTCCAATAGGATAGGGATAGGAAGCTTTAATTGTATTTCAAGTCTCATCTGTTTGTTTGTTTAGTGACTTGTCTCTAAGAAAGATGATGAGGTTTTCTCCTACTACTGTACTTTTTTGTGTTTATGATTTTAATAGATACCTTCAGCAGTGTTATCAGCTTCTTTTTTAAATGCTCACATGAAGATTTTCAGTGCTGGGTACCACTGGAGCCAATGAGAGTGGCGGCTCTGAAAAAGTAACTCTTTAACACATTAACTGGACTAACTAGGTAAGTAGTATTACTTGTTACTTGTTAGTTACTAATGTCCAGAAATGTGATTAAGATCCATGTCACATTGCCTGGTAAAGGCACAGGTAGTTCCTGTCTTGAAGAACTTATTGTCAACAGATAAAACAAAAATGCATCACAGTGATTTGGCTAACATGAATTACAGATCAGTGGGAGAGCTGGGATAAAGATAAAGATCCTTTGAGCTCCATGGTCCTCTCCTTCCACTCTGCCTATCTGCCTTTTCTGAACGTAAATGTAGAATTACCCAGTTTGGGATATGTCCTCCTTTTCTGTTATTCTCTGTAAACCATTCTAGGTCATTCAAATGTGTTGCTGGGGAGGAGAAGAAACCTCCTGAAAATCAGCCTTGGCTGCAGGAGCATCTCTGTGATGTGTTGACTCTGCCAGGTCACTGCCTCCACCCCCACGCACTGGCATTTTGAAGAGAGGAGCATTGGATCCCTGATGCCAACAGCTGTCTCATTGCACACTGATTCATTTGTCAGCAGTGACTCTGACTGCTGGAGCACAATTGCAACCTATGAGCCACCTTGTCAATGCGTAAACGCTGGCTGTTTAAATTGACAGGAGATAAGCAGCAAGTATCTAACTTTCCAGCCCAGGGTGAGATTCCTCTCTATTGTGCTTCCACCTGGGGCTGGGGGATCCTGAAAGAGGGTGTGCAAACACAGTGTGCAAACAGAGCATGCTTCAAAATCCCTGACCTGTCTTGAGATGGTTTGCTTTGTTTTATCTGATAGCATGAAGCACGTGACAGACGCTGACAATTTACATGGCACATAACCCCTGCAAGCAGCAATCCTGCCAGGCTCACCAGTTAAACAATACCTAGGGAAGTATTGCAACAATTTCTCCTGAATATTGGCCACAAACGTGCTTTATATTGCTGGTAGCTGCAGGGTCATTTCACGGGTCTATATTTAGAGGACTGGGAAATTCTGTCCCGACTAAAAGCCAGGCTTAGTATGATCTAGTAACTCTTCTCAGGAAATATGCTCCTTTAGGTCCTATTTCTTTTTTGATTTTACTTGGGTTTACTGTATTAGGTGAAAACAAACAACAGCTGTTTATTTCTATTTGTGTATCTGCATGCCCTTTACATGGTATCTGAGTGATGCAGGAGTCTGGGTTGTGTTGTCCCCACCTGGCCAAGAAGCTCCAGTGCTACTAAGGTACAGTCACAACAAGAAGACATAATAAAGAGGAACATATGCAGGGTGGAGCTGTGTGCCTAGGGTGAAACATGAAACCAAACAGGGCATCAACTGATGAAACCATCAATCCAATTCAGCAGCTGCTTCTGATCGGTGGTGACATGCTGCAGATCGCTATCACTGTCTGGCTACCAATACAGAGTTCCTTTGCAGAAGGATGCTGATGTGAAATAAGCCTGTAAGATATAACTAGAGGAAAAAGGTTGAAGGAATGCAAATTGTATGGAAATGCCTGATTTGGACATGATGGGGCCTGATAAGCACTAAGCAAGGATTTTATAGACTATGCTCTACCCCCAGCTCTGCAAAATGCACTATCGCTTACCTCTCATTTGTATGCAGGGTGCTCTGCTCTGTGCTGCACTTCTTGGCCCTTTCTCCCATAAATGAAGATCCAGCTTCCCTTCTGGTCATTCCAGCTGAAAACGCTGGCAAGGGAAATCTGCATTAACACTCAGTATCTGCTGTCAGTCTCCACTGAGGGTACCACCATGCCTGTGCCCCTCTCTTGCTCCTCCAGCAAGCTCTGGCTGCTGTACCGCACCCCTGCCCTGAGACCCTGCGAGGAGGCTCCTCTCCTGCCCCGCTGAAGTGTCACCCACCTGCAGGACGGCTGCTCTTCGCTTTTGCTCTTCACCTTTTGTGCGATCTGCTCTACTCGGACCTCCCTGTACATTAAGGCCAACAGGAAAATCCCTGCCATCGATCAGACGTCAAGGCATACCCCCCATATCAGAGATGCAGATGTGGAGCAACCAAAATATTCTGTGATGCTCTGCCTGTCTTTCAGAGCTCTGCTCCTCAGTCACCGGTGTTTTCCCAGCCATTACCCTGTCCACAGATTGTAACAGCATGTACTTACATGTGTACTTTAACAGTTCAGTGTTTAATTTGTCTTAGTAAGCAAATGTGCTCATCTTGTTTAAAACTGAAAGTTTGGCTCAAAAAAAGTTAACTGCATGAATATAGCAAAATCTTATAAAGTATTTCAGGGTTCTGTGGTATTCTGTCTGCAGCATGAAGGTTAAACTGTGTTCGTGAAGAGTGTGTGCGTTAAATGGACAAAGTGCCAGCTCATCAGCGGGCTGCAAGGGGCAGTGGGGAATGGGGAGCGGTCACGGTGTGGGCTGTGCCTGGTGGGATGCTCCACGGATCAGCACTGCACCCAATGGGCCGCAATGATTTTGCCGGTGTTCTCAAAGCAAGTCTAAAACCACTGTTAATAGAAAAGTTGCAGATGATGATTGTGCGACACCAAGCAGTGGTAAGAGCTGGGCAGCCACTCAGAGCAATATCTGGAGCATTTGGGTCTGCCCAGGAAAAAATGTTTTCCCTTGTTCTGTGCGGGACCGGCCTTTGACACTGGCCACAAGGCCAAAAGCACGGTCAGCCCACATGGCTGAGGTAGCTGCGGGTGCTTGGAGCAGTCTTGGGAAGGCCTGGTGAGTATTCGCCATGCAGGGAGTCCTGTCTACCTCCTGGATGCTGGACTGTGCAGAAAGGCAATGTCATGTAGATGCTGTCAAGCAGGTGGGATGGCCTGGGGTTCTTCCCACAAGGTCCCACCGAGAAGAAACCTTTGCTGAGATGCTGCAGGAGCAGAGAGGATTTGCAGGCAACCAGCATTTAATCGCCATTTGGGTTGTCCATGAAGGAAACATGGAAGGGAGATGGTGGTGCTTTGGAGTACTTCTCAGCTAAGTAGGGCCAAGGTTTTCACACAGGTTCCCCCCCGCACAGGTTGGGGGACTGCAGCCTAGAAGGCAGGCACTCGAGAAAGGATTATGGTAGCTCAGGGGTCCCAGTGTAAGCCCCCTCTGAGACACTTTGAGAAAAAATGCATTTTCTGCATGCCTCAAAAGAGGGGTAACAAGACCGGACCGATGATTTTATCTCTGTATGCACGGCACTGGGAGACCATGCTGAGGACCTGGGAATGGTTCAGGGGAGGGATTCAGGTGACCAGATGCAAACATATGCATCTAAGCCAGGCTCTCCTGCTTTGCTTTTAGTCACTGGAGGCGCTTTTGGGGAGTTGCATCCTAATGTGGGCTTTATAAAGGATGTAGAAAGGCTGCTGAAGACACAGAAAAGACCCCCCAAAAAGATGCAACGTTTAAAGGAAATTGTTTAAAGGAATTGCTGAAATGTGTGAGCTTCAAAGGTTTTAGTATGTTCAGACTGCCGGAAATAAAACTGAAACATCATTTGATTGTGACCTGGAAAACCTTGACAGGAAGAAAATATCAGTTAGCAAATGGCTCGTTAAGCTCAGGGCAGAGGAAGGTATAATGAGATTCAGTGGTTGGATGCTGAATACGGAAAATTTGAGTAAGGAAAAATAAGGCGCTAATATTAACTTGGCATGAGTAGCTACTAGAGCAGGCAGGCAGGGAAGGAGGAGGCTTTCCACCTCCTGAGGAGTCCCAGCAAAAGAAGGACACTTCTCTGGAAGACTCTGGTAAACACAGATTGTTAGGCTCGAGGAGGAACAGAAGACTATCGCGTAGTAGCTGTGACACCTGTGGTGAGGTGAGGGAACCCGCTGTTCCCTAAGGGGCTTAAACTCTCTGGATCAATGAGTGAAAAGGATTAGGAACTCACTTTGTCTTGCAGCAGTCATCGATTGTTTTTTGAAACTCCCCAATTTAGACATGTGCATCAAGCAGAGGGACATGCAAAAAGGCTGGTTAGGTACACTGCCTGTCGCTGCACTGAGCTGGACTCCTACGGGAGTTACAGAAATGCAAAATCTAGTTATTACATTAAATCAGTCTCACTGAGGTGTCAATAGACAGACTGGTCCAGTTTTTCAGAAGGAAGACTTGCTGTCAGAGCTGCCATTTTCCAGTAAAAATAACCATCATGTGCCAAGTATGCCTTTTACAAACACTCATCCAGCGAATACCTGCTCATATCAAGAAATGGTTTGAGTGGGAGATGCAGAAAATAGGGCAGCCTAATCAGAGGTAGGCTGAAATCAAGGTCACCATACCATATTCCAGGTTAAGATATAAAACAGCTCTTCTCTGGGACATGAATACAACGTTTTTAGCATGCAGCTGATGCAGATGATGCTGGCATACCACAAACATTTGTACCCCATTTGTAGTGCCTCCCCTACCCCTGCCTGCTGTCCCCGACCCTGCGACTCTCTGTGCTGAGCTTTGTGCCAGGCAAAGGCAGGGGCACTGCCTTGCCCATGCCTTGCGAGGGAGGTCGGCAGGGATTTACAGGAAGGACACGGGAGCGCTCTCGGCATTTGAGACCTTACATTTGCATTCTCAGCTTCACCCCAGCATTAACCTGTACCCTAGTCAAATAAACTAGTTTCAGCTTTATGCCAGTGGTTCCTCTGCAATACCAAATCCAGGTAAGGACTTAAATTCACTGTGTGAAGAAACAAATCCATGCATTCAGACATTCATTTAATGCTTGCCTTAGTTTTCCCACTGATAAGATGTATGCAATAATTTAAGTATAACAAATAAATATCAAAATTTGTAGGGCCATAATGAACAAACCCTTTTGAAATGGTCTGACATTCTCTGGAGAAAAGCTAAGTTTTCTGTTTATTTTTTAGGGAAAATCAGTCGAGGATTTGGGGTGACCCAAGACGCAAGTTCAGAAAATAAACTGCCAGTGTCATGCTGAACTGGTCTATTAGTATGGATGCCAAGAGGCACTCTGCTCATCAGTTACACAGAGAGTGAATGATTTCACATGTTAATGCCCTCTCTCCATCAGTGTCCTACAAATGGAGTCATAACAGCATCTTGCAGTCTCGCTTGGGTGCTTGCAATTTTGTAAGAATCACAGCAGAAATCCTCACTAAATCTTCACCCTTGCCACCTGAGAAGAGGGTGGGTTTTAAAAAAAGACCCCAAGCCACCTCTGAGCACAGCAGCCCCTGGAAGATGCAGTATCTCGGTGCTGAATCATATTATTTCCAAATGGGTTCATGTAAATTTGAAAGAACACTTTAAGAAGACAGAACAGTTCCTCAGTAATTACAGCTACACCAGCTTAATTTACAAATTCCTGTAAATCTGTTGACACGTGGTAATAGTGGTATTTAGTCATGGTTCTGATATCAGATTTCTACTGCTTTGGTACACTTGATGCCTTTCATTGCTAATTTCATCCTAAGCACCCTTCCTTTTTCAAAGATGTACAAAGGAAAAATTTCTCTGAGACTTGACTGTCTGGAAATGCACCGTGATGCAGGTTCCGTTCCCTTGGGAGAGTGAAATGGTTGTGTCAAAAGCTTTGTATTTGCCAACAGCTTTGTGCTTTAGGAAATGTTGAAGAAATGTATTTTAGGAAATGTTTTGGGAAGGGAAGGGAAGGGAAGGGAAGGGAGGAGAAGAGAAGAGAAGAGAAGAGAAGAGAAGGG
>NW_008795043.1:591444-636240 GCF_000699145.1 Aptenodytes forsteri | reverse complement strand
GGAGAGGGGAGAAGGAAGAGAGGGGGGAGGGGGGGAGGGGGGGAGGAGGGAAGGGAAGGGAAGGGAAGGGAAGAGAAGAGAAGAGAAGAGAAGAGAAGGGAAGGGAAGGGAAGGGAAGGGAAGGGAAGGGAAGGGAAGGGAAGGGAAGGGAAGGGAAGAGAAGAGAAGAGAAGAGAAGAGAAGAGAAGAGAAGAGAAGAGAAGAGAAGAGAAGAGAAGAGAAGAGAAGAGAAGAGAAGAGAAGAGAAGAGAAGAGAAGAGAAGAGAAGAGAAGAGAAGAGAAGAGAAGAGAAGAGAAGAGAAGAGAAGAGAAGAGAAGAGAAGAGAAGAGAAGAGAAGAGAAGAGAAGAGAAGAGAAGAGAAGAGAAGAGAAGAGAAGAGAAGAGAAGAGAAGAGAAGAGAAGAGAAGAGAAGAGAAGAAGAGAAGAGAGAAGAGAAGGCAAGGAAGCCACTTTAACTGACAACTGCTCAGGAACTTAGACTGCTCATAAAATGCCGAGCCTCGGCTATACAAAAACATAGACTCCCTGTCCCCACTGATCCAGAAGGGAGTTAATCATTCTTAGATACCCTTGAGAATCTGGGCCTGAAAGTCTGATCTGAGAAACAAAAAAATGAAAACTCAGACTTTCTTTTGCATCTCAGTTTGCCCATGGGAGAACCACCAAATCACTTTTGAGAGTAACAGAGGGCAGGCAGATCTCTGTACTAAGTGAGAGCCATAAGTCAACCACATCTGTTTTTGATGCTGTAGTTATTCAACACATTCTTCAAATTATTCATCAATTCCCCCCAAATAGATCAAATTAAAATATCTAAAACTCAAGCCCTAAATATGTTTGTTTTAAAAAAAACAACTACCATCACCACATAGAGTTGCTCTTCCTGCTGTAAGCAACAATCTTTTTAGCAAGAGGAGTAATTAGGCAAAGTATACATGGCTTTGCTGCCCATGATGAAAATATTAGCTAGCCCAGAGTGCTCACAGAGCTCTGCTGGGGCCGTGGGCGATGCTGAGGCTCAAACTGGTGAGCCTGATGTTCAGGTGAGTTTGGCTCCCCAGGACGCACAGGGAACCCCAGGACCAGGAGGGAGGCAGGAGCACGGGTGGGTGGGTGGACGTGCAGCACAGCCCCTGGGTGCCTGCTGCTCCCCCAGACCCGCGCCAGGCAAAGCCGGGGAGCCTGGTCACAGCCGTATGTCCACAGAGCTCCTGCACCCATTACCAGCTGCAGGAGTCAGAGGTCTCTACCCACACCATTGGGCTGAAGCAGGGATAGTGAAACCTTGCTGAGAGTAATAGTTATTAATTTAATAATAAAGAAAAAATCATGTACCTAAGAAATTAACTACATGGTCTGAAATATTTTGAATACAATTAAATTGCACTTGGAGCTTTCCCTCACATCAACCAAGCCAGTTATTAAATATTTTTTATGTGAACCTTAGTAAGATTTGATGCTATAAACCATTAAATCCAAATATTATAATGTATTTCTCCCTACGCCCAGTATGAACACCTTATTAATCATGCTGCACCCACCACAAGCTATTTCTACCTTAGTGTTTTTGTCCAGTCCCCTAAACTATTGCAATCCATCTACTTAAATTTCCTGTAATGGATTGTAAGAAGTCCTTGTGCAGCATGCTGAGTGAGTGATCAGGTGAATTGGATTTTTTCCTGCCTTTTCAACATTTTCATGCATTATCTTTAGTGACTCATGTGCTTCAGTTTTTTCCAGGTGTGCTTCAGGGGAAAATGAAAATAACCCACCTCCAGCATATGCTCAGCCTCTCAGGAGAAACTGCAAGTTTTTGTTATTATTCTAAACAAGATTTTCTGCTGCAGAAGATCCACTTACAGCCATTCCTGTTCCCTGTATCCTCTGGGCAGGAAGTCTCTTCTCAGACTATTAATGGATTGCTATTTTTTTCCTATGGAAAAACCATAAACAATCAAACAAAGAACCATCATTGGCAATGCTGTTCATATTACAAGTTCAGTTGCCAGAGGAAATATATAGATTTTCATATGAAAATTTCTCTATAAATCTATATATAAAGATATAGATTTTCATTCCTGTCAGCATAGCCATTTGCAGATCTGCATTAAACAATGAATTTCAATGCCAGTGCTGTAAAAGTGTCAGTCAGCAGCTCTGTTGCTTCTGGGTCTGATGGTAGCAGAATAAGAAATCTGGACACGTTCATTTTGCCAAGGGATTGTGTGCTGCTGGAGGTAATGCACATCAGATGAGATGTCGCACTCTCAGAAGTGGTGCAGAGGCGTTAAGACAAGCCAAATTCTGGGCTGTTTATATTCTCCTTTACCAATCAGGATGTCAGGATGGGGACTGAATTTATAAATACTGGAACAGGATTTGTTGCATGACAGAAGCTCTTGGAGAAAAGAAATAGGTTAGACTTTTTGCCTTATTATGTCCCAAAGAAAACTGATTATCTGTGTTCACAGTTTAAATTAAATAAATATGTTTGGATGTGGAACGATAGAGAGATTTCAGAAAAAAAGTGCTTCAAACATCACATGCTGAGGGTTGTAAAGAAGGAAGCAGAAAACAGCAGCCAGCTGTGTTTTGTGCTGCACAGGTTTCTGAATGCTTTGGAACAGCCCTGTGAAACTTTGCAAGTGTTTTAGGAACAACTGTCTCCAATTAGCACTAGTTCTTGGCTCACATTTGAAAGCCTATCTCGGGTTAGTGGTAGCTTCCCCAAAGAAGGAGTGAGGGGAAAAAAAATCTCTGCTGGGGAATTAGTGGGAGCCAGAGACATCGTTGTGATTTCTTTGTGGCTGTGGAGGCACTAGTGGAACAGGGAGGGAGGACTGTGGCAGGATGTTGTTTTGTGTTTAGCTGTGGAGAGCATGTGTAGCAGTGAGAAGATACAGCCTAATGTGCATCTCTTTAGCTTTTTGCCTTTCAATTTTTTTGCCTATCATGATTTGACTAATCCTTTAAACATATTTTGTGTTCATTTCTCAAATAACCAGCAAACATATGGTGCTAATAAGAACTAGAGATGGTTTGTTTTTTTAATGAACAAGAGCAGCTGATAAGCAGAACGTAAAATTAAAAATGGAGGGAAAAAAATAAGCCCAGGGGGATAGATACGGTTATTAATCACAGCAGAATTCCTCAGCTCTCTTCTCTGATGAGAAGAATCAGGTGGAGTGGGACACCGGTGACCTTGAGACAAGTACGTGACAGCCTGTTGCACTAGGTGAAAAATAAATGACTGTCTGATCCACTCGACTGTGTCAAGGCTCTCCACGGCAGTAGAGATGCTCTGCCCTGTCCTTATGCAGACAGCCTCACTGGCGGCGGCCCCTCCAGCTGCCCAAGCCTCCGTCACCACATGGTCCTTCAGTCGGGAGGGAAGCCTGAGACACTAGTGTGGGTGCAACCTGCAGCAGGGCAGGTGAGCCCAGACCAGCAGCAACATATCTGAAAGGAAAATATTTGGAAAGGGGAGAAAATTGCTTCAGTACATCCAGGGGTAAATTTCCCATTTCTGAGTGGTGCTGCATTGCTGGGAGGGTTTGTGGCAGATGCTCACAGCTTTCTTTAAATGAAACCCACTTCATTTTCTGCTATTTAAACATGTCGTCCTAACCAACACAGAACAATAAGGGAGTGTTCTCAGGATGCACTGACTGAGAGGCTGGAAAGGCAGTCACTTTCCTAACACAAACTGCCATTCTGCCCAGTAGCCCAGAGTTTCTGCTGCTTTTTTTTAAAATCAAGCCTATTTCATTTAATGACTTGAGGCAGACAGACCCCAGCTAATGGCTGCAGTTCTAACTTACCTTCACCATGAAATACATACTTTTCAAGATTGCTGTGAATCAACCTGCCCCTTCCACTCAACAGAACTTGTCTGCAATGCATTAAAGCCTGTTCTGCTAGAAACCTCCTGCTCACATAGTTACTGTCAGCCTGCAGTCAGGGTACCTCATACCCCCTCCTAGAAGACACCTGAGTCAGGACTGAGGTTACTTCAGGCATTACCCATCCTCTGATGTGGGGAGCCCCAGGTTTTCAGGGGCCCTGAACACCTTTGGCTGCATTGGCTCCGCGGCCATGGTTGTCCCCGTCTATCAGACCCTGCACTCTTTGCCAGAGGAACACGTTTTGTTCACAGGTGCAGCTAACTATTAAGGCAAGTCACATTGTCCTCTGGTCTTTGCACATGTCTGGCCATAAAAGATAGAAATTATCATCTGGCCTAGTTTTAGATGTCCATATGTGAGCCAGTCCATAGGTTTCTCCTGTAGTCCAAGGACAGAGAAAGAAGTTGTGACTTGTCTCCTCCCGATACAGACATGATACGCTGGACAGGTTAGTAGCTTTAGAAACTTTTCCCTACTGTGGCACGTCAAGGACAAAGGACAGTCCCACCCCTCCGTGTGCCTACTGGAGTACCCTTTGATCCCAGTAACTGTGGGGCAGAAGTACAATTGTGGTCCCACTTCCCTGCTCTCCTTGGCAGGCTAAGGACATTTAGGGACACTGGTGGCACTTTCAGAAGACAGTGTTGGTCCTTTTCGTGCTGGGAATGGTGGGGAAGGGGATTGTCCAGTGAATCCTTTAGCTAACCTTTTTTTGAAAGGATCCAGTTCGCATCCACTGAGACCCACTTCATGATGTAAACCAAAGTGCAGGAAAAGAGGCGGCTGCAATGTGCGTTCTTGATCTGAACTGAAGCACTGATGTGGGCACACCTTAAGAGCATTTAATGGGCTGCAGCATGAACACTACCCATTGCTGGTTACTATGGCACTATTGATCTCACAATTATTACGCTGAGACATAATGATGATTTACCCAAAAGCAGCGTCTTTTCCAAAAAGCATCTTCTTTGGCAAATTCCTAATCCCTCTAACTTTGTCCAGTTCATGCCCTTAATTTCCAGAGACAAACGGATGCTGCAGTAAAGTGACTGCTCTGAGCAGGAGTCTGTGCCATGTCTTTTCCTCCTTGAACAGTGTAGACACCTTTTACTCCTCTGAGGTTTACTGAAGGTTGCTTTTTCTTATTATTGAGTAAAATGTACATTGTTATAGCTTCCAGGGCAGCAGACCAGTCATTGTAACAAAGGATTATGATTTCTTTACAAGGTGAGATCATAAGAATCTGTCTGTATGGGAAAAAGCCCTTGTTTGAACATGTTATTTGCACCAGTAGCAGAGAGAATCCTCACAGCTGAATGACAGTAAGTGGCTTTTTCTGTTTAGTGAAAGATAAAAAAATCTGTCTAGATGAGCTGGATGAGTAATGGGAGTGCTCAAGCCCTCTAGGGACACTCTCGCTGTCTTGCAGGATTGGGCTCCTTTTGCATCTGGGAAAGGAAAAATTGAAAAGATAACAGCAGGAAATGATTGCTGCTGCTAACAGCGGTGAAGAAGGAGTGCAGCTGTGTTGGGTTTTGCCCCCTGCATGGTAACAACCTTTCTAGGAACAAAGAGATGCTGTGTGCCATGGGATTTAATGGAAAAGGGTGTGTGTGAAACTTCAGGGGCATAGCTGAAGATGCTGGGTTCAGAGAGAGAAGGAAACTATTCCAAATCCATTTGCTTCTTATGTCAACCAGGAAAGCCTTTGGTGGACATAAGCATGCTGTGGCAGCCCAGCTTTGTGCCTAGAAAATGCTCTCCTGCTGTATGCTTAGCACCAGCAATCTCTTCAGGAGAAGGCTCCACATGGCACACTCGCACCGGGGCTGAAAAGTGCTGTTTGAGCTGTTTGTGCTGTGAGACTCCCACTAGCCCGTTGTGGGGAATGCAGATTTTCAAGATCTGGCTAAGGTAGCTCTATCTTATTCTCTCCCCTATGGTGATTATAGTGATATTTTTTGCTATATACTGTGCTGAGAGAGAAAGGTCCCTTGGTGTGCCTGAATGTCGCACAGCGTAATGCAACACGGTGCTCCCTCCCGCCTCTCCCAGACCCCCCATCAATCTCTCAGCAGGGAGAAAAAAGCTCACGTAAAAGGGATGTTTACACTGATGTTATTCAAATGAGCAATGTACAAATAAAATGATATTTAGGCATTGCCTTTGCTTCTCAATAAATTTCTCCAGGCAAAATTACCCACAATGGTACTTTAGCCTCCTCAGGGGGTCCATAGCTGTTGGCAGTATTTTCTTTCCTGCCTGCTACAATTCGAGGAGAAAAAGTATTCCTTACTGAACTAGCATAGCCCACAAACTTGTCGAGGCCCAGATGTGAAACATTTGTTTTAAGAAAAGCCAGGAGGAGGAAGAAACCTGAAAACCAGAAAAAAACATGCAAAGGGAGACATTTGCAATTATACAAAGTTCATCCCTCTGATTTAAATGTTTCTGTAACTTGTTACAAAATTCAGCATTTGTAAGTAAAAATAAAAACTCACTGTATTGAACAGTTGCTGGATAACATGTTGTGCAGAACAGAAATATTCTAGGGCCAAAAATCAATACTCAGAGGGGACTGAATGGCTCAAACTATGGGTGAGCATATGGAGGCTGCTATGAAGAGCTTAGCACTTTGAAATTCACCCAGGTCAGTAGAAATGGAAACTAATTTCCAACTAATACTTTTTCTGAGGCCATTAGCTAGAACCTGTCAAGTTAATATGACCTCTCTTTCCAATTTCAAGAGGGCAAATGCTTCTATTTCCTATTTACAGGGTGTTTGTCGCTAGGGCAAAAAGCAGTCTTAGGTATTAGACTGGAAAAAAAAACTAGCAACAGAAAGAGAAACAGTTCCTTCAAGGCAGGGCAATTGCATAGTGTAGAAAATTTGCACAGCCATGGATCATGCATTGGAGAACATTATCAAGTGTAGTCAAACTTACATGAGCTTATGTGAGTGCAGGGTTTGGTCTGCTTTGTGTGAGGGTCAAAGAAGTAAAGCACGATCAGGAGAGAGACTGCCTATTTTGCTTTTGTATCCACTTTGGTGTGGAGGACCCAGGAAAGGTCTTCAGCCTCACCACCTGAGCAAAGGACAGTGTAGGCATCAAGTGTAGGTGACTGATTTGATTGATTATGGGATAGAAAGTCAGGAGAATAATATTGACAAAAGGTTTTAAGGAAATGAAATTATTCCAAAAGAGCTTTGCTTTTCCTGATTAAATATCCAAGGGCTGCTGAGCAGGGACTTACCTCAGTCACTCTCATTGCTCCAGCATAGTCAGTGGTTGAACACTTCAAAGAAAAAAACCCACCACTAAACCCAGACTGTAGATTTCATGACAATCATAATCTATCAACCACTGATAGTTTCAGCATATGCTGGAGCGAGGAGACTTTACCTAACTCTAATTGGGAGCTGGCAGGCGGTGAGTAGGTCTGTCTTTGCCTGCTGGAGAAAAGCTCCTTTCTGTCCAGCTGCAGCATGATTAATTTACCCCCCAAATAATACCTTCCACTCAGAAGATCAGATGGAAAGTGTTGGTTGAGAGCAAATCCTTAGACCTGCAGGTCAGCTGTGCTATGGCCTGGGCAAGTCAGAAGTGCCAGAAACAGCAGAATTACAGATGTGACTCAGCTGGTGATGTTTTAGGAGGAAGCCTGTTGCAGGAGGGCTGGCTGGCTGTCAGCCCCCATGTAGCAGTACCGCTGAGAATGGGAAGGGTGAAAGATCTCCGAGTTACCCAGTGGGAAGATGTCTGTGCCAGCTACAGAGGAGCTCACAGGCAGTGGGTAAGGTCACTGGCACATCCTGGTCTGATGTGAGTGACCACGTCGTTCATTGTTGTGAGGCACATGTACTGCGGAGCACAGAAACCTGTGGGACTGTACAAGACCTCACTAGAGCGTTTTCCTTCTCCTGTGGAGACTCAAGCTGGTACTTTCAGATCCAAGGAGAAATTTTTACACATTGTGTCACTTGGTTTCTCTATAAATAGATGAGTATAAATATATTAAACTCTCTTTGCATGCCCCACTCAGGAGAATACCATAACCAGACACTTCCAGCGTCTATAAAGATTTAGAGATAGCGGTTGCTATTTCTCTTTGCCCACTGAGAAGCTGCTTACATTTCCATAGGGCTCTCATTGCCTCAAGCCTGACCTAACTGAGACAGTGGGCAGTCTATCCTGTAGCTGTTACTTGAGCCTTTTCATAAGTCTTTCTCAATTACTTTTGCACAGAGGAACTTCAAATCTTAGTGACCTACTTTCAGCTCTGTTTACCTGCAACAGATAAGAAGTGGCCCATACCCCTTGTGCTTCTGCGCTTCACTGGCTGAGATGAAGTCCTGCATGCGCGCTGAAGTGCAACGGGCCGTGCTCCCTGAGAGACCCCCCAGCTGGCTGACAGCTTCCCCATCCTTCATGTCTGCTCCTGGCAGGAGGTGACACTGCAGCCACCACAGCACAGTCCCCTGGCAAAGCACAGCCTGCACAGGATGAGGCTAATATCAGCTGGCTGTATTAGTTTCTTTCCTGAGCACTGAGAAAAAATATCTTCCTTTCTTTGCAAGCTGACTGTATGTGCTGTAGATTATATCCATCATACTCTTGTCTGTATTACCTGCATTAATCTAGTACAGCGTGGGATGAAAACGTGCCCCTGAGACTAAGCATGTACGTAACTTTAACTACCAGCTGCCAACGTGGATGCAAAGTTATCTCTTCAAACTACGCATAAAACCCTGTGGATAGTGACATTAAGTAGCTATCTTGTATGCAATGCAGGCATTACATTTGTGTTAGTGTGTTGACACATCATTATATTTCTCAACGAGGCAAATTAGAGCAATGATATGAAATTTTGTCTTGAAAGCCTCAGGATTTTTTATGGTTCTGGGAATCAGCATTAAGACAGACTGTAAAATGGGGTGTAAATATTATAATGATGAGTTATTCCTTCCTGCTTACTAAGAAGTAACAGACATCACTGGTAGAAGCCAGCATATCCCATATGGATTACTTGCATTATATTTTAACAACTGATGCATGTAGTGATTGCTTTAAGTTCATAGGGACCAAACACAATGTTATGAATACTCAAACGAAAACTTAGATTTCATACATGGCAGCCATGACTAACCACCTCCTCAGCTGGGTCCTTTGTCCTGCTCTTGCTGTGAAGACACCCATGTGGGATCTTCCTTTTCTATCTTTTTTTCTGCTACCAGTTTTGATGTCACTATGAATATGTACAATAAATCTTGCAACACATGTTTCGGGGTCTAGCTGCATGGCATCCTGTGCTACAGGTGCCTACAAGGACGGATTCCCCATGTCCTTCAGCTTGCTGGGCAGATGACGTGTGTTGCCAGAGTCATTGTGGTATAGCCTTGGGCCTGCACAACCCTTCTTCCTCCTCAACCCCAAGAGCCAGGGACATCATTTTGTCTGTGGCACCACAGCCTTTATCAAGAAAGAGGACTGGGGTCGGGGAGGACTGCAGCCACCACACCATGTCACTTTTTGTGCACCACCTCTCCCTGCTAGTGCTGTCGTCAGCCCATCTACTCTGATTAGCCAACAGGTATCCCGACTGACTTACTATAACACACCCCGCAGAAAGGACATTTCCACATGAAAGCTGAACAAGCAAACATAGAACTTAATATTCCACAGAAGCCCTCATTCCCTGCATGGATACCTGCTTGGTTTCCCCTCTTGTTTTCGAAGAGGTATATTTAACCACGAAAATAATCAGGGCTGGGCCTCCTGAGATCTTCTCCTACAAATTCACTGTGTCATGGACATGCATAGTTTCAGTGGCTATGTTTAAGCTTCCAGGTTGCTGGATGTTGGCGTCTGCTTGGACCGCACCCCACCTCCCAGTCAGGGGAAGGGATGGGTGAGCACCACTGCAGCTTGGTTTCGTACAGAGAAAGCCTGACTACAACACACAAGTGAGGCAACTGGGGATTATTTTCTTACATACATTTAATAACATATACGTTTAGCAGTAGTTGCTGTTCAATAAATACTACTGATACCTAGTCTGACCTTCTGCATATCGCAGGACCCATCATCCTGCTTTGTACCCAGCAGTTTGTGTTTGATCACAGTAGGACTTGTATTTCACCACAAATAATGTTACAAAAAGCCACCTAGTCTTCATGTGAAACTACAAAGGGGGAGCGAACATACCATTTTTCTTGGTTAGTTGTTCTGTTGGTTAACCATCTTTGTTTTTATAATTGCATGCCTTATTCCTAATTTAGATGTACCTGACTTCAGTTTCTAGCTGCTGCAACTCATTTTTTTCTCTGCAAGATGAAGAAGGCATGTGGTACCGAACATCTTCTCTGCAGTCAGGTCACCCTCCAGCCTCTTTGATACAGGAACCACAATGAGTGCTTTAAGCCTTGTGAGGTATTTTCCCTAGCCCTCAAATAATTTTAATTAATCTTTTTAAAAAATTTCTGATTTTCTGTCAGATCCTTGAGTTGAGCAAATTATTCCAGTAGCAATTTCAGTAAACAGGAATGATCTGAGCTGCCAGCTGCTGCCTGCTTCTCCGCACTGCTGCTGCCATCCCCAGTGAGACCTCGCTGCTCTCCAGCTTGTCTGCTTTGACCCCTCGTCCCTTGTTTCAGAAACCATGAAGACTGCATCTCTTGCTCCTAGATACAGAAGCTTGATGCTTGACTGTTCCCAACATTAAATTTTGTATTTCACTTGCTGATAGTTTAAGGTGAAACCAGATAAAGACCTCAAGAATAAGGCCTTGAAATCCAGGTTTCTTTCTGTGTCCTCTACCCTCATTACTGGGCTACAAAGGCTCCTCTTTGTTCATTTGCTTTCTGATTCTTCAAATCTGCCCTCACAATTGGGAGGACGGAGTCATCATGAGGAGTGAAAAGTGATTGTGTGGCAACCCTGATGCCATCCCAGGGGTTTGGGTACTCCCTTGGCAAGAGTGGGCTCAGCCCAAACTCATCCAGCCTGAGGAGGGCTCAAATTTGTGTCTCTCCCTCCCTGGGCAATTGCGCTGACCACCAGCCTTTTCTATCACCTTCAGCTTAAAAACAAGGAATGAGGCAGTGTCATGTACCCAGCAGAAAGGTGACAACCTGGGAGCAGAAGTCTGTTTCGGAGGGTGCATCTCAGGCTCCCTTAGGCACCCCGGTAGAGAGGCAACAGGCTTAAATTTGTTTCAGACCAGACCTTAGCATTTGCAAAGAAAACATGGAGTATCTAAATCCCAGTTCTAGGTGCTTTCCTCTCCTCATTCCCTGCAGAGGAGTCTCAGGAGGCTAGTCCAGGTTTGTAACCCTGAGCCAGGTGGCCAGAGGTGCTATTTAAGCCCTTTCATGCAGCTGGAATCAAGATCCTCAGTTTAACACCCGGTTCCTTCTGTAAAACAGATCTGGCAATGTTTCCCTGCCCCAGAGGAATGTTGTATTAAAGGACCTGAGATGCACAGGCAGGGTGAGTGCCAGTTATGTTTCTTAAACAGCATTTACTTCATATATATAGAACCTTTCAGCAACAATATTAAATTGTACTTAAATCCCCCCAAAATAGTAAGTATCTTCTCACTTAATACAATTATCAGTGCTAATAAATCCTTAATTAATGGTAAATATAATTGCAAATCCAACCCTAAATTCTCCTCTTGTCTGCATCTGTGAGCTCTGGGGAGTAAAATGGTAGTTTAGTGCTGTGAATGAGCAAAATTTGGCCCATAGTTATTTAATCTTGTGTTTGAAATGTCTTCTTTGATCTTTGTTAGTTATTTCTTTGAGAGACAGGCAACTGCTCCAGAGGTGAAAATGGAAGGACACATGAGTGAACAAATAGTGGCCAATAGCATGCAGAATTCAAGCGTTCATGCATTAAACTATAATAACCATTGTGCACACTGGCATGTCTCATAAACACCTTTGGATAGAACTGCTAAGGCAGATCACAGCAAACTCTGACAGCTGAAACATTTGTGTTGTGTGCTTTTTGCTTAAAAAGCTGGAATTGTATAATTTGATTGCATAATGCAACAGAGCTCTGAAGTTTAGGATGCTGGACTGTGTTTTAGGAAAAATGAAACAAAGAGAATGCAGACCAGATTTCTAGATCATAGGACATAAACGCGGCAGGTTTCAGCTGTGGATGCAATTTTTTTCTCCTAGTGACCAGCTATTAAGAGAGGTTCAACAGGAAGATCTTTCCTTTGAGTGCCAGTCAACATTTGATTTCCTTGCCCTTATAGTTCTATGAAAATTATTTTTTAATCTAGACAGTTAATATCAATACATGAAACACTGGTTCCCTGTCTCTCTTTCAAAAGCATTTTCTAGTGTTGTTCACGTTTCTGACTCAGCCAAAGTCTTCTCAATGAAAAGCTAAAAGGAGGCTGTATTGAAGTAATTAGTTAGAAGCAGCCTGTAACGCGTACCCTAGAACTGTGATGTACACTGGGGCTGGTTATCAAAACCAGGTGAATGTGTGTCTGTTGTAAAGGGGATTGCTTATAAGGATTAGACCGGCCTGAATTAACAAGTTATTTTATTTCAGGCACTGCAAGTTTTGTGCAAGAAAATTTTCAGATTCTTTCCATCATAGTAAAATGAAGTGTGTTGCTTGTATAGCTGTATTATTCTTCTCTTTGGAAGCAAAAAAAAAAAAAAGATATTCTTGAGCATTTCCTTTACCTTCCAAGCAGTACAACTGGACATTTAATGACCTGTAGAGTATGGCCCATGACAAGAAAACAGTCACTGACACCTAAAATTTATAAGAATGCTCCTAACAGAAAAGCAGAACAGAAAGTTCTAGGTTTTATTTTGCATGTCTTGTAATTCTAGAATATCGATCTCACCATTTATGGGCTGTCTGGCTCTTCACTCCAGATAATTTCCCAAGTGCACACAGGGGCAGAGCTAATTAAAAGACAAAGTAATTCCAAACAAAGAGATATTTGCCTTCAGCATTGCTTTTCTTTCTCCAGAATGAAAGCATTTAGTGAAAAATTCTCATTAACACCAAAGACAATACTTCTGTTCATCACTTGTCATCCAGAAGAAAAAATCTTCAGCCTGTTCCTACTGAAAGCCAGAAGAGTATATAAGGGACACTGGATGCGTATCACTATTTCTGCCATGTTAGTAGGACCAGATGGACCTTTGATCTGACCTAGTGTGGAAGTTCTTGTGTTTTAATTTAATCTAAAGATGCATTGAACAGAACAAGAATTGTGTGGGGTTTTATTGTTGTTCTGCAGACTAAGAAATGTATATCCCAGCTGTTATGTCTTTATACCCTTCCATGAAATAAGAATAAATTGCTGTAGCATACTTTAAAAGAACATATCTGCATATGTCCTTTGTACATTACATGAAAACAAGAAAATCTATCCTTGCATAAGAATATTTGCTTTTTGTATCCATTAGTCACTATTCACCATTCTTCTCCCGTTGCATCATGCAGAGAGTGCGGCTGGCATCACCTCACCTACACGGTCAATCACACAGTCCAAAAATCCATTGGCACACATCACGGATGAGCAGCCGGCCAAAAATGACTCAGAAGTAATGGATTATATGGATTGCTTTGCAAAACTGCTAACTGAGATAAGGGCCAGATTCATTAGGAACATTTACTTATTGGTGTTGAAAAATCAGTGGGGGATTTTTGTGTTTTAAAATCATTGTGCCTGGGGAAAGCTTCCTTAGCTGCTGCATTTGGTCACAGTAGACTGGATCCATATTCTCTTTAGTTTTTCCTCATTTGATTGGACTGTGGTTCATTTACTCCTTTTGGGTTCTCTGCCCAGAGTAGGCTCTTTGCCTCTCTCCTTCTCATGAGATGAGGGTTTGCAGCCCAGCAGCCCCAGACCACCTGTATCAAAGCTGTCTCTTCAGATTGCCAGAAGTTTAAATATATTTTTTTCCAAGAGATTCCACCACGAGCAGTCTGAATTTACAATTTTCTCTCTAGGGACAGCACATAAGAGCAAACTATGCCCAGGCTTTGTAAGATCTTTCAAAAAACCAGCCCTGCTTTTAACTGAGAGTTGTAGAGATTGAGACTCAGCTATAGAACACCTGTACACAATTCAATGCCTCATTTTATTTAGTTATTTATTTATTTGTTTATTTATATTTGCCTCATCAAGTGACCAGGTCCCTACCAGAACAGTCAGTTAGTGACTACTTAGTGAAAAGCCCACCCTTAGCAAATTATACCCTGAACCACAGCCTTTTTTTTGCCTAAGGAAACGCCTCTTAAATGGGCAGTCTCCAAAGTTCACTGGCCCTTCTCTGCTGGTCCTAGCCAGGTGCGAGCACTTCTCCTGCAATCTTCTGGGGATTTGCCTCTGTGTGAAGCACCCCAGGGAGAACACACGGCATCCTCTGAAAATGCTACAATGTAAAATGCCTAGAATTCAGAAAATTCTTCAGTTTGGGTAGCTTTAGTGCTCTGTGTGTAGAGCCACAGTGTGTTTTAAGCAGCTGGTTAAGACCCAGTCCTTTGAGACTGGTTGAAGTATCAATTTCTTTAAAGCTTGGTGTTTCTGAGGAGGAGCAGCAGCAGTTTTCAATTTTCAATCTTGGTGACAGTTTTCAGTGAAATCAGCGTGAATATGTTTTTGACTTTTCCTAAATCTGCCTTCACTCCTCCTTTAGTAAACACACGCCAAGAGCAGCTCAGGCTGGGTTTGATACAACATTTATTTTTCTTCATTTACCTGTAACATGACCAACTGCTCTAACAACCTTGACTTGCACGTGACTGCCAACATTCGCTCTGCCAAAGGAAGGATCTGGCCAAATGACACCCTTGCACCTTCCCACTGGCAAGCTTGGTCACCAAATACCTGCTTGTTTGGTGTATGCCAGGGTAATTTGTTATAGATGTATGACTTTGCTTCTAAATCCTGACAAAATACCAGTTTCTTTTACGAAACAGGCATAATTCTCTCATGCTTCAGCCTCATCCTTAGGCAAGCTGCTAAATAAATAAATAAATGAATAATTTAGAAAAACACATGGAAAAGTAAGCAGCGTAGGAATGGGTGACATTCCCCAGCAATCTCAGCTTTTTCATACCACACAGACTTTTTTGTCTTTTTTTCCGAAGTCAACTGCCAGAACTATTTCAGACAGATGCCCCAGTAACCTTTGATATTCCCCGCAGATCTTTCCTTGTCATAGAGAATCCAAAAGCAGTGCTCTCAAAGAAATCCAAAACCTTGTTTTCTGCAAAAGCTTGTTTCTTGATCTTCTCCAAGAGAATAGAATATAACTGTAAGTCTCTATTCCAGACATGGCAAAGAGCAGCCACTGTGACTAGAAGGTACCAGATAAAAGAAACTTATTTTCTGTACCACCTGATTTTATCTCTGTATCTGTATATTTATAAATCCTCCTTTGTTAGTATCTGCACAATGTAAAAAGTGAATAAAAGTGATATGACTATATCTTGTTCTTGTCAGATTCTGCTCTGAGAAAAATGTGAGAGAGACCCCAGTTCACCCAATAAAAGATGAACAAGAGGCTTGGATTCACTTGGATGTCTGCCAGTGGATATTGGCTGGTTCACTTTGGACAACACACTCATATTAACAACTTCCTTCTTGCAGCAAGTGCTTTGAGACTGTTGATACCCACAGAGCGGTCAGGACCTCAGCTATGCACCTCTTCTGGAGGATGGTCTCTTGTGTGGCACTGTAACTTCAAATGCTGTGTGGAAGCATTGGTTCATAGCGTCACCTACAGAATCAACACTTCCACTTGATAATGAATTAAGGGGACAACACGTGGATTGCCTCTCCTTCCTTTCCCTTTTTAGAACCTGTAACTTCATTTAACATTATCAAGAAACTGCGACACAGAAGCCTCAAACTTTAAGTGTTAAATTTACAAAGATTTTCAAGAGAACAACGATACAATGCAAGATGGTATTTTTAAGCATCTTCCTTTAATCTAGGCTGTGATGAGAACATTCCTACCCTGGAAAGCAGAATAAAATTGCACACAAATTGAACGTGGAAGGAAGAAAGACCTGGGACATTAATAAAAGGATAACCCTTAAGAGTGATGTGTGGACAGTGAATTACATAGGAAAACATATGTAACTGATTAGGCCTAAAAATGTAGAATTTACTTTTCATATTGAAGGTAACCTTTTATTTAAAAAATATAAACTTGATGAATATACTACATTGTTTTCAACAGTGAAAGTGCACCTTCTATGAATGGAATCCTACCTGTACCAGCTGCTGTACAAGTATGTGTAAAGAGATGATATGTACACCTGAACAGCTGCAGTCTAGAGCTGCAGTCTAAAGGATACCCATGACAAAAACTTCAGGGACCAGACTAGTCCTTGAAGGAGCTTGAACTGGCATTGGCACATATGACAATGAGAGCTATAGTGGAGAAAGCTATCCAAGCAACATATTAGTATGAAGATATCCTTTTGCATGGTTTTACTTTCCTTAAGGCTAATATATGTATATATAAAATTAAGAGAAGTAGACTGGACAGTAAGGGGAAGTTTGGATGTCAGACATGTCTGCGGATTCCTCTTTTGTTAATTTATGCTTGCAAAAATATGCTCTGTGGGCCACTGCTACAAATATCAAGATCCATCAGCTGAGTTTGAGAGACTCACTGGTATCACCAACAAGACAGTCACATTTATCCCTTACGTGATCAGTTATTATTGTGTCAAGTGGGAAAGAGATGTGGCTTTTTCCAAAGATAGGCTGATGCATGATAAAGAATGATTTCAATTTCAGGCGTGTTCTCAGAATGATTCTGTTTTCAGTGAAAACTTGCACAGCAACAAGCACATAGAAATGATGTACAGTGAGGCAACACAAATTGCTTCTTGTTCCAGGCCAGGCCAGGTGCTGGAAAAGGGGTAAGCTCTGGTTTAGCTTTATTTGCTCTTTACTTCCATGCTGCACACCACATCCTGGAGTTAGTCCTTGCCCTGTGTTGGAGAAGTCCCATGTGTCTGTCCCAAGGACATTTACCAACTTCTAGCATCTATGAATCTACAGAGTCCTGGCAAAACTAATTGACTACCTCTAAAGAGGATTAGTTGAAAACAACTACGTGTGGAGTCATAGCATACAAGAGTTTGAATGTCCCTGTTTCAGGAAATGTTAGAGTTGGAGAACATTTTGAAGTGATTATGGAAGTTCTAGCAGTGAATTAATTAGTCTGTGACTCCTTCCCCCATAGAGAGTAATACCTGAGTGGGAAATTATTTAAAACAGGCAGAATAAAGTAGATGTTATCAGTCTGACTGTCATTCTGTTGAATTTGTGGAATCTTACTGGTCCCTAAGGAAAGAGAAATCGCATTCCTTGACTCATGCTGTGCTGGTAAGGGGTGGTATGTTCAAATTACTGGGAACATGTGTTGTATTGGGTAGATAGCAGGGAGAAGGAAGAGCTCCCTTAATTAGCATCCCACTTTCTGGAGTAGGTATAGGTACAAGCTGGGCTGAAAATTTCTGAAATAGGAAACAATGAACAAAGAACTGGGAGACATAACTTTCTCACACCCCCCCCCCCCCCGCGCGAGTACATAACTTTCCCCCCCCCCCCCCCCCCCGTGTGTAGCTACAAGCTGCATTTCTACTGGGTTATCAATTCTTGCACCTTTTATGTGTGACCTTTGTAATAATAAAAGCCAAGATCAGTTCCTTTGTGTGGAACTATTTGGCTTAATATACGACAATATGTAAAATCAAAACACAGAAGGAAAGGCTAAATTAAAAATGCCCCTTTATTGCTATGAAACAGAGGAAAGTTGTATATCTCTTCTCATGTTTGCCCTTTAGTTTCTGATGCTCCTTAGATTTATGGTGGAGTGCTGAGTGAAAATGATAAATGGGATATAGGTACTGGAAAATGGACATGTTGCCTGTCAGCCTGCATAATATGAGCAGCCACTCAGTCAGTGAAAGTGATTCCAGGTTTAAATGTTCTTTCTGATGTCCTTCTACCCCTACACCTTTTCTTTCATGCCTCTTTCTGAGATACTAGCTTACCATGAGATACTTGCTATGTATTTATGTCTATCTCTGTTGAAGGAAAAAATCTGACTGCCTGGTAGTAAGGTCTGTTGTGTTTGCTTTTGACTCAACATGAAAACATGCTACTTGACCTTTCACCAAGGAAAGTGGCACCTTTCTTTTATTCCAGCTTTCTTAACAGAACTGCAAAAAGCATTTAAAAGAGCCTTTTCATATTAAAAGGACGTTCTAAAGTACATAAAGGGTCTCAGTTTTGTCCTGGCTGAAAATGTGGCATTGTACCATGGGAAATGTCACCCAAATACTTCATATGTTTGAAACCTATCAGTCATCTTGTCCTCATCACTAAAGGCAAACAAGCACAAACACACTTAAGCAGTGTATTTTCTTCCTGATGATATAGAGACAGATCAGAGAGAAGTTGCTAAACTATTCTTTTTTAATTTTGGATTGTAACTTTTTCTCTGCTGCTTTAGCATGTAATCTAACAACTGGAGAGAGAGAGATCTAACTGTGATATTTTTCCTGGACAGCCATATATTGGGTGGGATTCATCTGACCAGAGGTTCACTACTACAGGACAGGAATCTACATTTAAGTCTGAGGTATAGATTGCCTTTACTGTCAAGGGAGAAGAATGGACATCAATTTTATATACTTTGAGTGTACCTGAGCACAATAGATGTCTAGCACCATTGGAGATACCCTAAGCAAACCTCCCTGGCCTCCAGGTGCCAGTTCAGCAGGATGTGTGTCCCACAGGTCCTACAACAAATGTACCAGCCTCATGTGGGTGTCTTCGCTGTCCTGGGACATCTACAGTGGCAGTTGGCATCTATGTTTAGGCCTTTATCTCATTTGATTATAGGGAGAACATGCAATGAATAAGTAGAAACTTTAGTGAGGACAGTCTTTAGTGTGATCATCCTTGATTTCCATGAGAAGTCCAAACACATGGAGTTTCTTTCTTGTCATTTCAGTGACTGTTCAAAACACTGATCCTTTCTCCTGACTACCTGTGTTTACTAGACCTAGTAACATCTACTGGTCTTGATACTGAAATGAAAATCTCGTTGCTCTTGTTGAGATGGAGCCTCTTATATAAAGTGTGCTGAGGGGGAGATATGAGTTGTGTTGGGTTGTGGACAGCCAGTAAAGTAGAACAACTTGTCAAAGTGATGTGGAAAGGTACCTGGGAGAGCTGGAGAAGCCAACTTTATTCCTGTCAAAAAGTGGTAGAGACCCAACTGCCATGGGCCAGAGGAGAGTGCCTCAAGCCAAGTGCCTGCGTAAACTTAAGTCTGAACATGGGTACAGCAATGGTACAGGCATAGAAGTGATATAGGAGATCCTTAGTTTGATTGCCCTAAAGGGCTCAGTTTAGCAAGTTTTTCACACCATGTAGTGACAGATCGTGTCTATCAACATCAGCAGGATTGCATCCTATATAAAATTCAGCAGCAGACAATATTTCTTTCTGGATCAAGGAATGGCTTTCACTTGTGCAATTGCTTTCTGCATAGATCTTTTGCTCATGGCAGGGGAGGCAGAAGGGATGTCCCTGAGAGGGATGCAATCTGCCTTTTCCCCTTCGCAGAAGACTGCTCTAACTACCAGACTATAAACTCAGTTGCGAAAATGACTTTCCATCGCCCCCTGCAGATGTGTACCTCTCTATAGGAAAGCACTGCAGCTTAATTGGATCAAAACCTTGGAGCATGAAGGTAAGGATGGCTTTGTTGATAAATAATCACATCATTAACATAGAGAGGAGTCTTGAGTTATGTTTTTTTTGCACTAAGGCATATTTGTACAATTTACCCAGTAACTCGGTAAATGCATAATAATGTAATATAAACTAAAAATTCCCTGGTATAAAGATCAGCACTCACATCCCTCCACTCCTAGGTTAACTCCCATGAAGCTTTGGAGTCATGGAAATGAAATTTGGAAATGAAATTGAAACATACATCATGTAAGAACTGAGTGCCCTGATATGACCGGAATGGCCATGGCTTCGATTGAGGAAGCCTGGGCTCGTCTCCTTTCTGTTTGAGCTGGAACACAGTTGCAGTGAAGGTCAACCACATCCTTAGGACATGTTTTAAGTGTCAGAACTGGGGGTGGATTTTTCTCATCTGTCTTGGTGAAGCTGTTTCAATTTACGTCAGTGCTTAAATGCTTCTAAGGCCAGAGAACAAACAAGAAAATCCAATTCTCTAAACTTCACAGATAGGGCACTCAGACTGGGGGAAAGGGAATAGTAACTTGTATTCACCCTGTATTCCAAGGGATCTGTCTATATACAAGACAGAACATCCCATAACATCTGTGGTTGAACATCCCATAATGACTGTCTTCAGAAAGCTGATTCTCACTGCAGCTGTTTCTCACAATTCATGAAGGAAGAAGTCTGGTGCTAATCTCAGCCAACAAAAAAGAGTTGGATCACTTATGTGGAATTCAGATAATTATACCCCAAACTTCCTGTGTATTCTAGATTCCAAAGGTCCTGAAATGTGAGGGTATTTGTGAAAGAAAAGGGATTATAAAAGGATTTTCTTTTTTTTTTTTTGCTAAAAAAAGTATTAAATCTCAACTAGTGCTCAGTTACTTACACACTCCTGAAAACCTGAAATGTTTCATTTAAAAAATGCCATTTCCAAAATACCGACATTTCCAAAATATTTTCCTTCTTTTTTGGGGAAAAAAGGGCATGCAGAGGGAAGAGAAATGTGAAGAAAATTCCACTCCACCCCCAGTTTGCATATAATTCCATGTTGATGAAACCACAAAACTGCAATTTTGGTAAGTAGCATACTTATATCCCTCCTCCTGCCCTCCCCTCCCCCTCCAAAGTTAAAGAATTGCACAAACTTACAGATAACGGTAGAAGATTATAATCAGGAATGCCAAACTAGACCTAAAAATAATGACATGACTTGCAATTAGTGCTTAACGGGTTCCTTTTATTTGCCTTCAGGTTTTCTTTTATGAGTTTTTTTATAAAGAACTTGTCTTTGCTGGGACCAAGTTGACCAATGGCTCTTCAGATCCCCTAAGAGCAGCCCCAGCACTTAAGCTAATGGAGAATTTTCATTATCTCTCTCTCAAAATACCATGGTACTGAGCACTGAGGAAAAGACTATTAATCATTTGTCAGCAGCAGCAGCAGCAATGGATTTTTTTTTTTTCCAGACATTTAGCCATATGAGGACAAGAACACCAAAGTACAAACTTCACCTGGACAGACTGCTCAGTCTTTCATATTGTTTCTCCCACAAATATCTTGGGTGGTCACTGCTCTGACAGAGGGGAATTTGCTTTGGGGACTCACTGGTGGCGGTTGTGCCTGTGTGCAAGGTGGGTTAGGAGTGAGCAGTGTCGATACTGGTGTGAGGAAGGTTCCTGGGGAACAAGGGTGGCAATGACCTCTGATTTCCAGGGGAAGGCAGGAGGAGACCAGCTGGATGGCTGGAGGACAATAGGGATGAATTGTTTGGGAGAGCATTGGCAATACAAATCCTAAGCAGAGGACTAAACTCCCTCCAAAAAAAAGAGGGGCAAAAAAAGGCAATTTGGATACCAGAGGAACCCAGTGATAAAGGCTGATGTTAATGTGGTAATTCTTAGTAAATGTGAAAGAAGTATGGGGGGTGGAAGCAAAGATCTGAGAAAAATGACCAATTGTATCCTACAACAGTTATCTCCATGACTTGCAGTTTGGAGGGCTGGCACTGCTACAGCCTCACCCAAATCCCTGGCCGGACTCCATCTCCCATGCATCAAACACAGTCTCGACCCTTGCTCATGAGAATAGCCGAGTTCCTTGTGGTTCGTGACTTCCCTGGTCTACCCGTATTTACTATACCTGCAAATATCCCTGAGCTGGTGATATTTTTCAGGATATTTTCCCCCACAGAGCCATCAGAAACATTCATAAATGACATATTTCTTGTGTGACTTGATTTTCATCAAACCTTGATCAAACCTTCATAGAGAAGATTGAGGTAGAGATGCACTGAGTACAATTACATGCTCTATACAGATCACATAATTGATAGGAACAGGGATTTCTGCAGTGGTAGTTCACTGAGTTCATGAGGAGAAGGAAGTATGCCCAAACTGTTCTCCTAACGTATTTTTGGCCACTTGGAGCATCAAGCCAAGACATTTCTTGAAAATGACCTTTTTGTGCAGAAGTCATCATTTCCTACAGGCAGAGTAGCAACTCTTTAGTAGCAGCCCTTACTGTTATTTCACAGGGATGCTCTTCTTCTCATGTTTCCTTGAGGGCCTGCAGAGCTGTAAGCATCTGCATGGGATATTTCTGACTGGGATGCAACACCTCTCATGTTTCCTGAGCACCACCACTGTGACACAGTCAGAAAAAATACTGCTCTAAGGAAAGCTAAGAGGTCATCTGCTCCAGCCTCCTGCCCCAATGCATACCTAGCTGTGCCTAAACCCTGCCTGGCTGCTGGGCTTCCAAACTACCTTTAAAAATCTTCCCTGATGGAGATCCCGGAGTCTCCCTAGACAGCCTATTCCAGTGCTTAACTAGAGTTAGGTACTTCTTACTTTGGTTCACCAATAGGGTCTACCCACTCCCCCATCTGCTCCAGGTATGGTGGAGCAGCCCTCGGTGCTGGCACCCCGTGCCGGCTCTCCAGCCATAGCTCCCTGATCACCCGCGGCTTTGCGATATGGGAGTGTAAGGCTTTTAAAATGACAGTTAAAAGAATCCTAATCTTCCTTTCTGAACAAATGAGTAGTCCAAGTGAGTTGCTGAGCTGCTGGGAGCTCTGTCACCTCATTCCAGCATGGATGACTAAGGAAGGAGTAAGGCAAAAATTTATACATATGAGAACATATTTATACCCTAATGTAGGCATGAGCCCACTGTGATTTCCAGCCCGTGAGTAGCCACTCATGTTGGGTGCACTAGCACTATTATTAACCGTGGTGTTTTGTCTTTTCTGCATTTGCATGGGAATGATCTGCAGGTTTAATGACAGACCCTCTCTCTCCCACAGGCCGAGCTCACCTTGTTGCAGACCTGACTAATGCAAGGCTTGTTGGTGACTGCAAAGTGTTAACCTTTTTCCTTTTCTCAGCTGCTTGTTGTCTTTAAACTTGATCCTTACAGCAAACCATTCACTTATCCTAAACTACCAGTAAATTCATTTATACGCAGACATCATAAATCACCTTTTACAGTATTTTATTAGTCAAAATATGATTAATTAGATTTGAGTTCTTTTATTTCCGAGTAGTTTAAATACTTATGAACTAAAATTTAAATAATTATAGCCTTCTCAGAATACTTTTAAGAAAGATCTATCAAGTATAAAGTTGAATTTTCAATGCCTCATTTAGCATGCTGCAAAGAAGAAAAAGAAAAATATTAAAATATTTTGTACTGGAGGTTTAGAACTGAAAAGAGAGACCTGGAAGTCTGATTACTAATTAAGTTCACATTAAACACAAATAAAACATGCAGGGTTGTAAGAAAGTTTGACAAAAAAAAGCCTACAGAGATCCGTACTTTTTGTGCTATAATTATATTGGTATTTTTATATTATTATAGTTATTATCTTGCCAATACCCATGACAAAAAACCACTATTAAATCCTCTGAAGTTGATAGTGGTTGCATATGTATGTCTCTGTGTGTGTAAAAATGTGAAGAGTTGTAAAAATATTGAACCAGGTTCTGATTTCACGTAGTCCCAAATCCGTCAACCACTTAACTGTAGCTACTGCAGCATGAGTCTCACCTTGTGTCTGTGAGCAATTCAACAGAGGTCAACTTGAGAAGAACCTCACTCAAGTCATGCATAGCTACTTACCCTTCAGCTCGCAGGACTTCCACTGAAGTCATCTGCCAAGAACAGGCAGGCAAATTATTGGTTGCAAACCCAAAGCCTGATATAGATATTGAATACTGTAGTACTGTAAGGACGTTGGCTTGGCTGACAGCCCTCCACCCACCGACTGTGAGCAATGTGTCTCCTGAGAGATTCTTCAGCGTTGCTCTTGGCTGCAGGAAATGAACAAGAGAGAATGAGGCTGGCAGAGCAAAGTCTGATATTGCTCACCATGCCTTGCTTGTAAAATGTGTGCAACCATGGGCAGGTGAAGCCTGGGGACTGCAGAAACAACCTAGTCATAACCTAGCTGGTTCCAACAGGGGTGTTCCAAGGTTACTTTGATTCAGCTGAGGTGAGAACTGAGCCCAGTGTATCTTATGTGTTGCTATTCAACAGTCTCCATCATTCTTGCTATTATTGATTTTTGTTAGTACAGAGATGTTTAATTCACTGAAGAGGATAAAATTGATTCTGAGGCAAGGCATGTCACCAGTTTTCAGAATGGACTAACAATAATTCTTAACAAATACACTTGGATTTTCCTAGAAAGGCCATTTTTCTATTCACATTTAGACAGCAGTATTAAAGTTCCTATTGAGAACATCATCATGCATTTACAAAGATGCAATGACATGAATTAGGGATGAGGAATACTTTAACTGCATTAGTTGGATAGTGTTGATCATTTATTTGAATTGAAGTTAAGGCTAACTGGAGTCTGGAGATTCATTTGGAAATGGTCTATGTATTCTATTTTCAGGCACCTTTATGCATTCAAAGTGTGAATAAACAGGCCAATCGAGAGGGAAAGCAGCAGCTTGGGGAAGACAACTCTCTATGATATTATAATATTAGCGTTATGCTTTCAGAATGAAGCTCCCATAGGGTGTATGCAAACTTGGTGGGATTTAATTGAAGAGTTTGTGCATTCAGGTCAAGCCAGATTTCATTTACATAAGATCTTCCACAGTAGCAGGCTTCATTTACTAAAATTGCAGGAAGGACTCCCCCTTTGCAAACCTGCTCTATCAATCTCTGATGAAGAAGCCAGCCAAACTTTACTGGCCTTTCTGCACATCAGGAGAGTAGGGAAGGCCTGTAGTGAGGAGCCGATCAGAGTTAAAGGAACACAATAGCTGTTCAATAGCTGCTGTTGCTTTAAAAATACAACTTCTTGGCAGCTGAGTCTCTATAAGTAATGTGCAAAATAAGTAAGACTATGCTAATGAACAGTAATATTTCAGTTCTTTCAGTAATGGGGGCCGTCTGTTACAGCCCGCACCTACTTTTATGCCTGATTTGCAAACAAAAGGGACAAAGTTCAGAAAGATCTAAGCAAGCAATGGGGGAAGCAGTGCCTACAGCAGAGCATTTGCCTAGTCTGCTTTTCACTAATGGCCCAGAAAGAGCAGTTCAGACTATGTCGTGGAAATAATTCTTTCATGGGATATGGGAAAAGACAAATTTTAAAGTATCTCAGCTCCTGCTTACCTATGCCTTCCTGCAAATCTTCTATCCTCCATGCTGATGCCCTTCCCTGCTTGACTCTGGGGCTTGCAGTTTGGTGGGACGAGGAAGTGCCTGGAAGATGCTGAGCCAGCTGGTTGGGTAGGTTGGAGTTGCAGTGATGTGGTAGCCACATATGCGTTTGCCTGGGCTGTTTTTGACAGCTCAGGGAATCAGGATTGCCTTTAGGAGGGCTTTGTGGCCATGCACTGGTCCTGGTGAGCATGGAGAGAGCAGTCTAGACCACAGCCGTAAGGTTACAGACACTCAAAATTGGATTTGTTTCCAGATAAAAACATCTAAATGCATCTCAGCTGGTACTAGGTGCCTATGTTTGGATTAATTAATTGACCTAGCGTGATTTAGAGTGTGACTCAGTTCCCTAAACATAGGCAATTCAGATAACTTAAGGTATCAGAGACATCCACATGAGGCTGACAAGTTCATCGTATCCTTGTAGCAACGGGTAGCGAAGGGATAACTTTCACTCCAAACAAGCAGGTCTTGTCTGGTTGTCAGGGAAGGCCTTGCACCAGCTCTGCCCCTGCTGCTGCTATAATTATAGGCATAGGACATGCCTTCTTGCCTAAGAATGAGAGTCATCCCTTACCCCCCAGAACATTTAGCTGTCCTGTCACAGGGCAGGAGCTCCAGGGGCTTTATGGAGCCCCCATGAGCACAAAAGCCATATTTCTGCACAGTGCTCATTTCTCTGTGGACTATGAGCTCATGCATAATGTGCAAAGTTTGCTCTACCCTGCTGCCTTCATGCATGCCCCTTGTAAGTCTCCATGTATCCCTAGCTCCTGGCCCTTACACCAGCACCACAAGTAACTTTATGCCCATAAGGGACACCATCTAAACCTACTGACCTGATATAATACTTTAAAAATATCAGTACAACTTGACCAGGAGGTAGACTAAAGCCTTGCGGGGTGATCAGAGCAGATAGCATTTTGGCATAGACTGTGTATTACAGTTAGCCACAGACTGAAAACAAATAATGGTGTGAGCAGGACAGAGGAAGGCTGACTTCTCACAAATCTGTGGTCACTAGTAATGGATGAGCCCCAGCACTCCCATTGCCTTGGTCAGCACACCAGCAAAGTCTCCCTCCTCTACCAAACTGCATTTTTCATGAAATCTTTGTACCCATCCCATTTCCTATTTGTCTAAAATTGGCCAATGGGTTCAGAGGTCATTGGGGAGACCTAGGGAGGTTCACACCCTCACGCGGACAGTGCAATAGCATATGCCACACATTCCCTGAAAATCAGGGTAATAAAAATGCTACTCCTGTAACAAGCAATGCTTTCAGACAGGTTTCCAGAAGGAAGATTCTAGTTTAAGACTTTTTCTTCCTTAGTGCTCACATGAAAGATTTCAGCAGCATGGTCTGTTTCCCAAGGTGCGAGAAGTCCAGGCAGCTTATTGCTCTAAATGTGTTTGCTATGGACTGCTACCCACCTGCTATTAAGATTTACTCAGAAGGAGAGACCAGCCCTCATATCATCTCTGCTCACCCATACATCTATTCCAAACACTGCTCAGGGCATCAACATTTGAGATGTTGGGACTTTTGGTCTTGGGAAACCCAGAAAAATTTTCTTTGGACAAGTAATGTGCTTGGAAAGAGCATTCCTGTTTTTGCAGAAGTAGTAAAGAGCAAATCAGGGTGTAAGACATTCTGCAGTCATATGTGGCTAGCAGTTGGTAGATATCTCCACTTTGAAATCCACAGGATGTGCCTTCTAGTCCGATTTCATTAATCCTTTTGAACAGCCAGTGCCTGCCTGTCCATGCAGGCAGGCAACCTTCCATCGCATTGTCACTATGGTCTGTGCTGTCTTTGCTTGGGCCCTTCACTACAGGAAGGACATTGAGGTGCTGGAGCGTGTCCAGAGAAGGGCAACGAGGCTGGTGAGGGGTCTGGAGAACAAGTCTTATGAGGAGCGGCTGAGGGAACTGGGGTTGTTTAGCCTGGAGGAAAGGAGGCTGAGGGGAGACCTCATCGCTCTCTACAACTACCTGAAAGGAGGTTGTAGTGAGGTGGGTGTCGGTCTCTTCTCCCAAGTAACTAGAGATAGGACAAGAGGAAATGGCCTCAAGTTGCGCCAGGGGAGGTTTAGATTGGATATTAGGAAAACTTTCTTCACCGAAAGGGTTGTCAAGCATTGGAACAGGCTGCCCAGGGAAGTGGGTGAGTCCCCATCCCTGGACGTATTTAAAAGATGAGTAGATGCGGCACTTAGGGACATGGTTCAGTGGGCATGGTGGTGTTGGGTTGACGGTTGGACTCGATGATCTTAGAGGTCTTTTCCAACCTTTATGATTCTATGAGTCTACGCTCCTCTCTCCAAGCACCTCCTGCCCCAAGACTTGCTTTATAAAATGTTATTGCAGGGTGAATTAGCTGCAGAGCAGTTCCCCCACTGGTACCAGAGCTCATGCCAGCCACAGCCCTGTGGCACCATTTGAGGCTCGCCCTCCAGCGGGGGAAGCATGTCGCCCTTGTTGTCATCCATGTTTTGCTGATGTGTCAACACAAAAGTCAGATAAACAGCAGATGTTCAGGCACTTAAAACACTCAGAGACCAGAGGAAGGTGCTGTTCTGGAGTCCATGGCTGTGGGTTCCATAAAAGAAAAATTAGACCAAGAGGTGAATGCTGGGGCTCAGATGCCTGGTGCCATGCTGACACTCACAAAACACATTTTCCACCTGAAGGCCTCCTGGGGGGATCTTTGCCAAAGCCATTAGCAGCAGAAGGGCACTGGCATTGCTTTGTTGCACCAAGATTCTCAGTACTTTGGTGGCAGGGGAGCTTTCCCCCCTCCCTGCAGCCCTTGGCAGGCCGGGCCCTCCTTCCTCCCCCTCACAAGCCAGAGGCAAAGAGCCTGGGGTAATGGCAGGGAGTAGGGGAGCGACAGCAGGATTCTGGTCAGGCAGCAGACAGAGTCTGAGGTGGGAAGAGAGGGCAGGCACGAGGGAGAGAGAAAATGAGCACAGAGGAGCCTGGAGGGATCCGACTGCACAAGAGGACGGAGAAGTGAACAGCTTGAAGGGAAAACCATGCTGGAGAGAACATTTCATCGATTTTTGCCCAGGGAAGAAGAATTCCCCCAGCACAGAGTGAAACTGGAACAAGTGTAATGAGGAGCAGCTCGTGCGTGGTGGCCAGTGGGGCTGACCCAGCCTGCAGCCGGGTGGTGACCACCTGCTGGCTGGTCCCGATTTGGTCTCGTATTCTGTCAAATGGTATTTTAAATGTTTAGAGCAAGCCAGTGAATCATTAAAGGGTACCTGGGTGCTTTTCGCACTTGACTGTATGTACTGCATGGGGAAGAGCTCTGCTTTCACCTGGCATACCCTTTCTCAAAAGTGTGGCATCAGCCTAATGCGTGGCTGTGAGCTGCAGGATGTCTCCCTCAATATTAATACATTTGCCCTTCTTAGCTCATTGCCAGTATAGTTTGCTGATTGCTGGTGGTGGCTGGTTGGCTTTTTTTTTAATAATTCTGTGACAAAAAACAGATACAAGTGAAAGCTGCTGTGCAGAAAGCGGCCAAGCACAAAGGGGGAAAAAATGGCATCTCTTCCTGGTGGCAGGGAGTTTCACTGTGATTCATTGTGCCGCTGCTGGGCTCACAGCTCTCTGCTGTTTTTTTAACTGCTGCAGGCAAAAGCCAGATCAATCTGTTTTAGGTGTTTGTTTCGTTGTCGGTATTCTGCGCTCTGTCAGTTGCAAAGGCAGGGGACGCTTACCCAGAGACAAACAGATGATGGCAATTTATGGTGTCCCAGATGGGGGTGTGTGATTCAATAGTGAGTGAAACTGATAACTAGAAAGGCCATCAAACAACACAATACCTACATATTCCATACGATTACAGTCTGTCAGATCTCTGCCAGCCACAGATATCCACAAGCATGACATCACTTGCATTTTGGAGCACTTCTATGCCCAAGGAGGTACCATTTTACACCTGAGCACTTCTTGGAGACCAGCACATGTGTTATCTGCCTGACTGAGGCATGGGGGAAAACCCAGCAGGATTTTGGCACATGTGAACAATACCGTCTGTTTTCTCCAGGAAATCTCAGCTGACTAGAACAAATTAAATTTGGCAATTTAATTTGTCACCACGACATGTGGTGGCTCTGACACAACCATGGAAGCAGGTCTAGTCCTAGCATGTGTTTGAGTTGTAGCTGGGGTTTCCATCAAGTAGGAAATACTTTCAGATCTGTTAATACAGATATTGTACCACTTGCCATGGTTGTCCATGAAGGTACTTGCACTATGTCCTATGATGCTGCAATGTTAGTCTGACCGAACGCTGACTACCTTTCTACCTTTCTCATGGCAGTAGTCCCTTTGGACAACGGTCATTATAATTTATTAGTTACATTAATAAGGTTTGAAGCTTAGGCTTGTTGGTTTGGTTTTAATTACCCTACAATACTCACAGCTCTATCTGAAGCTCTGAGATTGATCTTGGAACCTTAAATGGAACAACATGATACACAGGTGCAAAATATTTATTTATTCTAATTCTTTTTTCATACACACTGCAGAATTTCAGATTTTAAACCTATTACTGGATGATGGGAGGAGAAAAGAAAACCTGTCGCTCCCTCCCTGTCCCCCCACCTCTTGTTTCTTTGTGGCTCTTCAATTGTATCACAAAATCACTCCATTGCTCAGCCTTGATGCTCACAACATTCCTGTGATGAGATTCCTTTTGCAAACATGCTTATCTCTAGCATTGTTTTGTCTTCCCCAACTCAGTTTATATACATGGAGTCTGATCTAGAAGACCATTCAAATCCATGGGAATCTTTGCTTTGGATAAATTTCTGATCAAGCTTATATGTGAGGTGGCCCAAAATGTAATGGCTTTAGAGCAGAAAAGACTTTGTGTCATGTGCTTATGTCATTCTAAGTGCAATGGTACAATAAAGTACCAAGGCAATAAAGCCTTGGTTGGGAACCTTACCTGGCACAATAACAGGAATAGCAATAGATACCCTAAAAGAAAATTATAGGAAAAAAATCAGGAAAATATATTTCACCCTTCCAGTTCCCTTGAAGCTCTGTGGAAATAAAAGCATTACCGTCAATCAGTGGTAACACAATGAGGCTGTGTTTTTATTCCTGATTCTTCCCTGCCAATGGTTTGGAAAGTAAGACTCTTCTTGCCTCCTGAGGAATAGCACTTCTATTTCCTAGGGATTCTTACTCTCTTTTTCTCCTTCTCCTGCCACCCATTTCTATTGATTAAATCTTACACAATTTGTCATGCAGTCAAATACTCCCATAGTCAAATTTTGTCCTCTTGCTCACAAACCCTGCCTTCCCTTATCTGTAAGTATTTCCTTGTTCCCACTGACATGAAGGCTGTTGCAGAACCAAGACTTGCTTCTTTAGCTGTTTCGCTCTTTTTCTGTGACTCCGTGAGGGCTCCTTTGTGTGAGGGCAGGAAGGTTAACATAAGCCAAAGCTAAGGGCTGTTCCCTGATGCAGCACCTCGGCTCAGCTGCTGGCATCTACCTGTGCTGAAGAAAGGGAAAGGAGCACCCTTTTTTCGCCTTCTTTGTCTGCTGGTCCTTTGCTTGTGTCCTTACCTGATATTATCTGATATACCGTGCGTCACTAGGATAAAAGGGTAAATGTCTCTTTCTCAGCTTAGGGGAAAACCTAGAAAAGAGCATCTTGACTCCATAGAGCTCTGTGGAGCTGCCTGGGAGAAGAGGAGGAGGATGGGACACAGAGGAACGACCTGTTTTGCCAGGCTGTGGTGGAGGTCACAGGGCTGGGGGCTATCCCAGCCTCAGCTGGCTGTCCCCAGTGTCCCCAGTGCATGCACCGCAGTGGGAGTCTGTCTGAGCACAGCTGCTGGTGACTATCCATCCTCCTGTCCACCTGTCCCATACAACTGTGAGGGCCAGCATCACCAACGCAATGTGGAGCTCCTTTTGGCCACAGGAAGGAACTTGTGCTGTGTCCTTTCAAAGCAAACAAAATCAGCAGAAGGGAGCAGAAAAGCTTCTCTTGGTAGCTGGCTGTGGCACCCTGACCTTTCCAAAACAAACTGTGTTGACCTCGGGCTGGTGACGCTGAATGGTGATGGTGATATTTTGCTCCAGGGATGCAAGCCTCTGCAGCCTCAGATCAGTTACTGATCTGCTTGAAACAATGGGCAGTATTGTCATTACCAAGTGGTAGTATTTGGACAAAACTTTTTTCCCCAGTAGTTGTTAGAACTAGAAAACAGTGGGGCCACCGCTGTTTCAGTACCCGACACTTCAGTAAACACAAACCGTGGCCGAGCATGGGAGCACCCTGGCAGCCTTCCCTTTCGTACAGTTCATCAGTCTCTGTATTCGAGTGTTGCTGTTAAAATGCAACATCTACCAATGGTCAAAATATTTTTCAATATTTGGTATTCTTACAAAATGTCATTGTTTTCACTTACCTAGAGTTTTTAAATAGGATTGTGCCCCAAATCTTATCCTCTCTCAATATCAACGACAATAATTCTGTGCATTTGTAGTGCTTATATTAAACTCATTACAGGTGAGTTATGGAGGCTCAGGTAGTTATATTTGCACCGATCTATAACATCTTCTCAGGCATTATACTAATTTTTCAGATTCTACTTTAGTATCTGACTGCAGTAAATATAACTTTGTGTTACCTAATAAACATATTTAATACAATCTATTTGGTAGAGGGGACCAAAATCCAGTCTGTGAGCTGCAGTAAGAATCCACAGAGGAGCTCTCACTGTCTTAATGAGGGACGCATATGAAGATAAAGAGAATGATCTTGTCTTTGCATAGTGGTTGGGGGTAGGATCATCTCATCTAATCACAGCTACCTGTGGTATAAGCATTTATAATGAAACGAGTCACCCTAGGTTCCTTTCAGAGTTGATCGAGAGAAGTAGGTATTTTCAAGAAATGATTCACTTGACCTATTTGTAGCCATCTATTTTAAGATGAAATGATCCCCGCCCCCGCCCCCAGAAGTGCCTATTTCTGTGCATTGACTGTAAAGATCAGTGAAGGTACTAGCTGAAAGGTAAATGCCTACAGTGCAGGTTTTTGCTTTTAGCCAAATGAATCAGTGGATTTTTAGATTTTATCTTTAGTTATTATCGGCTCAGACACTCACATTACAGTAATGGGTGGTTTTGGAGCAATATGCTCATACCAAGGACTGCCCTGTCTCTGCCCATTTCATCTCTGCCTTCCATATCTCTGTTTTCTGTTTTTCTTTTCTCTTCCCTGTCTTTCTATGTCTCTTCCTTTCCTCTGCAGCGATTTCCAGTCCTTTCTTATTTTATTTCCTGAAATTGTGTTCAATGAAATAACTAATACAAGTCCTTAAAATATTATTAAGACTTTGAAGGTAGTATGCCAGTAGGAGTAATGGGAAGCGGGGAAGTTCGTAACTCTCGGAACTCCTGTGTTGGTCAGGTTTCAAGGTTATCTTCACAGCCAGGAGGAATGGAAATATGCATTGTAAAATAAAAGCTGAAACTGTTCAGAACCTGAATGAGTCCTGTACATCACACTAAATGTGCTCCATTCAGACAAATGTATTCCAGGGAAGAGCTGCTTGGTGTGGTTGCTTGATAATGTCAGCATTCTCAATTGCAGAACGTCACATTTTACTCTTGTGTTTTTACAGTTGCTGTAGTTTGGGTACATTTCTTCATTTGCCCTTTCTTGATCTGACTGATGAGGTTACATCCTGGCCTTGCTGAAACCCCTGGGAGTTGACTCTGGACCCAGATTTTAGCTGCTCTCTGCTTAGAGGGGACATATGCTTTTACACTCTATGGGTATGGGCCACATCGTGCCTTGTGCTGTCCTTTTCTTCTCTGCCAAGGACTCTCGTCTGTATGCTAAATAAGAGAGGGCAGAGGACACAGCAGAGGGAAGAGGATTTAGTGGGAATGTATTATTGGCTTAGACAGGTGTACTTTGCGCTGGGTCAAAAACTGTCTGGACGGCCGGGCCCAGAGAGTTGTGGTGAATGGAGTTACATCCAGTTGGTGGCCGGTCACGAGCGGTGTTCCCCAGGGCTCAGTTTTGGGGCCGGTCTTATTCAATATCTTTATCGATGATCTGGATGAGGGGATTGAGTGCACCCTCAGTAAGTTTGCAGATGACACCAAGTTGGGCGGGAGTGTTGATCTGCTCGAGGGTAGGAAGGCTCTGCAGAGGGACCTGGACAGGCTGGATCGATGGGCCCAGACCAATTGTATGAGGTTAAACAAGGCCAAGTGCCGGGTCCTGCACTTCGGCCACAACAACCCCATGCAGCGCTACAGGCTTGGGGAAGAGTGGCTGGAAAGCTGCCTGGCAGAAAAGGACCTGGGGGTGTTGGTCGACAGCTGGCTGAACATGAGCCGGCAGTGTGCCCAGGCGGCCAAGAAGGCCAATGGCATCCTGGCCTGTATCAGATATAGTGTGGCCAGCAGGAGTAGGGAAGTGATCGTGCCCCTGTACTCGGCCCTGGTGAGGCCGCACCTCGACTACTGTGTTCAGTTTTGGGCCCCTCACTACAAGAAGGACGTTGAGGTGCTGGAGCGTGTCCAGAGAAGGGCAACGAGGCTGGTGAGGGGTCTGGAGAACAAGTCTTATGAGGAGCGGCTGAGGGAACTGGGGTTGTTTAGCCTGGAGAAAAGGAGGCTGAGGGGAGACCTCATTGCTCTCTACAGCTACCTGAAAGGAGGTTGTAGCGAGGTGGGTGTTGGTCTCTTCTCCCAAGGAACTAGCGATAGGACGAGAGGAAATGGCCTCAAGTTGCGCCAGGGGAGGTTTTGATTGGACATGAGGAAAAATTTCTTTACTGAAAGAGTGGTGAAACATTGGAACAGGCTGCCCAGGGAAGTGGTTGAGTACCCCTCCCTGGAGGGATTTAAAAGACATGTAGATGAGGCACTTAGGGACATGGTTTAGTGGGTGGTGGTGTTGGGTCGATGGTTAGACTCGATGATCTTAGAGGTCTTTTCCAACCTCAATGATTCTATGATTCTATTTCATAGGATAACCAGGGTGTGTCACAGCTGTGGCTCCCCCAGGTAGCGCAGGGCCATTTTACTAATGTAACTTTCAATCTCTTTCTCTTCTCAGAAGGAAAGGTGAGGTCTGAAAAGGAGATCTCCTTTTCTGTCAAAATTAGTAATGCTATCACTATAGGATCCTATACAGACATGAAGGCTGTGGGTCTCACATCGGTGGGAAGCCCTGCTGGGAGAGGCATGCAATGTACAGGGTGTGAAATCATCTGATAGCCGTAAACGTGCAGAAAAGCTGCTGAGCGGGGATGGGCAGAAATCCTGATGCTTTCCCTACGTCCCCCAGAGTCGCAATGATATCCCTCCTTTCTCTCTGCTGCACCGAGCCTGGCAGTGTGAACTATCCCGCAGGACATCTGGGGACTGCAGCACCTGTAAGGGCGCTGGGTGGGCAGCTGGAAGGTGCTGGGTGCCGGGTGCTTGGGCAGGCAAGGGCGGGCTTGCATCCCAGGAGCCGCATGAAAGCAGGAACAGCCCTACCTCTCCCGCTGAGACCTGGCTCCAAACTATATCCCCAGCCCTGGGCTGTGATGCTGAGGTGAGCAGTGGTGCTCCCTGACAATTTGGGAGTGAGATCTCCTCTTTCCACCAACTCTACTCACTTCTCCAGAATTGAAGATGAATATTTCTGCCTCTGACTTTTTTATTGCAAGCATAGTGGCTTGTTGCTCTTCTAATTTCCATCAAGATTATGCGAAACCTCCATAGCATTAAGATGTTTATCACCTCACCTTTTAAAATCCTGTTGCTTTCATGTTTATGGTTCAGCTGTTCCCAGTAGAGCCTGATTTTCCTTCTGTTAGTCATCTTCATTTTCTTACCCAGAAAAAAAGCACTCAAACCTCATAAATTCCAGTCCTCTAAAATAAAAAAACTCTATTATTAGTGTCTTCAATGTAGAGTCTTATGCATGCATTATGCACATTGCTCTCTCATCACCAGTAAAAGAACCCAAAAGATTTCAGAAGAAGAAATGAAGAACACAAATCTTGTGGTCCTTTCTAAGTCAAATTCTCTTTTTAAGTAAAAGAAAATTAAGGAAGAGTGTAATAGTTATAATGTTGATCGAAGTTTACTGTGACCCAGTTCTTTCCCAGAATTTGCTAGCAAAGTTAAGTTTTATACTGCCAAATTTCCTAATGTGGAATTATAAACAGCTACTCAGCTGCTGGTCGGGCCCGTAAAAGATGATGGGTTGTTTACAGGAAGTAGAGATTTCCTTGGAGTGACTTCTTGTTTCATTACAGTCAGAATCTGGCATCTTCCAATAAAATCCAAAAAAGACATGAGAAGTTAACTCGAGATTGACAAGTTTTAATTGGCAGAAATTTCTCCATTGATAAATCATATATCTATATTTTAATCTTTTATCTATCCATTTCTAATTTGTCCCTTGAAACATCAAATCTGTCTCTCTGCCTGTCTCTAACACCTATATTTCTGTTCTACCAAAGCTGAAACTTTGTTCAGAGACCCCTCACAAGACCTTTCACACTATTTAAAACCCAGTTACCCTCAAAATTCTTCTCTTTCCAGATTTGTCTCAAGTGTTCAGATTACGATGAAATTGCTTTGCATAATAATAATGGGTACACCTGCCTTACTAATAGGAGAATAAGAGCTTTTGTTTCTGTTTTATATATCTGTACACTCATACAAGTCTGCTTGAATTGAAGTGTTACTGTTTTCAATATTTAATGAGCTATATGTTGACTTTTTTTTATAAATAAGGGAGAGCAGAACAGAACAGGAGAGGATGGGAAAGAGGAAGAGAACAAAGAATTCTGAAACTTGAAAAGTTTAAGAATTACTGGCAGCAGTGGACAGGGAGGAAGCTACCACAGACAGTAGCACAGTGCTTCTGTTACTTATTCCTGGATTTCTTTAAAAAAGTTGTTTATTTAGGAACTTGTTGGTTATACTAGTTTTAGAACAACTCAGGTTCTTGATTTTCATACAAAATGGCAATAAAATCAGTGTTTCTTATCCATGTCTCTATAATTTGTCTTAATGTGATTTCACATTTTTCTCTTTCATTTTCAAATCTTGTCTGCGTTAAAGCCATTTTAATGCTTTTGTGGTAAGCAAAAATTAATTTCTGCTATATGAAATTACTGGCAGCAGTGGACAAGAAGGAAGCTACCACAGACAGTAGCACAGTGCTTCTGTTACTTATTCCTGGATTTCTTTAAAAAAGTTGTTTATTTAGGAACTTGTTGGTTATACTAGTTTTAGAACAACTCAGGTTCTTGATTTTCATACAAAATGGCAATAAAATCAGTGTTTCTTATCCATGTCTCTATAATTTGTCTTAATGTGATTTCACATTTTTCTCTTTCATTTTCAAATCTTGTCTGCGTTAAAGCCATTTTAATGCTTTTGTGGTAAGCAAAAATTAATTTCTGCTATATGATGAACTGCATAGGTTATCACTGCAATGCCATGAACTTTTTCCTACTTTTCACCTGCAATGAGTTCAAGGTGCTTCTCAAAATCTGGGGAAGTGTTCAGCTTTTGAGGTAGTACGGATGTTTTCAATGTTAACCTGCTTCTTTCTGCTGCAATGCAGGTGCAATGCATTGCATTTGTATCCAACCAACAAAGAAATTGCTTTTCTAGTGACCTGAACTGCAGTGTTCACTCTCTTTGCAAACCAGGGACTTGGCTGCACCACTGCAGTGAGAGCTTAGACCTACCTTGTCTTTTTAAGAGAAATATTCCAAAAATCTGGTTTACCTATCAATCAGCTTTAATTGCAAAATGTTAAATACCATTCTCTTAAGACTCCGTTCCATTTTTTCAGGCTCTTAATGGTACTTTTCTGTAAAAATACTTTGCACATCTGTTTTATTTATCTAAAGAGACCAGTTTTTTAAAACATTATTCCTTTAGCACCAAATAATGTTGGTAGCTAGAATTTATTTTTGCATTGCTACAAGCAGTTTAATTCCTATTATAGCAGTATGTACCTTGCCTGTGGATTTTTTTTTTTCTTGTAAAAGATTTTGAGACTGATTCACCCAGGGTCTGATTCAGAGAAGTCCTGAGGACTTCCTGCAAGGTGCTGAGCACCCTAACCGGTATCAGTAGGGATGAAAACTACTGGGTTTGGCCCACGGTGCTTTTAAATCCACCATGAAATCGTGGTTGGTTGTTCAAGCTTATTCACATTACAGACATTTGCTCTGTAATTGCTTGCAAATCGCCTTGTGAAGTTTGGAATGAAATGTGCTACAAAAGTGAAATATTGATCTTATGGCAAACACATTGCACCCCCTGCCCTAGATGTGTGATTCCCTCACAGTAACCTACCTTTGTCAGACTGTTTTGCATAAAATATATTGACATGAAAAAGGACTTGAGAATCAATTAGGAGTTTTTCATAGAGAAAAGGATTGGTCTTTTTTCCCCCTATATTTTCCTTTTTTTGTTTGTTTGTCTCCTCCCCCTCCCCCCAACAGAACACTTTAGACAGGGTCCAACTCAAATTCTGAAGCTGAAATTACATATATGTGTATATATATTTGTTTCCAGTTGTGTTACCATAATAAAATATATTTATTTAAACACTCTCAGTGCACAGCTTTCCCATTAGTATTCACACCACTTTTTGCATAGAAATGTTCCTCCACGAACCAATGATCTGTTTTGCAAAGAACACAAGAAACCTTGGAATATGAAATTGTGGTACCCTGATGCTAAGTAACATCAGCAAGAATGACAGTGCTCTGAGTAGCACAAGTGCTCATATTTGAAAGTTGTATTCCTTCACCAAAACAAAGTGACAGGAACTAAATGACAGGAAAATAATTTACCTTGGTATTTACCTGTAGCCTTGTTCTAAGAAGCCAAGTGAAAGTGAAGAATGAGGTAAAAAGAGCAATTAAGTTTTCAAGGACTAAAGACGCAAGAGAAGAATGGAAGGAACAGAAAAGTGGATTCTGAACTGATGCTAAAACTTAAGTCACCATATTTTGCAACTCATGTAAAAATTTCTCTAGAATATTAGGATCCTTTTTGCACAAGTAGTCACAACATCAGCAGGTTAGATGGCTGAACATCTGAAAAGGTTCCTGAACACTACTAAGTACTTAAAACTGCTATGCACTACTAAGCAGAGACAGACTGAAGTTCACTTTGAAGATACATCTAGTGAAAGAGGCTGGGACAGTCGTACCAGCATTGTAAGGAGCTATGTACATTACATTTTCCTGCTTGCAGAAATCGCTTTCACAACAGGATCATTTGCTATCTCTGGGTGAAAGAGAGTAGATTTTATTACAATAGATTTTATCTAGAAGCTCAATAGGATCTTTCATTTGGACAACATTTTGGCTGATTCTGTGTTCAGCAAATAATATCCTGTAGGTAGATATTGTACGTATTTTTTATTTGCTCACGTACTATCTTAATGGTTTCTTATTATCTACATCTATAGGTATGAGCACGTTCTCTCTCTCTCTCTCCTGTTGCTGATACTATATGTAAGTAAAACTTCTTTATTCCTTTTTGTGCTTCACAGGAGCAAGTCTTTGCAGACAATTTGTTAATCAGTTCATCCATTATAGGATGCAATGAAGCTTCCAAGAGAAAGTGATCCCACTCATTATATGATATGAGGTCTCACTTTTAAACAAGTCTGGGTAAATATTGTGGGATTTCTTGTCATTAAGATAAAAAAGAAAAACATAATCTAATCAGACAAGATGCCAGTGTGAGTTAATCTTAGGCCAGTTGGTAAGAGTACATTAATGACAATGATTTACATTTTGGAATTTTTAAATTGGAAAACACCTGGCAGAAGGTGTCAATTTGTGAAGAGATTAACTGTAATAAAAGTGTAATGTTTGTGGAAAGGACGAGCTTGCTCAGATCACACTGAAGAACATGCAGTGCAACACTATGTACTATGTACACTGGCTTGGCCTCCTTTGGTAGAACCTGGACGCTCCCAGCCAGGTCCTGGATGAGCAAGTCAAGAAAACCCTCCTCGTACAAGCTCTGCTGCAGGCTGGTCAGCTCCCAGATGCTGTGCGGCATTGCTTGCCTTGGCAAACTACTCCTCCATCAGGTCAGGTTCAAACTTGGTGAAACCTGGTCAGTACTTCCTGACTACCCTAATTTTCCCAGGACTTAGCTGCTAACTCCTTGCCTTTGCCTCCAGAGCCGCTCTATGCTTTCCTGGCCCTTCCCCAGCCCAGTGAACACCACAGGGCTGCCTGGAAACTATTATGTGCCGTGCGAGAGACTGCCAAGGGGAGTTTCTACAAACAAGCCAGAGCACTGGGTCGTGAGGGGCACCCTGCCTCCTGGGCATCAGCTCTGCCTTCCCTCAGGAGATGAGGCAGTCCTAGCAGCCATTTCAGAAAATGTGAGGGTCCTGGTTTAATTCAGCCTCTGTCCAGGACACAAGAAGCTCTTAAAGTCCTTGCCAGCTTGGATTCTTGTGGTGTATGAAGAGTGCAGGGAGCTGCTCCAGAAGTCTAGAAAAATGTCTGTTTGAACCCCTGCTATGGTACAGAGGATGCTTGAAAGCAAATTGGCTTTAATCTCACATGTAGCTACCATTATATTTTCTTTGGATTAGCCTGATTGATGACATCAATATCCTTACAAAAACTGCTTATAGCGGGAAGTCTATCTGGGATAAATACGGTTACAAGAGTGAAAACACAGTGGCTTCTGTAGGGAGGTGTTCTTCTGTAAATAGTGGCTTGACTAAGCTGCAAAGAGTGCTGGGGTGAGGTAGCTCTAGACCATATAAGATGCCCATCAGCATCTTCTTGTTTTGGTGTTTTAAATTAATTTGGATGGGGCTTATAGGTAACTCTGAGGCAGAACTCATGGGGCCTCTGTTACCTGCTGTCCTCAGGGTAAAATACTCAGCACACAGAAGAAGTGCTGATCAAGAAAAGGTTCGATTTACCTCACCCGGTGTTGAATTCAGTAAATCTGTCTCTCTGTGCAAGTCAAATGGAAATAAGAGGTTTTGAGTGCTGTGCTATATTTTTTCTTTTACAATTTATAAATTTTTAAGTCTGAATGTTTAGCCAGCTGTGTGTTCCTTCTAGACAACTAGTTGAAGCTGTATGCCATTGAAGTTCTCCCTGAGATTACCAATCTCAGTTTGAACTTATCATCCGAGTCAAAGCACTGTTATTTGGGCATTCTTATTTTTTTTCACTCCCTCGGCAGCTTCCTCCACCATTTTTTTTGTGAAATAGTGATGATGTCAATATAACATATCTCCTTCCACAGCCTTGACATCTTGTTTTGATCCTTCTTTGGCAAGCTGGTACAGTGAAGTCCCTGAAATTATGAATGGCTCTGATGCTGGCCATTCATGTTTCAAGCCAATTGATTCTGAATAAAGTTGTCTTGAAGTTAGATTAGGCAACAAGGAATTCCTGATTCTGCTATTGATCTGCTATGTAGTGTAAGACTCATGATATCAGTCACCGATGCTTTGCTTTTCTCATCCACAAGAACAAAGCTCTTAAAGGTGTGCTGAGGGTCACAGATTAAAGACATTTTATGAGCATTAAGACCCAGATTCTGCTGCCTCATTATGTAATATCTCATCTCGCAGTGCAAAATAGATTCATTACTCCTTCAGTAATACACCGTGCAACATGATGGACTCAAACATAACCTGATTACTAGAACATCAACTTTGGCCAATGCGAATCTGCTGTATCTTGCACATAAACTTTATTTCTGAGTAGCTGAAATATAAAATTGATCTGTTTTTTAAGCCAATCGTAATTCAACAGATCATTAATGACAAATGGCAGAATGCCCCAGCCATCCTTCCAGGCAATACTCCAGATGGAAGTTGTTGGATAAAGAACAGGAAGGTTTGGCAGAACGTGAAAAATGAATAAATTTGCTACACATCACTCATTTTGCCTGACTGCAATAAAGTAATTGTAATAGAATGTTGTCACGGGATAATGGTCTCCTGCTGCTTTAGAAATGCTTTACAAAACAGATGTTTACTTTCTCTGTGGTAGACATTGATCCCGGGACAACAATCTTTTCTATTAAAGGAAAATTAAGTACTTATAGGTTCAGCAGTACTATAAAAAGATCCTTATAAAAAGCCATATAATGTAATAGGTGAAATGATATGAAATATATATGTGATGTATGTGATATATGTGACTAATCCCTAAGTGGGATTAATTGAAATAGTTTCTTCCGGCAGCTCTGCGACTAACATTTTCTCAACAAATGCAGATAGGACGACGCAATGCACTGTGATGAAGTTGTTTTTGTTATTTTAATTTTCCAAGGCTCTGTGAACTGCAGAAAAACAGCATTTGTAAATAAAAATACCAACATCAGAACTCCAGCATATAATGTCTGATAAGAAATGCTTAGTTAATAACAAATAAGTGAAAAACATGAATAAATAACAATAAAGTAACATGTTGCAATTAATGGAAATTAAAGACCATGCATTTTCTGTCAGGGCTGAACTCAGTATGGTGAGTTTTGCTGACTAGAATCAAGACAAAAATTTGAAGACAGATAAAAATTTATAAAACATTTGTGCATTCCAAAATAATTTTCTTAGAAGAGCAATTATACGTTGAGATTGTAAAAGAATTAAAAATATCCGTATTTTTCTCTGAACTGTCTGCAATACATGTGGGACACATAAATTGCACTCTGTTGTAGTATGCTAGAAGAGTTACATAGGCACTGTTTTGGTGAACCTTACACATTTTACGGACGCTTCTGCTATTCATCTAATAATGTGCCAACTGCAAATTTGGGCTGATGAGACATATATAAAAGAAGAACATTTGTTCTCTTATGTGCTGTAACTGTCTATGTCTACGTGCTGTCAAAGGCATTTGACTGTCACATGAAGCAACCCTCTGTGATATTTAGCTTTTGCCAAGGTTGTATCTGGATCAGGAGGAATAAAGTGAGCATAATTAACCAGGGACTGAATGACTTGCTGGCCTCACCAGACTCACCTCCAGGACCTGCATAATCTTGGATCTTCTGCTGTCCATTTCTGTTTAGCTCAAGACACCTTGTGATGGCGTTTGGTACTTTTCCAGCTGGTGCCTCTATGTATTTTATATCATGTAATTTATATCATGAATCCCAAACAGAGTTGCAGTAAGCAGATTACTGACATCTTTGTAACCAGACCAGGCAGGTATCAGGCTTGCTTCCGCAAGTTTTAAAGGTCGTAGCAGAGCAGAATAGCCAGTGAATAGCGACACTGAGTCAGGGTTTACTCGAAGTGCTGCTTCAGCTGGAGCAATAGAAGACTTGAAGCCCTAACTGCATTTTTTAGTCTGAGTGGCAGACTTCACTATCTAGATGCTGAAGGAAAATGTCTTTTACATTCTTGAGAAGAGTTGGTTTGGTATATAAGTGCATTCAGTTATAATAATCCTGACCTCAGGAATAGTCACTGAAGCAAAGTATGTCCTTTCCCATTTCAGGGTGACCACATTACAGACATAAAAGGAATATGGCCATGAGGGGCATGAAGAAAGTAATTTTTAATGCTGCAAGGGGAACTCAAGAGTGCTGTCAAAAACTAATGGTAAGTTGCATTGGGAAGTGCTACTTCAAGAAAAAGAGGAAACTGAAGATTTAAAAAGTGTCAGTTTTGACATCTTGAAACTGTTTTCCCTTAGTGCTGAATAAAATGCAAATATGCCCACAAGCAAGTTGCTTACCCTACAGCTGAAGTACTGCACATGGAACCAGTTGACACTTTGGTATTTTAGCAGTTTAGACTTATAAATATGTATTTGCATTTTCAACGCTAAACTATGTGGCTCTTACCCAGTTGTCACTGTTACTGCATCAGCCAGGAAACCAGTGGAAGTTTGCTTCACTGAGGACTGTACGATATGGTCTATGAGAAGGAAATAAGTTTAATGGAAACTGAAGCATATGAAGAAAGTTAACATCTTAACACAGAGTACCCTGTGCTAGGGATAGTGTTTGGCACCAAAGGACAGCTTCCAGACCCCTTAATTCCTGAATCTCCTCAATGGCAGGAGCTCGGACTGAGGGCAGGCAGGGGCTTGTGCAGCAGGTCTCAAAGAACCCATTAAAATGAGGATTTCTTTAGAGGGAAGAAGGAAAAGGCAGAATAACTGTCTTGTCTCTCTGCACTAAGGTACTGATGAATATCGTTATTCACTGGAGGAGGAAAGACAGAGGAGAACAACGGATCTGGAGGTTCACATGTGAATTAACTTTCAGGTGAAGTCATGTCTGATTCCTGTCCTAGGGCTGCTGAGAGCATCACCAGGACTGCAAAAAGAAAGTCTCTGCATCCCAAATGTAATATTTAGTAAGAAAACAGAAGGTAGTATGGACCACCCTGGCTTTATTATACATCCTTTCAAGCCACAGGCTTCAAGCCCCAGAAATTCAAAAAGTATGGCATGACAAAAGGAGATCCGTTGCTTCTCTTACTCCATATATGTATTTCTATAGGAAAACAAAACAAAACAAAACAAAAAAAGAACAGAAAAGAAATAGAAACTGGGTGAGCCAAGAGAAACAGGGATGATGACACTGAAAGCAATGCCCTGGCAAGGGCTGTCGTGTCCTAGTTAAAAGCAGCATGCACACAGACCTGTGCCCCTTCTGAAAGCAGAGACATGGTTTGTGCCACCTAGGGCCATGCTCAAAAGCTCCTTCATACCTGAGGACATCTTCCCAGTCTCTCCAATGGGTTCTTGTTTAGACTGCAATCAGACATTTAACAGGCTAAGGCTGTAAAACATATGTCATAATACAGAGGAATGCTCGAGTAAAAAAAATCGTTGCCTTTTAAAATGTTTTGTTTGAACGAAGATAAAGTAATGACAAGCTGTCTTCCTTGATGGTAGGATGAACCACTACAGCTGAGATCACGTTCCTTGGAGCCTTTCTGCCAAGAAGGACTATGTGGGGTTATCACTATTGCCATGAAACTCTCAAGTTGTCTTTAAACTGACTGCATGGGTAGGGAAAGTTGGGAAGGAGACACCTTGCATTGCCTTCAAGGGTGTCAGCCTGTATCCAACCTCCTCTGCTTTGCGTCCTCCACCCCCCCTCCTTTCTCCTTTTGCAAGGCTGTAGCACAGGGCTGCTACAGGGGAATGAATTTAGTTTCTTCTTTTCTTTTTTGGACATGACCCGCAATGTTAGCAGGAGCAGGGCTCGCACAAAGATGAGAAGAACTGTTGCCTCCCAAAACTGATGGCAGCATCTAGCCTTCCCAGCTTTTTAAAACGATTTCTTTCCTAAGCTTCAGCTCCCCGAAAGCCATTCAGAAAAGTTCGTTGGCGGTGAGCGACTGGCAGGGAAATGAGAACAGACTTCCCCCGCCGCCCTCG
>NW_008795043.1:577367-590234 GCF_000699145.1 Aptenodytes forsteri | reverse complement strand
GCGTCCCCGCGGGGCCGCCGGAGCCCGCTGCCTCGCCGTGCCCGCCCCGGCTGCGGGTTGCCAGCCCCGCAAACCTGCGGGAGTAAAGAGCTCGGCAGCCCGGTGCTGGAAATCGGGTCGGGAGGCACAAATAGGCGCAGCTGCCGGTTTGGCTGGGTTTATCATTTCCGCTGAGTCCCTTTCTGAATTAAAAGAAAATCGTAAAATCATAAAGTGCTTATCACTATCTGGTACTAGCAAAATTTTTTTATAAAAAGTTACATCTGTATGACGCATGGCATGCACATTCTTCCTTCAGCATAGAGGAGTTGTGAACTTCTTATATTTGTAGGGCTTTTCCGTACTGAACAGGGTAAAAAAAAGTTTCGACTTTGTGTTCAGAAATATTTCAGCAAAAGATTTCCCTGTGCCTCCCAGATGCGCTGACATTCCTGAGAGAGCAGTTTCTTTAAAAGTGTATTTTGAAATCCATGACTTAGGATTATCTGGATAGCTACACCTGTAGCTGAGAATCAATGAAGCATTGTGTATGCTAAGGAGTGAATTTGGGTATCGCTTTGTCAGACTGAAATCAATGGCTCAGGAGTTCTGGTAGATTGATGTAAAATACAAGGTTCTTCGCCAACCTTTCTGTTACAGTTGTGCTACGCTCCTATAAATACCTCTGTGACCATCACTAAATTTTCCTCATGAAGTTTCAGCTGCAACTGAATGCTTGTTTGGTCTCTGGGATATTTTAACATGTTAAGGCATAAAACATTAATTGCAACAAGTAGTCTTAATCTATAAGACAACTGTATCTGCTGTTGTGGCATTGGATCATCTTTTTGCATAGTTATCCAGCTTTGGAAATTACTTGCGAGTCTCATCACCGTCAGCTATCAGTTTGCTTTGGTTTTAATATACTCTTTTCTGTTCCGCATTTCTTGAACTGGCTAGACAGGAGTAGACAAGCTGTTTAATGGGAGAAGTTAGCAGTGCATTACATAGCTAATAGTCGGCCAGTTTCAGTTAAGACTTTTCTTTCCCATTGATTTTTTCCCTTTCCACTGCAAATCTGGTCTTGTAATGCTGATATTAATAGATGATATCTCAGGTGACCTGTCTTGTTTTAGTGCAAAAAGAAATGAAGCTGTTTAATTTGATAATAATACAATGGTATAATTAGAGCATGTGTTACCCAAAATATTTGAAGTGTTCTGAAGTAGCTCAGTGCAGTATTTTTAGATAACCTTAGTATTTGTATTTTCCCAGCTCTGACTGTTACCTCCTGTATTGAGTCACTATAAAAGAACTCTTGAATTTGTTTTTAAAATAAGCACATTCTTTGAATTAAGACAAGGAATTTGAATTAAGAGACAAGGAAAACTTTGATAGATCTTACCCTCTTTCCTTCCTGCTCTCAGAGAAATGTCATTTAAGAATGCAAAAATTTAATCCAGCCTGGTTTTGATGTCCCAAACAACAGCTTCCATGGCTTCCTTGGGAGATAATTATAGCAACCCTTATGGCTGAAAAACTGTGTTCTTTTTAAATTTTAATATGTGATACATATTGCTTAAAATTTCCCTTTTTATCTTGGCATCGTAACTAGTGCTTCATTCCCATTTTACACATTTTGGCATAAATTAACATGGTTAAGTATAAAAAGTCATGTTGTCACAATCATGGTATAAGAAGAGAATTAGGTCCCCTGTCTTTTCATTTTTCACTCTGAGAAATCACTGTTCAGGTGCATTGTCAGTTTGGTGCATTCTTTTCTAGTTGCGAATCTGTTCTGTGATACTGAATATATGTCTTCTTGCAACAAGTCAAGTTACCATATGTCTAACAGTTTGAATCTGATTATTTTCGCACATCTGTTAATATAAATGAGGAATAACTTTAATTAGAAGTAAAAAAAAAAATACTTTGCCTATAACATTAGTGTCAAATGGGACTCATTCCCATTATTTGTAAAATTAAAAGGCAAGTCTGAAGGGTGCGTTGACATATGTTCTTTCTGAACAAAAAGCTTTAATACTTTTACTATAGATGTAGATATGTCTTCATTCCATGATACTATAGATACGGGTTTCTATTAAGTATATAAACATGTATTTATGTACATACGAGTGTATGTGAATATAGATACTATAAATATTGCCTGCAATGGCTTGATGTTTTCCTTTCCAACATGAATGCAGCAGCAATTTGTCCCCGTCCCAGTGCTCAACACTTTCAAAGCTGAAGGGTGCTACAGGTTCCTCATGTTTATACTTAACCTTAATTTTGTGCTTTCCTTCAGCGATGGCTAGGATTGAAACACTGAGTAAAATTTTTTTTGTGTGTTTTCACTGAGAAAAAATTCTGTGTGTGTGCTTAATACTGCTGTGGCATGCAGAGAGATCTCTGGGGTGATGTTGTTTCAATCTGGTGGTAGCAGGGGCTACCGAGAGCTGCTCTGGGGATGTGGAGAGCCTCGAACTGAGCAGGAAGGAGCATCCAAGGGGCAAAGAAGCTGAGCAAGAGCTCTGTCCATAGGGCAGAGCGGCAAGAAGGCTGTGCAAGCAGACTAGATCTTAGGAGTGCCAGCGCAAAAATGTGTGTGAAAATATTAGTATCTCCTGTGCAATGTATACATGAGTTAGTACAACTGTACTAACTGTCAATGGAAAGAGATACTGTAGAGTAAAATGCAGTAATGAAGTATTTGAGATATTTTATACTAAAATATAGTGAAAAGAACTTATTGCATTTTGTATCACTTGTAATCTTGGTCTCCAGTTTAGCTGAGTGTGACTTTGCACAAATATTACTTTTTGTAGACCTGTGGGAAAAATTAAAAAGTGAACCTTCCTGTGTTGCAGTGTTTAATCCAACCCTTCTGCTTGCTCCCAGAGAACAGCTTCTAGCACTTTCCAGCACACATGATTTTCCAGCTTTTATCTTAAATAAATTTTTCGAGGTTTTTCCTGCAGTTGTTATACTAGAGGATGTAGGGGCCTGATCCTGAATCAGCACAGGGTCATTTTATGTTCCTGTGGGTTCGTAAATGTTTCCCGACCTGCCTGGATGGCTGAAGGATGGACACTGTTCATCTGGAACTTGCTTACCCTAAACCCTCTCTTTTTTTAACAGCCAGAACTAGGAGGATGATAGGGCTCACCTCCCACCAAAACAGCTGCATCTTTTGGAGAAAAGTATGCGGTGATGAGGAAGATCAGCAGACCTCCATACATAGCCTACCATTGGCATTCGTGAGTAGGGTGTGCTGGGGAAGGTCAGGGAAGCAGGGTGCACCTGACCGGGCAGGGAGGCAGAGCAGTGGCAGTGCAAGAAAAGAGGCAGCTTTTTGTCACAGCTGCACTCAACAAACTAACTGTGCATATACGAAACACAACTTTGCGTTGCTGCCCTGTTGCCCCTGCCCCCGAAGTACCATTTTGCTGAGTAAGCAGGAGCACTGACAGCAGGAGGGTCGAGGCTCTCCCAGCAGCTGGGCACAGCCAAGCGCCGCAGACCGAAGAGTCAGGGCGAGCCGTGCCCAGCCGGAGCTGTGCTCAGTGCCTGAGTGTGAAGATAATGTTTTGTGGGACCAAACTTAGCTGCTCAGTGCAATAAACCCTGGACATTGCACACACTCAGCTCTTGTGACTCCTGTATCTCACGAGAGCATGGCCAACAGTCCTCCATGCTTATTGCCCCATGTCTGGCTCTGCTCTCTCACAGCCTTCATCCCTGTGATGTTCCCATGAAGCTGAGCCTGTAATTGTGTAGGCAGCTCCTGTCTGCTCTAACACGTTCCTAAATCATGTTCCTGACTGGGCAAAGATGTCCTTTCTGTCCTCCTTCATCTGAACCTCCATCAAAGGATCTTTAGTTACATACTCTTATCAGAAAAATTTGGAGCTAGATCCGGCTGCTGTTAAAACTAATAGGTGCCCTTCTCACTGGGCTGGGTTCAGGTTTTTGGAGATAGATAAATAATAAAATGGTGAGAACCTAGTAGGGATATTGATCTATGACCTTGTTTTTAAGAAATCAGCTGCAATAATTATATGTACATCACGAGCAAATTTAACAATATATTTTTCTTTTGATTCCAGCTTTCTTGTTTTGTTCCATTTTAAAGGATGAATTTTACACCCACAATGACATAAATTTTGATTAATTATAACTAGAGATGATGATACTATACGCTATTCATTATCAACATAATTTTTTCTGCCTTTAAGAGCTCTGCTATGTGGGAATGATATCCTGGCACCAGTGGACACAGTTTTATTCTTTAGAAATGCCATTTAGTATCTTACTGAATTCCAGTTCCTTGCAGCAATTTTCACATTTGCTCCAGTTCTATCTTGACTTGTATCCAATACGAGGCTGAAAATAGAATCAAAATCAGAAAAAAATAGTTTGTCACCGATTTGAAAAGTCAAGTACTCTGCTCCCATCTAAGGCGCATGGACTACCCTAAAGGAGCTGAGAGTGACTGGGCATGCATTCAGAGGAGACTATGTACCCCTAAGTGCTGTACTGATCTTTCTGGAAAGAGAATTACAGCATGACACAGCATTAAACTGACTTACATTTCCATTTGATTTTATTTTCTGAATGGCCTATGTAATGCATCTCTTGAACTATAAACATTATTAAGTGAAAATCACTTCTGATATACTTTTCTGCTCATTTAGAATTATTCCTGCTATTCTTTAAAGTCCTAGTTGAACACACATTAAATTAAGCACATTTTTTTCCTATTTAAGTTAGGAAGCTGCTACTGGCTGCTGCCAAATAGTTTGAACTGAAGAATTGTCTTTTTGAATACAGCCTTTTTCCTGACAGTGGGAGAAAAGTGAACCTAAAGACAGTTGTTTAGGTTAGTGTGTGGGCTATTACTTATGTCACAGAACCGCTGTAACTTCAAATTGCTTAATTGCAAGTGAATCCTCCAGTGAGCGGAGGTGGGGTTTTGGCAGAGAAGTTGCAATATAGCAGCTCAAATCGAACTTGGCTCCATCATAAACCTCTACCACTTACTCTCAAGGAGTAACTACTCTTTTCAGTAGCAATAACAAGTTGTTGCCACTAGCAGAGAGGTAACAAATTGATTTTTACATGAGATTTTGAAAAAAATTTGCACAAGTATTCTGAGCTCCTTATGACTCACGTTAACCCATCAGGTATATCAAAGCTTTACTGTTGTAAGAATAACTTCTGCCTATCTTTCTGAATGAAGTAAGGTAATGTCAAATGATAACCATATCAGCAGTGCGATGAGCTTATTCACTTAATAGCCCAGGCTGGATGAGGTTTATGTGAGTAACATCCTCCTCAGGAATAAGGGTGTGTAGGAAAAAAAGCATGAAAATGGTGAAGAAAGGCACATCCCATGAAAAACTCCTAATTTCTAATTCCAACAGGCAAACAGGATAAATTTTTTTAAAGTATAATAAAATCAGACTTTTGCCCAGTTCTTTCAACTTAACAGAGAGAAAAACCATTTATACACAAGGTCACATGAGCAGCTTATAGCCAGTCAATCTGCTATTTCATAGTGTGGAACAGAGCTGTGGTGTCTTAAAGAGGAACTTTCTGGAAAACGTTATTAATGTGAGCATCATGGTGGATTTTGTTTGTTTGTCTTGTTTGGTAGTTTAACAGCTCATGCAAATAAAATATAAAAAAATACTTGCCTCAGCAAATAAAATATAAAAAAAATCCATTTAGCTGCACCCGAGGGCCTGCAGCATTGTATTGACCTTGATGAAATTTTATTTAGGGTGAGTTTGAATATTTGACATCTAGTGCTTAGACCGATCATAGTAATAGTTGCTTTCTTAATGTTTGTGTAGTTCCAGGCTGAAATCTTAACTTCCCTACAGTGTTTGGAAAAAAATGTGTCTCAGAAACATTCGTACATTGCAGGCGTCTTTGCTGCCTGGAAGCAGAGAGTATATCCCCGCTGGGGATCAGGCCTGCCCACAGGCAGATCTCAACTGCTGGCCAACAAACCAGAGCGTGGCAGCACCAGTGTTAATCCCACAAAATTGATCTCAATTGTTTTGCACTTCTCTGGCTCTCCTCTGGCCAAAGTGCCCAGGTGCAAATAATAGAGAAAGACATTGTAAAGCAGCAGGGAACATTATGATCATCAATATATGCCCCTAAGTAGCAGTGTGCAGTCATAGCTACATCAAAATAAGGGTGAATGTCCTTCATTTGCAACTGCTTGAGCAGAGACAGTTACCACTTCACAGTGCTCCAGTGTACTCCTGCTGAAACTTACAATGTTAACACAGAGAAAAGCCCTCTCTTTCCTTCTACCTCTTGTGCTAATGTTAAAGGCTGTTATAAAATGCTTTGAGTAAAAGAAATTTTTCCATCTCATATCCAAATTCTTTCTAGATGTGTCTGCTTGCTAGCTCTCAAACTAAGTTTCAAAATGAAGACAAAAAAATCTGTGGTTTGTCTATGGGTCTCAAAGGGATAAGCATCTTTGCAGCTCTGCATGTGAAATTAGGTCCAGTTATACTGAGGAAATTTGGTTTGTTCTATCCCAGCAGAAGAAATTCCTTGAGAAGGACTGACATGTAAAGCCTTTAATTTCCTATCGGTCTGCTAGAGTAGCATCGATGATTTTATGTAGTAGATGTGAGTTGCGTTAAAAGATGAACAGGTAGCATTAGTGGTAGATCATCTATTATATTCTCATCTACTGAATACATTCTTTCTGCAGCACAGAACAGATCTTCTACCCATTCCAGACATGGCTGAAATTCAAAGATGAACAAAGTGATCCCAGCCGGTATTATAATGGATAGCACCCTGAGATATTTATCCTTCACTGTCAAGGACTTAGACTAGATGATCTAATAGGCAATTTCCATCTGTAATGTCTGTGATTCTTCTAGTTGAAAGGCAGCTGGGGATGCAGGAGTTATAATTTCTAATTATTATTTAGCTCTGTTTTATTTCTTCAGAGTGTTTGCATTGTTATTACCATGAAATAGTATGGGGTAAAATTCTTAGTCTCAATGTTATTTATTAATTAAGGCATTTTCTCTGATGTGCACAAGTATTTCCCTGTGAAGAGTACCCCAGTTTGCATGAACTGAGGAGCAGAATGGTCTCAGGTTTAGGTGCCAGGTGCTACTGAGCTCTGGCCCCATCCAGATCATCGTGGGCTGTTGTAGGGCAGCTCATTTTGCCTCCAGCTGTCAGTCATCCCACTCTGGATCCCCAAACAGTCCCCTCCTGGGGATTCTGCATCTTCCCCTCTTGATACAAAATCTGGTGCTAGTCACGGAGGTCTGCAAGCAGTTGGTGCTTTTATCTAAAGCACAAACCTCTGGAATCAGGAAGCTGGTTTTCATGAAGAAAAAATACATTTTTAGCTTGTACAGTTACAGAGAAAAAAATGAGTGCACCCTAAAGGTTCAGAAGCTAGAGAGTAAAAATATATTTTTTTTCTGATTATATTATCAAAAGCACTATTAAACCCCCAAAGATTTTTTTTTTTTTTTTTAAATTTTCAAATGGTTGCTTATGTTGGGGCTCTGCTTCTCCATTTCTGATTTCTGTTCGTGTCCTTTCATTCCATTCTTCAGCTATTGGGAACGGGACAGGGAGGGATCATGGCTGTGCAGGCCCCGCAAGGACCTGCTAGGGAGCCTTCCTCCTTTCTGCATCATGAGAAAATTGTAGGATGCCAGAGGAGCCTTCCTTTTCTTTTTCAGTTCTGCTTTTCCCTAGTTGCAGCAATTTCAATGTTTGCCTCTTGACTCCTGGCATTTGGGAACGTTGATAAATGTTTGTCTTCAGCTGGAGCCTTGATGATTTGTTTAGGGCCTCTTTAACATCAATATCTTGGTGACCAGAAGGACAGGGAAAGAACAGTTTTCCACTGCTTTCATGATCATGGGGTAAATATTAAAAAAACCCAGACTGGAGGTGAAAGTGACTATTTCGCCATTTATTTCCTTCCGGATGGGCCAGGTGCACACCTACTCATGTGTGCTTAGAGATCTGTAATCACCTATGCACAAAGACTTGACTAAAATTGGTTCTGAAATATGAAAAAAGAAACGTTTTTCATTAATGAACTATCCCCAGCAGTGAAGCCAGCAATTAAAGTCTTACACATCTGCTGAGTTAGTGATTTGAAGCATGTAAAACTTCCAACGTCAAAGTGCTGATTTGGCTGAGGTCTGTGGTAGCTTGCCTCTCCTGTATGCGGAAGTGCGGATTCCTCTAGGAAGGACTTTGCAGCTCCCCAGGACACAAGAGCCTGGATGAGCCCCCTGACCTGATGGACTTCCTCGAAGAAATTCTGATAGAAGCAAAGTGGTTTCTAGCTGCGCCTGTTATGCTCTTCAGTGCTTCAACTTTCATGTTTAAAATTTTAAGCACTCAAGCTTTTAAGAGCATGACTGCTGAAGCACTTCTGAGGCTCAGCCAGGAGCCACTTAGCTTTTACCAGGAAAAATCTTTGAAGCCTTGTTAGGGTTAAGGAGAAACTGTCTGTGTACCTGGCTGCTCTCTTGGCTCGGACCTCCCTGTTCCATACAGTCCCTTTCTTCATAGAATCATAGAATCATAGAATCATTGAGGTTGGAAAAGACCTCTAAGATCATCGAGTCCAACCGTCAACCCAACACCACCATGCCCACTAAACCATGTCCCTAAGCGCTCCATCTACACGTCTTTTAAATACCTCCAGGGATGGGGACTCCACCACTTCCCTGGGCAGCCTGTTCCAATGTTTCACCACTCTTTCAGTAAAGAAATTTTTCCTCACATCCAATCTAAACCTCCCCTGGCGCAACTTGAGGCCATTTCCTCTCGTCCTATCGCTAGTTCCTTGGGAGAAGAGACCAACACCCACCTTGCTACAACCTCCTTTCAGGTAGTTGTAGAGTGCGATAAGGTCTCCCCTGAGCCTCCTCTTCTCCAGGCTAAACAACCCCAGTTCCCTCAGCCGCTCCTCAGCAGACTTGTTCTCCAGACCCCTCACCAGCTTCGTTGCCCTTCTCTGGACACGCTCTAGCACCTCAACGTCCTTCTTGTAGTGAGGGGCCCAAAACTGAACACAGTATTCTTCTCTAATTCTATCTGGTTATCTTAGGATGCAAAAGGAATGGGATGGAGAATTTGAAACTGCATTTATGTAAATTTAGACTGAGTCATCTGGGATACTGTGTGCAGTTCTGTCACCTGAGGGTGGCGTTTGTCTGTCCTTACTTAAACATTTAAAAGTTGCCTAAGTCTAAAGCAATCACTCAACATCTTTTCTAGACAAAAGAAGGAAATGGGTATTTCTAAAGACTGAGTCCTCAGGCATATATTAGATGCCAACCGTAAGATGAAATGAATCACTTTGGGTGCCTACAGTTGGGCAGATGAGCCCTACTGTTTATTTCCGAAGGTGTTGCAATCAAATGAAAGACATTTCAGAGGCAACAGAAGATGGCTAGGGAATCGGCTAAAGTTTCTGTCCTCTGAGAAGAGATTGGAAAGCTTATGTTTGATTGCCTTAGGAAAGACATTTATAACAAGGGATGCAATTAAAGTGGAAGTCCTCTCCCAAGGAAGTCTCCAAAACCGGAGGCAATGAAGTTAAAAAAAGGGAAAATTAAACTAAAAAAAGACAAAAAAATGTTTTATACAATGTCTATTTAAACTGGAATTCTTTTTCAAAGAATGTTGTCCAAGTTAAAAAAAACCTAAAAAAATTCAAGATCATTTAGACAAACATCTTCATAAAGATTTTCTCCAGTTAGTACTAAAAGCATCTTTGAGGAGCTATTACTCTTCTAGCTTCAGGTCTTGAGCCAGTTTCGCACTACTGGAGAGCCGTGTGAGATCTAGCGAGAAGGGCGGATTTCTCTACGAGTGCGCCCTGCAAACAGTGGTGGCTGGCGGAGTCACAGCGGCTGTCATGGCAGGGGTGCCATGTTCAGGATCACTGCTGGCTGCTGTGCAACAGTGGTGGGCTTTGGTTGCAGCGCTGAGTTGCCAGGTGGAAGAGTTGTAGGAGATAGTGAGCAGGCTGTATGCATCAGGGAGGATGGATGGGTCTTTCCCGAGGCCCTGCCAAGAACCTGAGCACTGTGTTGCAAGGAAGGAAGGAAGAAAAAATAGAGATAACCCTTGAGGGTCAAGGGTGGAAACTCCTGAGATGGAGGAGGCTGGAGGTTTATTACTTCTGAAAACACAACTAAGGCCCCTTTTCCACCTGTGGTTCAGCAGTTACAGAACAGGTACAGTGCCCTGGGAAGAGGTGGGAGAGATGACCTCCCTTGGGATGAGGGATCAGAGCCAGCTGAGCCTCAACCCTTAGACTCTTCAAGAAAAGGAGGATGGTAGGTATCAGAAACTCTCTCCTGAGGAGACAGAGGCACTCATCTGCCAGCCTGCCTTGCTGCCTCAGGAGGTTTACTGCTTGCTAGGAGCTCAGACATAGTGTTGCAAAGAGGCTGCCAAAGCTTGTCTGTCTCTTGGACTATGAACCCTGCTGCTCATCCATGTGGGCACCGGTGATACAGCCAGCGGAGACCTTGAGTGTATCAGGAGTGACTACATGGCTTTGAGTGCAAGGGCAAAGGGTGTGGGTGCCCAGTTGGTGTCTCCTTGAGCCTGCTGGTGAAGGGGAAAGGCTCTGGTTGGAGCAGACACATCTAGTAAGGCAGTCCCTGGCTCTGTGGCTGGTGTTGCTGGCAGGGCTTTGGTCTTCATGGGCATGGGGCACTCTCTGAGGAGCAAGGACTGCTGAGCAAGAATGGGATTCATCTGACAAAGTGAGGTGAGGGTATCTTTGCTAACAGGCTTCACAATCTTGTGAGGAGGGCTTTAAACTACGCTTGTCAGGGAAGGGGTTTCATTCTCTGAAGAGAAGGAGGAGCAGGGTATCGGGGAACAACAAGATGGAAGAGGCTCTTAACGCTCACCTCATGAAAACAGCATGACTGGGAGCCCATCTCAAGTGCCTGTGCCCAAATGCAGGCAGCATGGGGAACAAACAGGTGGCATTGGACATCCCCATACTGCCACTGAGCTTGGACCTCATGTGGGATCGCACACATACTTGTGTGGAATGGCTCCCAGGATGGGAGTGGTGCAGGAGATGGACACAGGCTCTTCAGGAAGGACAGGCTGGGAAGGTGAGGAGCAGGAGCTGTGCTCTGCACAAAGAGGTGGCAGCAGTGTGTGGGCAGTTCCCTTTGGACAGAGCAAGCTGGCCCAGAGTGTGGGGGTCAGGAGCAGAGGACAGATGAGCAGGAGTAATGTGGTGGTACGTCTGCTACACGCTGACTGGTCAAGAAGTGAAAGCAGAGGAAGCCTTTAGGCAGCTAAAGGAAGCCTCAAAATGGCAGACCCTGGTACTCATGGGGGACTTCAGCCAACCCAAAATCCACTAGAAGGGCAAATAGGTCTGAGCACAAGCAATGCAGGAGATTTTTGAAGTGTGCTGGAGACAATTTCTTAATGCAGGGGATCAGTGAGCTGGCAAGGGGGGGATACTCTGCTGGACCTGTGGCTCACAAACAAGGAAGAACTGGTTGAAAGTATAAAGGTTGAGGGCAGCCCTGGCTACAGTGATTATGAGATGCTGGAGTTCAAAACACCGAGAGAAGTGGGAAAGACAAGTAAGTGGAATCACAGCCTCACACTTCAGGAGAGCAAATTTTGGCTTCTTCATAGATCTTCTTTGCAGGATCCAATGGGCAACTAGCCTGTAGGGTAAAGGGGCACAAGAAGCTGGTTAATCTTCGTGGACCCTTTGACACCTTCCTCAAAACACAAGAACAGTTCATTATGATGTGCAGAAAGTCAAGCAAGGATGGAAGAAAGATAGTATGGATGAACAGGGATCTCAGCACAGAGCTCAAATGCAAAAAAAGATGTCTACAGAAGTTGGAAGCAGAGATGGGATGCCATGGAGGAATATTGAAGCATTACCTGAGCATGCAGGGATGGAGATAGAAAAGACTCCCAGTCATGGCAATCAGAGGAGGTACTTGATGACTAGGAAAAGGCAAACATCACACCCAGCATTAAGAAGGACAAGGAGGATCCAGGGAACTACCAATCAGCCTGACCTCAGTCCTTGGGAAGGTTATGGAGCAAATCCTTTTGGAAGCCTTTTCTTAGCACAAAAAAATGTCACAAGGGTGTTCAAACACTGGCACATGTTGCCCAGAGAGGTTGTGAGATTGCCATCCTTGGAAACACTCAAAAATCATCTGGAGAAAGACCTGAGCAACTAGTTGTAACTCAAATTACAACATGATTCTGTGATTCTGACTTTTTTACAATTTATTTTGACACATTAGGGTTAGCCATGGCCTGATGTCTGGATTCAGAATTAATTCAGGGGAGACCTGTGGCCTCTGCCATGCAAGAGATCAGTCTAAATATTTTCAGTGGTCCCTTCTACATTATATTTCATCATTCCAGATGGAGCTTGGATATGATCTGGTATGGCAATTCTTGGATTAATTTACAGTTAACAGTAGCAATACTGGCATGTCTTAATTTGAGTTGCCCTTAGAAATGTGAACTGATGTGACTATTCATTTTGTAATGCATACCAAATATTAGTAAAACATTATAATAAAAATGAATTGTTAAAATTTACTATTTTAGGTAGTAGTTGCTATTTTACATTTATATTAAATCTTTCATTTTAAGTGGTCATGAAGCTTTAAAACCTCTCCAGTAAATAAGCACCACTGGGTACCTGCATGGCATAGACGTACATTGTGGTAGAGGAGGTGCATTGTTATAGGTTCTCACCGCCCAAGCCGCAGAAGGCAAAGGCGGGGACTGGGAGAATGAAGAGCCGCCCACTGTAGGAGAAGATCAGGTTCGAGACCATCTAAG
>NW_008795043.1:554324-576088 GCF_000699145.1 Aptenodytes forsteri | reverse complement strand
GAGGTGGGGGATTCTCCATCCCTGGCAACATTCCAGGTCAGGTTGGACGGGGCTCTGAGCAAACTGATCTAGTTGAAGATGTCCCTGCCCACGGCAGGGGGGTTGGACTAGATGACCTTTGGAGGTCCCTTCCAACCCAAACTATTCTATGATTCTGTGATTCCATGATCTTTTATCTCCCTGAATGGCAGAAGCTATGTTTCTTGGAGAGGCTACTAGAAGAAGGTTTAGCTCTTTTGCCTCCATCCAGTCTTGCCATTGAATGCAGAAAAGAGGTTGAAATGTTTTCGTGTCCACTCTCTCTCTCATAGGCAATGCTTAGTCAGTAGTGGAAGAAGTGGTGCACCAAACTACCCTTGTAGGTAGCTATAAGCAGGTGTCATATCTCTTCTCTCCGTTTTGTTTAGTCATGGCCATAGTTACAGAATTACATCTATGGCAAAATGACGTTCACCAGTGACGAAATACAGCAAACTGAGAAAGTAAGCACAGTGGCTTTTTAACCATGCACAGTGACATGCCATAATAATTCTTGTCAGAAATGAAGAAAGATGTCGTGACTTCTCAGATTGGATTTCATACTGGCTATGAGCACATTACATAGAGCTCTGTTTATGAGCAGTGTTTTAATAGTAAATCCTATTTTTTGTCTGTACTTAATTTCTAAGATTTGATAGAAGATGCCAATGAAAAGGGGTATGAGTTTGTAGGATTGTATAAAATTGTCTGACGCAGCTAGGCGGATGATTTAGCTTTCAGAAGAGAGAGTTAAAAGTACGTGGGCTATTTTTTTTTTTCATTCAGCACTGCAGGAGAATGGAGGTCTGTTGTTGAAATAAGCTCAGGACTTGGAGGTTGCTTGTATGGTCAAATCTTGAGGTATTCAAAAGGATTTTTCCCTGGGTAAGGAGTGCTACATCTGTGTGTCAGGCATGAGAAAGGCAAAGACAGTCCCTGGTGTCATAAGCTGCAAAACTTCCTGAGAAGACAAAAAGCTATTTTCCTTCCTCTCTGCAGGTACCAGGCATTGCTGCCTTCCATACGCTTGCTGTAAAAGCACTTTGGGCGAACCAGAAGGGAGATTTAATTTAACAGTCAAACATTTCTACCATTCCCTATTTCATGTCAGAGGAGTTGCTGGTGGAGTACTGATGTTCTGTGTGTAGGGAGTGGGGCTGAGGGAAATGCTGTGTGGAGATGGGAGATGGCAGCTGCCTGGACCTCTTTGCTTAAAGCCATTTTGCTTTGCCTTGTTGTCAGAGTGGGAAAAGACATCTTTTCTATATGTGAAGAATGGATTTTTCTGCCTGCTGAGCACAGGAAAGCTGCTGAATCTCTGTGAGAACAGGCCATGAAATATATTTGGCCATCAGGCCATCAGGCCTAAGGACTTCAACACCTGCTGTACCACTGAGAAGGGGATGTTTTTTTGATATGTGATGGTTTCATTCATATGGTGCTTCCATTGTGTTTTGCAAGAGAACATGTAACTTTTAATGCCTTTTAGCACAGGAAACTTAGTTCCCACAGAGAAGAGAAGTAATAATCTGATACAGAATTAACAAAAACCCCTCTCTTTCAAGGTTTACATCTATTTTGAGCTTATTTTTGTTAAGTGCATGCATTTCCACACATTTGAATTCCAAAAGGTAGACACATTCTTATAGTTTGGTATTAAAGAAGAAATTTTTACAATTGTACAAACTTAGTGCAGCCCGATATACACTTTTTCATTCCTGCCATCATCAAAACAGATACCTCCTCCTGCAAACTCATGGGCCATAGTAGGAAGAAAGCTCAACTCTTGAACTGCTGAATCTGTACAGCAGTAAGCAAAATCTGAGACTTTCAAAGACGATGGAAGTTTTAGAATGAAATTCCTCTAACTGAGGGGCATTTCAACTATTACTTTCCAAAGTAATTAGATGTCTTTTCCAAAAGGTAGGAAAATACCAAATATCTCTAAAATTTGAGTGTCTGCTGCTGTGAGTCTGATCAAAATATCCCCGTGTGCCTCTGATACAAAAGGAAGATTTATAAATCCAAATTGAGTACCTTTGTCTGATCTCTGGTGCCAGGACAAAATAGATAGGTGAAAACTCTCAGATTTGGTACAAACCAGTCATTTTGGAAGAATGATGTTTTGCCATAAGTGACCTGGAAAACTCCAAAGAGAATGACATGGATTTCACACTTGCTTTATTTACCCAAAGATCTCTCATGAATTAATTCAAAATAATAGGAATAGAGCAGCAGCAGTAGTAGTAGTAAGGAAAATAAACATATATATGTACGTATGTATTTTCGTGAACACTGTAGTAGTAGTAGTAATAATGCAAATGAACACATATATGCACATATGTATTTTGGTGAACACCTATTAAAATGAAATAGCATAGAAATGCTTGAAGCATGTCATGACTTTCTTTTGATGAACTTGAGTTTCCTGATAATTTAAAAATGACTGGAGAGTCATAGCTTGTCAGGAAAGTAAGCCAAAATAAATTGTGTCTTTATAATATTCTTTAGTACAAAATGCTCTAGGGAGCATACAAAGTTTAAAAACCCAATGCCTTTTCCTGGTGATACTTAAAACACAAAAGAATAGCATTTTCTTCCAACTATTTTAAATTAATTATTTTAAAATAATGAGATAATTGGTGGGTGATCATTTTTGAGAGCTAATAGTGAAGTGGCTCCTTTGTTATGCACAACTAGTCTTGTAAGCAGTATTAATTATGTCACGTTGTAAAATTCCTTCCTATTTAAATGGTGAAGTAAGATACAAGGAATGAATAATATTTCATATCTATTGCTATGATGGGCACCTAGCAGGTAGAAGATGAGGAGTAGTAAAACTGGAGAAAAATAGTGTGTTAAAAGATAATGTTAATTAAACTGTACTGTACTTCCCTAATCTTAATGATTTTTTTTAATTGTTCTTCCATAGCCTCAGACCATTCAGCAAACTCTTCAAAGGACACTGCAGTATTTTGAGCATCAAGTTATTGGGTAAGTGTTAATGCGAGGTAGTGAAAGGTGCATGGTAATGTTTTCCTCTATGCTTCCCAAGTCACAGCCTTGTTTGAGAAGCTTTTTAATTTTTCTCACAAATTCTTAGAGGTGCTCTGGAGTAACTATACATACTATGGACGTTAATGATAAACTGCTGTCCAGTCTGCTTCCATGCAATCCCATCAGAGCATGACTGCTCCATTAACAGTGATGTTTCCTATATAAGGAGAAAAGGGAATCTTTTTGTAAAAGTATAAGATCTATTCCAATTTGCTTTTCACAGAGCCAGCTGAGAATGCTGGGAAATTTACTTATGCTATGACCTGAGGTCCAACTCTTGCAAAATCCTTCATCAGTGCTTGTTATATACATGCACTGTTACATACTTGCAGGTTTTTGCAGAAGCAGGGCTGAAAGCCACCTCCTAAGAGTTCATTGAGGAAATTAATAGATGACTGAGGAGTAAAAAGAAAGTAATAGTAACTATCATCATGAAAACCTAAGGCATTCTTCCATTGATTAAAATAATCTTTCAACCTTTTCCTTACCTGCACAAGTATTTTCCTTATCTGCGCAAGTATTTTATTGTCACAGACAACTTTTCCTAACAGAGTCAGAATACAATGGCTTCATGTCTATAGCCATTAAATAGCTGTGCTGTATGACAAATGAATGCTGTCCTCTGAATTTAATTACACAGATGTAAGGGAAATTTTTTTCAGGCTGCATTGAGTGTCTTTTTAGAATTTATGACGTAGTTTTGAAGCTCGGTGCACTGGAGGGAATTGTCCTTGCCTATTTCTCAATGTTTGGTTAAAATTCACAGGGAGCCCTAGCTTGGTGGGTGATACCTGCAATATTAGCAGTCTGGCTGGCACCTGAGGGCAGTGAGGGAGCCAGTCTCAGCAGGTAGTTGTGACGTCCAACGTGGGGCAGGCAGGGGGGAGAAGCTTTCTGGCTGCTAATTTTTTTCAGTTGCTGAAAAAATTGCTTGAAGTCTCACATGAGGAGACTTCAGAGGATGAGACAGTGCCTTGAGGAAAGCATGTGTGCAATAACAATGGAGCTTTTTATTTATGGCCACATGTGGCTTAGATGTGCTTTTTTTAATGGACAAAGTTTAAAACCGGGACACTCTGAAAACCTGTAATTCCTGTGACTTATGATACACTGACTCAGTTTTTTGAAGATCAGTATGAGTTTGTTAAAGTAGCATCTGTCTCTAGCTGATGTCCTATATTTGTCCTGCCCTGTCATCTTTACTTTTGGTACACACTGTGGTGGGTTGACCTTGGCCAGCTGCCAGACCCCCACCCAGCCGCTCCGCTCTCTCACTTCGCCTCCTCAACAGGACAAGGGGGAAAGTAAGATGAACAAAGCTTGTGGGTCAAGATAAAGACATTCCGGACTCCTCTTACCTCCTCCCGCCCTGAGCGGCACAGGGGATGGGGATGGAGGTTGTGGTCAGTCCATAACGGCTCCTCTCTGCTCCTCTTTCCTCCTCACGCTTTTTCCCTGCTTTTTGTGGGCTGTCCATGGACTGCAGCTTCCTTCAGGGCACATCCCCCTGCTCTGGCATGGGATCCTCCACAGGCTGCAGTGTGGATATCTGCTCCACTGTGGTCCTCCATGGACAATCTGCTCCCCCATGATCTTCTCCAGGGGCTGCAGGGGAATCTCTGCTCTGGAGCACCTCCTCCCCTCCTTCACTGACCTTGGTGTTCCAGGCTGTTTCTCTCACTTCTTTCTCTCACCACTCACACCACCATGAGGTGTTTTGCCCTTTCTTAAATACATATTCCCAGAGGCACCACCCGCTTGGCTGAGGGGCTCAGCTGTGCCCTGCAGTGGGGCCGTTGGAGCCGGCTGGAACCGGCTGGAACCAGCCTCTCCTCACAGCAGCCCCTGCAACCCCCCCTGGGCGCTGACACCCAATACAACATAACTGTTCATCAAATCTCCCGTCCCGGTCAAGATCAGAGGTGAGGAGTGGCTGTGGTGTCATTCTGGGAGTCGGTGATGCTGACTGAAGAGGCCTGGCCTCCTGGCGTGGCGGTGGGGTTGGGCTCTGGGTGGGCTCGGACAGTGGGTCAGGACATGGCCTCCTGCCAGGCACGTGGCCTGGCGTCGCTGGAGACCTGGAAAGCTGTACAGACCATGCAGCTCACTGCAGAGTGCACCAGCAGCCCTTACCAGTGGGTTTTCCTTGTCTAAGATGAGCCCACTCTTCCCAATATGCTTTACTCCATGTGGAGAACCAGTTTTCCCGTTGGGGGGTAACCTGATGGGCAGCTCTGAATCCTTTCTAGTCCTTTTCCACAGGTGCTGGCAACCCAGGTGCTGAGATTTTGCAGGCATTAACCAGATGAAGAATCCAATCCTTAAACTGCAATTCATGATTTATGAACTATAAACAAAGTATGAAAACATAACAAAACTGTTAATAAAATGCTCGTTAGAAAAGCTTTTCTCTGTGCATTGAGCTAAATCAATTGTATATTTTGCCAAGTGCATTATCACTCTGCTGCAATATTTTCTTCACTTGTATTCCCTCTTCTGTTGTCATTATCACCTACATAAAGCTTTGTTTTAAACATAGTTTGAGCTTCTGTTCTGTTTCTGTTGAATTAAGGAAAAACAATACAGCAAAGCTAAATAAGATAGAATAATTTAGATGTCAGATAGAATAATTTAGATGGTAGCTGCTTTCTTGCTGGTCAGAGCATAGCTCTGTGTCTTTCATCAGTGGTGGGATTCTTTTTAATTTTTCTTTAACAGGCTATAGCACAAACTTTATTCTTGATAGCATAGTGAGTTGCAGCTTGACATCCTTCTTTCTGCCAAGATCTTTTCAGAAGATAATCCACAGAGAAAGCTAGGTTTTATACTTGCAGTGCTAATGTAATGTGATGTGGAAGATTTATTATTCTTATTAAATACTTACCATTGCCTCATAAACATCTTGCTTGGAGTTTACTGTACAACTTTGTTATAGACAACACCCCTGTGGGAATGACGTATAAGACAGATATGTCTGATACCCTTCCCTCATCCCTTTGGCACTATTTTTTTCTTACGTCTTCATTCTCACTACAGATAATATTCCAGATTCTAGTATAATACTTGAGATACCCAGGCTACTAATGTGGTGTCATCTCTGTGTGATAATGCACGAATGGAAAGGGGGTGATGGAGGGGAGAAGAGGGAAGAGACAAGGGAGGCTAAAGGCATCCTTTACCACCACTTCTGAGAGACATTTGTCGACCTTGCGTTTGCATAAGGAGATGCTATAACTTTTTTACTTTTTTTACTGTAGTTACAGGGATGCAGAGAAGAATTTTCACAATATATCAAACAGATGCTCCTATACAGACTGCTCTGGCAATGAAGAAACTGAAGATGTCTCAGGAATTCTCCAGTGTACAGCTAATGTTCTTGGTATGTATTTTTTCAAGGGAATTCGTTTCCTTTAGTTGGAAGGAAAGTTTCGTGACCATCTTAATACCAACAATGAACCAAGGAAGTTTTGCTCCAACAAAGGAAATTTAGGATGTAGGCAGCTACATATCAATGCACTGTTATTACATTTGTCTCCTTTTCTACATATATTTTGCGCCTTTTAGACAACCCAGACTGATTTTTCAGTGGAGTCAGTGGAGGTGTATTGTGCAATACCCAGGTTCATGTCAGTGATTATAGAAGTCTCAAAGGCTTTGAGTCCAAATAGTTACCGTATTTTTTTTTATTTGCATTTTTAAATAATTGAATGCTAGCTCTCAGAAACAAATGCTGTCATTTGCCATCTGCTGCTTTCATGGAGTTTGCAAATGGAGAGCTGTTGCAGTCGTTTCTCTGCGGGAAAGGCGCTGGGGGTCCTGGTGGCCAGCAAGTGGGACATGGGCCAGCAGCGAGTCCCGGCAGCAAAGGTGGCCAATGGCAGCCTGAGCTGTATGAACAGGGGCAGAGATACAGATCGAAGGGACTCATCTCTCTCTACTCAGTACTTGCTAAACAACATCTGGATTACTGAATCCAGTGTTGGGAGCCCAAAACCACAGAGAGGTTGATAAACCAGAGGGAGTTCACTTGAGGCCACCAAGATGGTAGGGGCTGGAGCACCTGCCCTGTGAGGAGAGGCTGGGGGAGCTGGGCTTGTTCAGCCTGCAGCAGAGATGGCTTCAAGAGGACCTAACAGCAGTCCCCAGTGCCTGTGGGGACATCCTCAAGGACAGGGAGCTGGGCTCTTTACACTGGTGCAGGGTGGGAGGGCAAGAGGTAGCAGGCGTAAGTTGAAACAGACTGGGTACTTTTCCCTGTGAGGACAGTCAGGCAGAGGCACAGGTAGCCCAGGGAGGCAACCTGTGTGCAGTCTCTGCCCTTTGAGGTTTTTAACCCCAACTGGGTAAAGCCATGAGCAACCTGGCCTGAATGACCAGGCAACTCATGGGGTCTCTCCCAGATTGAAAGCCTCTCTGATTCTGGCCCACCTAACAAGAAGGAGCTGTTGATACCACAATGACATTTTTGCTAGTTGAGTACTGAGCTTTTTTTCCCTGAACTTTTCTATAGCACTCACAACACTTGGGGCTGTACTTTTTGTAACGTCGAAACCCTCTTTGCTCTTCCATTGGAGGTCTCAGTAGGCTGCTGAAGTTGGGGTGGAAGGCACAAAAGATGACATTCTGGTTCATAAGAAGTTTCCTTTGAGCTGGTAATATACAGTATAAACCTGTGACATTTTTATGGGATTATGCAGTTAGAGAGACTTTCTTCAACAGGAGGCACAACACTGAAATATGACCTTGTATGATAATTAAAGATATAATTTACCTTCCATGTCAGGGGAATATGGTAAGGTGATATTCTGCCCACACTGGGGTCTGGGCCATTGTATCCTGCTGACTTAAAATCCTTCTGGAGGTATATGGATTGCATGTCTGTCTGTTCTATCTCAAACTGTTAAACAGACTTGGTACGCTCAGTGAAACAGCTAACATGTTCTAGTTGAGAGATGACTCTGTTTCCCTGACAATCAAAATGCTTTTCTTTGGTGTCAAGTGCCTTATTCTGCAAGATGCTAGGTGCTGTCAGGGAGATTCTGAGTGCCTTTAATGGTTGCTGAAATCCCTGGGAAGAGGCGGTACTTGGCACTTTGCACATTTGGGTCATGGAGAGAATTTAGAACAAATTAAATTGTAAATATGTCCAATATTAGTTACCATATTTTGGTTTTATTTGCATTTTTAAATAATTGAATGCTAGCTCTCAGAAACAAATGCTATGAGTGATAAGGCAGGACTCATACAAAATAATGACTTTTCACGTTATCATGTGCATATTAATATTGTAAAAAAACCAAATTAGATGTTCAGAACTTACTTCACCATGACACAAATTATGTGTTCTAAGAAATAGTTATGAATACTTTTGCATCTTCAGAGTACTTTTAAATCAGTATGTTAGCCCTGGTCCCTTAGCATGGCTGAGTAACGTGCAGCCTGTTTTTTCAGTGGTATCCTCACAGCGCATGTGTGTCCGGGGCAGATCAGACTGTTGGGATCACAGTGTAGGGGTAACGTCTAGACATTACTGTCTTGGGGAATGATTAAAATGGACTTTGTTGAAAATAAGTTTGCAGACACTTGCTCTGGGAAAAGCTCACCTTTTAAAGAATGAATTTGAGTTCATAGCAAAAAAAAAAAATATTCAGTGTAAGCAAAACACTAAGATAGTTTAAAAGCAGTACTTCTTTCCTTCTCCTTACCTGAGTCAGGAACATAAGGGAATGAGCAGTAAAACCAGCTTCTTGATTTTAATTGTAGTGCCTATCACAACAGGTAAATAATTAATGGAGGCTATGTAATTAATTCTCACATACGCAGTTATTTTTCTGGTTGCATAAGGATTAGTGAGAGGTGCCTCTGTGCAAGAAGGATGTAACCACTGGGGTGTGTACCTAGAGCAATTGGCATGGCTGAGACAGGAGACAAGAATGAATCTGACTGTGATGGAGGCTAGAGAAACTGTTGAACCAAATCTGGCTCTCAGTTTATTTATATGAGCGGTAACAGGGACTTGCTGTCTAGGGCTGGAAGAAAGTGTTTTCTTAAAGGTGCTTGGAAGCAACCTCCTGCTCTCTTACCTTAGATAATGCCAACATGATTCACCTCTCCTGACCCTCTGCCTGCCTCTAAAGTAGTCATTTGGCATTCCTTATTCATCAGAAGACAGCAAATGGTGAGATCATTAGTAAGCTTGGAAGACTGTGAGCAGATGTTTCACACCGTGGTCCTGGTGCTTACACTGCTCACAGCAAAGTGTTGACTGCAAGCTGTATGCTCAGCTTGTTGCATGTGATTTATCATGTATGAATACTGGAATTTTCCTCCTGTCAAGTCTTCAATAAAGTGTGACACCATCTTCCTGCAGTGGAAGGACCTGATTCTCCTCGTCTCCTCGCTAAGTTGCTCCTGCTACAAGTCTAGACATCAATAGAGCTCTTCCTGCTTTAATCCACTGTAATTAAGGGAGCCATGTCCATCATGCTCACATGCTATAAACGAAGTTTGATACCAGATCAATGGCACAGCTTTTCTTTGTGGTGACAGCTTCTGTGACTGGAATATTTAATTTAACTTTGTATCCTTTTCAGAATAGTCCAGACAGCTTTATGATGGACTCTGCTTTCTTTAATTGCTGTGTGCACACTTTTACAGTGTCCTTCATAAGCATATCATCCAAAGGAAAAACAAGTGACAATATATTGGAAGTCGGGAAAAAGAGGAGGGAAATCCTAGCTTCTAAAGGGAGCCTTTATAAGGTTCCTAGGTTGAAGTAAAGTATTTCAAAGAATAAGTGCTGGTATGTTTTATCTTGTTGACACACATAATGCTTTAAGCTGTGTTCAGAGCAGATTGGTGGTGTTAGTTTGAACTTATTTTAGAAATAATGATAAGAAAAAGATTCCTATGATGAAGTGTATTATGTGGATGACTACCACATTTCTTTATTAGGTGACTATAAATTTTTACTGAGGTATGTTAGAGAGAAAGATTGTATCTGAAGAGATTTATTTTTTGACCTTGGGCATGTTTTTATTCTTTCTGTGCCTCAATTTCCCATCTGTATAATGGAGATAACAGTTGTTGGGTTTTTTTAATCCTTTAAACCATATGTCAGTGCTGTTCAGATTTTAACTTTCTGAAAGCAAAGAGGTTTTCATACCATTTGTACATTCAGCATTTTGAGCAGTGACAGCCTAATCTTGTTTGGGACTGCTTTTGTCCCTGTAATTTAAAATAATTTGGTTTCAAGTAAGATTAGAGTGTGCATTTTGACTTATTGCAGCTAGTCAGAGTAAAGCAGAAGACTTCCATGTAGTTGCAAATTAAAACTTTGGCAACAGGAAAATAAGGATGAAAACTTTTAAAAATTGTTAGTCTGTAATTCCTACTGTAAGGAATATATTTTGGGACATAAAGCCTTCATGACCTGTCCTGCTTATCTGTTTTGCAGATATTCCAAGCAGGTCTGTGCTACTGAGCTTTACGAAGCAACAGAGAAATGCCCAGTTTTCATTTTTCAACCCCACTGTGTACTTCTGATATATCACATGAAGTTTCACACATCCCAAATGCACAAACTAGATAAAAATTGTACAGCCTTCACCTCATCTTCTCCAAACACTCTTTTCAAACACTGCTACACTATTAATGTAGCCTTTGTGGCCGTGAACTGTTCTTCACTCTTATTTCAATCCTTCACAAAAAAAGAAAGGGAGTTTCATGAAGGGAGTTACCTGTTTTCCTTTAAATGCCACCAGTATTTCCTTTGAAGCCTCTTTGCAGCTTGCTGAGGAGCTCTGTAATCTGTCATAACTTTGATAGTAAAACTAATGAAAAGTAACCTAAATTAATAAATATCTATAAAAAAATCTGTGGTGCAAAATTTGCAAAGCAGAAGTAGATGTTCATATCCAATCTTTAATGACATGGAAGAAATGTTGTCTTTGAAAGCCTATTTGTGTATTAGACTACAATATCTAAATTGTATGTATTGCAGCACCATGCTATATGCACTGCGTAAATAACACCTGCAACACCTTTGGTGCGCAGCCTGAAGTTACAAATGCACATGTAGCAGATAGTTGTTTCAACAAGGAGGCCTGGAGAAATAATTGCACCTATCTGCCTTTCCATTGCTTAAGATAGAAAAAAACATTCTCTTCCATTTTTTTATTCAAGAAATTAATTTATGCAACACAATTCTTTTTCATCTGTTATAAAAAATTGCCTCCTAAAATCTTACTACAATTACCTCATTCTCCTTAAAAAATGCACAGCATACGTCAATGGCTGCTAAGTCAGCTCCGCATGTGGACTTAAATGTATTGCAAGAATTTTTCCTGTTAGGCATTCTTAACCCACAGATTAATACTAATGCTCGTCCTCTTGATTTTGCTTCTGAAAGTGGTGTGAGGATTTTGCTCCTCTGTAATTTCTAAGTGAATATCTTTTTGGGCATCTTCCATTTGGAGGATGATATGGCAGAGTGGCGAGGATTCCCAAATCCCCCAGTGATAAGTTACATGGAATCCCAGCCCAGAGCCCTGCCCCATCAGGGAGATAAATCATGTTTCTGGATTCAGCCTCCCTGAGACACTGAGGAGGAGGTGGAATCCATCGTTGGTGCAGGGGTTTGGAGAGCTCTTGCTCTGGGTGACATTTGCTCGTCACCATCAAAGAAGATGTGTGCTGTAGGCTGCTTTATATAGAGCAAATCACTTCATGCCTAAATATATCTTGCAGGGCTGTTCCTTCATTTAGTGCAAAGGGCATAATTCTATAGAAGTCATTTGTTCTCTGTACATTTGTCAAAGATGAAGAGCTGTGTTTCCTTTATGGAACTAAGAAAATCTCAGCTCTTACCCATATTCTGTAGTTAAAGAGGAATAAATTTGGGATCATTCTGTTAACTATTTAATAATAACAGCACATCACTGCTGAGAAATACTACATTTGAAGAGGTAGGAAATACGTTGAAAAGGAGATGCCAGGACAGATCTTAGCCTACAGTGAGATTAGACCAGGTGATGTAATTGGAAAAGGTGGACAAGGGTTTGGCACACTGACTGCTCGGCAGGTATCCAAAAACTGTAAATGCTTATATACTTAAAGTACATAAATTACTATCACTTTCCTCTTCCTTTGAGCTAAGAACTGAAGATAGTCATTAGAATGCACCTAATTTAGGATACACAGCCTGATTTATAATTAAAGTTGTTGGTTTACAAATGGTGTAAAAGGAGATGTTACATGGCCCAGTGGATTGGCGATACTAATGGATTTTAATAATACTTGGAACTCTATCCTGGGGTGGTCTGAGCTGTACACACAGGACTCCTATTATTTAGCAGATGTTACAGCGCACTGGCAATACAAAAGTAATCTAAACACATAATTCATGTGATTTTGAAACTGAGATGAATACATCTAAATTAGAAAAGGAGAAATGTTTATACCAAATGGCCGTAGACGTCCCACTCTTCTCAGATCAGAGCTATTTATTGTTAGAAAGCAGATGAACTACCAGTAGATAGTGAGCAGTTTGAAGTTATGATGTACAATAACATCTTGTAGAAGTCTATTTATAAAGTAGAAGACATTCTGGGCATGATTCATTGACTAAATGTAGGTGTTTGCCATTATTTTAGGTGCTGTGGGGTATCTCGTGTGGCCTCTGTCAAACCTTCAAAAATGTGTAGGTCTCCCTTAAGTCCCATATCCCGGCAGATGTAACTATCTGTTAGTTCTTTTGTAGATGTCTTGGGTGCCTTATGAAGACTCAAGTAGTATTAGATTTCTATATTTAGTCAGCTGAATTGAGCCCTTTATATATGTGAGGAATTATGAGAGATGATTTTGCATTTAACGGGAAAAGTTTTTAGATTTTATTACAATTTTATTCTTTCCAAGAAGTGAAGTTCTGCTCCCTATGTCAATTCAAAGACATATATGCTTATTTTAATGCAAAAGCAAATTAAAAAAACTCTGTTCTTACTGCTGTTTGATCTCTAGAGTTAACATGAAACAAACTGGATCTGCCTTATTTTTAGGAATGACCGACCTAGTAATTGCAGTTTTCATTTAATAAACCCTGTGCAAATCTAAGAAGTGAGGTTTCCAAGATGTGATGGGGGACACAAAATGATGATAGTCTTGCTTCAGACAGCTTGGTTTTGCCTGCAGAACTGGCTGCTACTGAAGGTGCTATACGGGGAATAAAGAACATTGCCTGTTCTTAATAGCTCAGCTGAACTTCCTGTGTCAGTCGTTTGGAGCAGAATCTTTTCTGCTATGCTGAGCACAGGTGATCAGGTCCTCACCAAGAAGGGGTAATTACAATATTCCTAAGCATCATTTGTCAGAGGAGACCCTCACTTTAACAAGGAAAGAAAATGCCTCATTAAAATTGGATAAAACAAATACTATAGGTGAACAAGTGTGAGGAATTCTTTTTAACAATAATTCTCATTTTTAGTTTATGAAATCTTGAAAGATATGCAGGCCCTGTATGGCACTCTAAGAGAAGTGTAGTAAAAATTTTACAGTTGTGTCAAAACCATATGTAAAGGCATAAAATGATGTTATTGTATTTATATAAAATGATAATATAAAATATAAATATATAAAAATAATATAAAAATAAAATCTGGATTCCCAAGATGATATGAATTCACCATCATAATGAAGTAAGATCAAAGTCCTTTATACAGTAATTAGATCCTGTACTAGGCTCACTTACAAGCCAAATGTTTCATCTAATGTACCTTCAGCATTAGCCTGTACACAACAAAACCTTTTTTATTGTGAGAATAAATGTTGTTTTCCCTACCATCTTAAATTATGCTTTGGAATTCTGAACTGCCACCTGGCTTTCTGTCCAAAAAACTATTTAAGGAAAAGGTCTTATTCATGCCAAAAATCTGCTAATCCAAAAACATTTAAGAGGTATTTGCTATAATTGAAGGTGGCAAATTCTGCTTCCGTCCACAATATGAATTCTGGAATTGCATACTGAATTGTCCCATCCCCTTCATATTTGACATTTGCAGATTCTTAATGGGTATCCCAGAAAAAAAGGTATTTTTCTATGCCAAAGGAATCGGATGCTGGCCACTCTGCAGCCATTGTCTCCATGATTTACTTTAAGGAAGAACTGGATGGCTTGTAACTGCTTCTGCATGCTCTGCAAGTTAACGGATTACTTTGACATTTTTATCACATCATTCATCTTCTATTTGTTTCTGAAGAGCCTATGGTTTGTGATTTTCTTTATGGGAACAGATCCCTATCTGATTTCTCCACTTAGTAATGTACAAAATACTTAGAAATACTGTATTAGTTCCTTGATGTTTTGTAGTGGGTTTGCAGTTTACAGGAACTGCTGAAAAAGAAAATGAAGAAGGACCTTTTAGTAGCATGTTATTACAGGATGAAGTCATCTATTTCTGCTCCAGTTCAGTGAAATACTTAATTTGTACTTTGAGCCTATGCTTAAAGACTTTGGTAATTTTGGATCTGGCTCACAAGTATAGGATTTCTTCTCTAAATGTCTTTGAGACACATTTTTAAAGGATAATAATAGACCTTGTATCGTACTTTTGTCATAGATCCCGAAGTGCTTTGTAATGGAGGCCCAGAGCAATATCTTCATTCTATGGTTGCTTTGCCTCAGTTTCCTTCTGCAATGTGCATGTTTTATTTCTCTCCAGTATGGGCTAGAATAAAAATGTCATTGTAAGAAAAAGCAACAAAAAGAAACTACTAAGGAAAAAATACTTAGTAGCGTTAAGACATGTGATTTGTCCTCTTGAAGAAGTGGATTAAGTGGTAGCAACACAGTAGATCACTTTCCAAGAGGAAAGTAAATTGAGACTGATGAATTTTTAGAATTTCATTCAGTATATTAGTAGAAGGTTGGTAAATAGCAGAAGCTCAAAATAACACATGGTTTCACTTGGGCAACAGCAGAGAGTGTTGGGATGAATTTTGGTTTATTTTGTATCAGTACTGTTCAGTGAAGTGTCTTGGTGAAACTAAGGAAGACTTTTTCCTACTTACCGATTGCAAGCTAGTGCCCGTTAGGAAGCCCTATCTGTGGTTGTTGGGGTCATGCATGAAGCGATATGGGAGTGCAGTGGCCTCTGCATTTGGAAGTGCTGGGCAGGCATACAGATCTCAAATACTATTTTTTTTCTCGGCAGCCGAATGAAAATTTTGATTAGAGATCCATAGTGAAAAAGAAAGAAAGGAAATGCCAGCTTTTCAGAAAGGAATAGCAAATCATCAATTTTGATGAACAGAAGGTGACTCACATTTTCAGTGCCATCTTCAATTTTAATTATTCCACTGAAAAATCAAAATGAAAACAAAATGAAGATGCAGAGAAAGAATTTAATGTGAGATGAGTTTGAAAAGATTAGACTGTTTATGCAGATGTATATAACCTGAAGGTTATAAAGAACATTATTTTGATGATTTTATTTGTCTTTTCTCGAAATAAAAAGAAAAAATAAAGGAAAAACTGAATACACTGGAATTGGAAATCATACTGAATATAATTTTTAAAGATAATAATTAGCCTGTGGAAGTCTCCAAATGTAGTAAAGTATGCACTATAGAGACAATGAGTTCTGGGAATTTTTTTAACAAGCAGGTCTTTCTATATGTAATAAAATTATCTCCCGATCTGGTAGTTCCATCCATTTCAGTGAATAAGCCAAATATCTAGTGTAGCAGTTAGGGAGGAGCTTACTCAAAACCATGTTTTTTCATGATTTTCCATCATTTTTTATAGTTTTTCTATAGCATCTGATACCAGTCACTGCTGAGACAAGATCTCAGAGCAGCTGAATAGTGATCTGATGCAGTCTGTTGTTTTCTCTCCTTGTGATAATGATACTCATTTCTGTTGCCTCTTGAAAGCTAAACATATCCAGTAAGTATACAGAAAGGGGTAGGGAGAAACTCCACATAAGATATTCAAAAGATTAGGATCATTTATATGGTAGTAAATGAAAAGGTTACGATGAAATAGATACAGAGTTAATGTTAGGTAGGTGTGTGCTTCTGTTCATCATTTGTTTCAATGGGAGAGGCAGGAATAAGTGAGCAAAAATACAGATTATTTTGTGCAACTTCATACAAGTACATCACTGAAGCCAAGAGCGTTGTAGGAATACAGAAAAAAAAGTTTGTGTGTATTTGTATAATAGGAATAGAAATAAAGATTTTTGATTTAAAGAAAACCCATCATGCTTCAAGCAAAAATTGACATCTTATTGGTGAGGCTTAGGAAGAAACTTCCCTGATAGGTACGTTATACTTGTTTGTTTTAGAAGGTCGTTTGACTTTGTTTAATTTTCTCAGTATCTCATAGTGTCTATTATTAGAGAGAAAATTCCCTACTAAGACAGACCAGCAGTTTGGTCGAGCTTGGGCATATCCATTTTTCTATTCTGAGCTAATCTAATTTTCTGCTGGTACTGTGTGTAACTCAATTCAAAGCTAAAATGTTTTTAAAAGTAGTGGCACATCCTCAAGCCAGGTCATTGACCTGAATTTCATAGTATAATTCACGTTGCTTGGAGTCAGTACGTTGTGTCTGCATTGAACAGCCAGTCCTCCAGGGCAGACAAGACGACCAATCTAAGACAATCAGCAAAACCTTAGGCCGAATACTAAGATACAACTCCGGTTAACGATAATGAGGCAAGGCTTACATATGTAGCAGTAAAGTACATGAGGGATCAGTTCTGCATATCCTATTTTCAGTTAGTGGCACCAGGGCAACTGACTGTTTTACTGTAATTTTATACTTTAAAGACAGCCCACCTATGCTATTGTTTTGGGCAGCTTCACGGGATGTTACATAGTTCTGTAATGGTATTTGGTCTTTTGCATGAATAGCCCAGGGGTTTCCAGTACTGTCCTTTTCCCATACTTTCAGGGCCTCTGCAGTCTTACAGCCTTGGGTGCCCCTGCTAGACTGCTCACTTTTACACACAGACTTCTAAAGCTATTCGCAGTTCACTCTACAGAACAATGAGATTTGAAAGTATGCGTATGTGTGTGTGTATACATACGAATATGATAATTTCTTACCTCCTTGCTGCTAATAGCCAGTTATGACAATGTTATTGGTATGGGTTAGAATTTAATTCTTTTTGGGTTATAGTGAGTATTTTTATGGACAGTATTGCAATACTATGTTATGCAGATGTAGTGGTAATGAGTCAGGAATTGGCACACTGTCCTCTGAGTCAGGATATTAGGGGGCATTGTGTACCAGAGATACTTTCTTTTGGCTTAGCTGCAGATCTGACCATCTGTGGTCATAAAAATCCTGGGAATATTTTTGTAATAACCTAGTTTAGTGACCAAATTTTATTATGAGTAATGGCATTTGAATGAACTTTCCCAAATTATTACTATTACTATTACATAAAATATGCTTGGTCATGTTGTTATGTTGTCCTGTTTATATATGTAATTTTATGCGTTTTAATCTGCTATTAATCATATAGAAGGTCCAAACAAAACTGTTGTTGCAGATAGTTTGCAAAGCTGTGGAATGCTCAGATCCCTTGTGAATATTGATTGTTATAACTATGCCAGCGTGCATAGGCAGTTCAGACACTGCCTTGAGATGATCAAAGGTTATTGTCTGCAAACAACAGATGAATGACTTCTTCTGTCCCCTGTTATACCTCTTGGACATGAAAAACACTAATCATACTGCTCTTCAAAATTTAGAAGCCTACAAGCAATTTAAACAAACAGTGAGAAGTTTGGTGATTCATTGGGATCTTATCAATGTTATAAAACATGCTGAATATATATTAAAATAAAGAGCCTGTAGTGCCCTTAGGAAATAAGTAGCTGCCCTTCATTTCTGTTAGAATTCGAGATAAATTTTAAGGTGTTTGACTGTTTCACTGAAATTTGATATTTTTCAATACACTGGAGGAGCTATGTTGTTAATTCCTATATTAATTTCCTTTGAAAACTCTTGCTGGATATTTGTAATTCACATACAGCTGATTCATACTTCTTTTTCTTCTATTACAGCTTAAAACATATCTGATAAATTTTGTGACTCTACTATGTGATATAGGGATTATATACAGATAAGATTTAACAGAGCATGTCTTCCCCAAAACAAGACAGAGGAAAATGTTTAATCACCCTCCCAAAATTATTTTTTCTAGGTTATCCTTAAAATGGTAAATAACAAACTGGAATAGGATTTGATACGCATTTGTATCCAGGGACTTCCATCACTGATATTTTTTCATCCCTTCAGCAACACCAGCCTTATCACTTCTGTAAATCAAAACCTTTTGAATTTCTGTGATGGAGACTTGAAGTGACATTGTGAGATATCACAGAGCTGTCCCATCTACTAGTAGTTTAGGTAGCTCTAAGAGGCAGGGTTTTTTTTTAAAGATGGGTGAGTGTAGAAGCCTAAAATAGAAAGGCTTTCGTCTCCTTTGGAGGCAACAAAAAAGAAGTAATTATTCCTTTGTATCTTCTGGCAGTGCCCAGTAGCTATAATGAGGAAAGTATTTTCTCTGAAAAAAATCCCAAAACCCACAGCCCCTGACTGCAGGGCTTTACATTGCTTATTGAAAGCCCAAGGCCTGACTTTGAGTCCCAGCAGCTTATTCTTCAAGCTGGATCCAGCTGGTAAGAGCTGGATCCCTCGCAGAGGCAGTGAACAGAGGGGCTATAAAAGCAGAAGCCTCATTTGTGGCTAGGTCAACAATGGAAGGGATGCACATTCACACAGCGGACTGCATGTGACATGCAAAACTCAGGGAAATTATAATGTCTTCTGGCTTCCAGCAGGGAAGAGGAGACAGGCAAGAGTAAATCCCACGAGTAGCTGGCTGGGACAGCGAGCTAAAAGCATGAGGACTTAAAATGACAGGCAAAAATGGCTTCTAGGGTTATTCCCAACCATCAGAGAAAACAGAAGTCCCATGGGTAGGTATCCAGTGAAAAAGCCACTCTCACTGACTTGGAAAAATACTGGGCAAATAGAGAACAAGGGGAAGATGTGACACTAGCAATACTATGTTGTTGATATCAGTGTCTCGTTGTCCTATAGGTTTGAAGTTTGAGGAAATGCAAGAAAAGTTTGGGGAGGAATTCTTCAATATCTGCTTTGATGAGAATGAAAGAGTTCTTCGAGCTGTAGGTGGGACCCTTCAAGACTTCTTCAATGGCTTTGATGCTTTGCTGGAGCACATTAGAACTTCATTTGGAAGACAGGCCACCCTGGAATCCCCTTCTTTCCTATGCAAAGAGCTCCCTGAAGGCAATCTCATGCTTCATTACTTTCACCCACATCAGATTGTGGGATTTGCAATGATGGGAATGATAAAGGCAGCAGCAAAGAAGATTTACCGCTTGGAAGTGGAAGTAGAACAGGTCGCTAATGATAAGTTGTGTGCAGAGGGGACGAACCCAGGTAACTGCAGCTGTCTGACTTTCCTTATCAAAGAACATGAAAATGCAAATATCACAAAAGCACTTCCACCGGGAACTTCCCAGTCCCCCTTAGACCTGAGGATTAGCATCAGCACCTTCTGCAGAGCTTTCCCCTTTCACCTGATGTTTGATCCAAACATGCTGGTTCTCCAGCTTGGAGAAGGTCTTAGGAAGCAGCTCAGATGTGACACTCATAAAACTCTGAAATTCCAAGACTGCTTTGACATAGTTTCTCCTAAAATCAGTGCCACATTTGAACGAGTTCTCCTGAGATTATCTACTCCCTTTGTCATTCGGACCAAACTTGAGGATTCTGGCTCTGAAAATAAAGATAAGGTAAGAACATTAATTTGTGTATATGTGTGTGAGGGGAGAGGATTATTTATTCAGAGAGAAGCAGCTCAAGTCCTGTGTACTCTGGAAAGCTCACTTATGCCTTGCAAACCGGGGGCTAAGTGGTATTCCCCAGCCAAGTGAATATTTTCCTAAATTATTTATAAGCTTTGCCTATGATGTTGTAGCAAATCGTGACATTGCCATTCAGAAAATTCTGTGCTGTGGAGTTGAATAGTGCAGTTTAAATCAAAAGGGTGAGGAATTTTACCAAATGCCCATATCTAATCCTTAATTTCACTCCAGCTATATTATGATAACAATAATAGTTATTAAGCCATTTACTAGGGAATAGCTTTCAGTATGTTTTCTGAAAGACTCTCACTGCAGGGTTCATACTGCCACTTTATTATATCCTACTTCCCTATTTCGAAAAGCTGCTTTCTTCTGTGTTTCTTCTTATCTCTCACCCTGCACTCAAGGGAACCAGAGCTGTAAGTGGTACCAAGTATCACTTATGCCAGTTTTAATGCTTTCCAATCATTTAAATAGGCACTTGTCCTCCTACGCTGCCTCTTCCCTCAGGGTTTTAAAAGAGAGCTACTTTAACTAGTGAGCCCTATGTTGAGTTCAGTGCATCCCAGGTGAGCTAGGTGAGAACACGTCTTCTAGAGTGGACCTCTCCAACGACTGGATAGAGTTTGTCTCATTGAATATCCTTGAATTATGGGAAGGCTTTTTGGTGTGAAGTTGTGTTCCAGCTTTATGCACTGAAGTACTTATACTTAATGTTTACATTAAAAGCCTATGCGTGGTAGCCTTGGAAATACTGCTGCCCTAAGTGCAGGAATTACTGATTTTCAGGGTTTTTAAGAGATGACACCCAAGAATAGTCAATCACACTGGATACTGGGACACCTAAGTTCTGCCTATGGGTGCCACATTTACAGTTTAGGTGGTCTGGATATAGCTTGAGAAACTCCACCTCTGTTTTGCTACGTACACTGGACCAGAGTTTCAGAAAGACTCCTGTGGTAGCTGCATATCGAGTTCTGGGTTCTTTTCAAAATACAGCCACTTCTGACAACAGCAATGTTTCCAGCTCCTCTTTGGCTCTGCTCTTTGGCACCAATAAACGTATTTCTGATGCATTTTCCCCTGGAAATAACATGTTCCCCCAAGAGAAGCAAACTAGTGCTTCTCATTTTGTATGAATTGATGTAATTCAACCTATTTAAAACCAAAAGGGAGTGTATTTTTCAGAACCTGTCCTCAAAGTCACCCTAGCCTTTAATTATGAAAAGGAAATGTTGTGTGAAAAGTTTGGAGGTGTTGGCTCTGAGCTACCTTTCGGGACAATCGTTTCTCCTTTGAAAGAGGCTTGTGCCGTGCTCCTTCCTCCCTCGGAGGCTGTGCATGCCTCTCGGGCACCTTCCCGTGCCCTGGGGACAGAGTCACAGCCCTTCGACCATCTTCTGCTCTTCATGAATCTGCTGTAAATCACTCTGAAGAAGAAGAAGGTTTCGGTGGGGGGGGGAGAGGGGCGCGCTGGGCTTTTAAAACTTTTCTCCCTATCTAATTACAAGTTAAACAAACAAAACATTCTCTTACCTGGGCAGGTTTCATATGCTTGTGGCTTGCTCATAGGAGAGGTGGCAGGGAGTGGAGCTTGCTGGAGGCAGGTTTTAGCAGCCAGTTTGGGAAGCAATTCTGATTTCAAAAGCTTGTTCTGTACCATCAAGCTGTGCAGCTCTGAGTGCTTCCTTGTGTCATGGCTGTGGTTTGTACCATGTGTCATTACAGGTGGGTAATAAAGAATCAGCGGGGCGGGCCCACCTTCCACCTGGGAGAAAGACCGT
>NW_008795043.1:482642-554282 GCF_000699145.1 Aptenodytes forsteri | reverse complement strand
GTGGGTAATAAATCGAACCAGCGGCGGGCCCAGCTACCACTTGGGAGAATGACCGTCTCTGTCTTCAAAGTCATGTGTAGAGTCAGACCCTGATCAACAAGTGTCAGCACTAGCACCGTAGTAGCAATTCAGATTTTCTTGAGAAGCAGGTAAAAGGGAATGGCAGTGAAGGAAATCCTTTGTCTGCCAGCAGTTAGGAGAAAAATTGTGTCTTGAACAGTAAGGTGTAAATGAGAGAGAAAAGGGTGATGGTGAAGTGTAGGGGGCCTCAGGTAAATGTTGTGCTGCAGGCATGGGAATTAATTTGAGAACGTCAATTTAGCTGAAGAGGAATTTTCTTCTGACTCACCCATTTTATGAGCACTTTTCAAAAGTTTCTGTTTGTGAGTAGTTAAATGGAGCTTTGTGAGTAGTTAAATGAAGCTCAGCATGTGATGCATATTGGTAGATAGCCCCTTTTTTTCCAAAATGAAAGGTTGCACAGATTCAGAGGTTGTGGTTGTCTTGCTTACATAGATTTTGAGAGGAGCGACACGGCAATACTGTTCTGTCGTGCTCAAGTCCTTAATATCTCCTGGATAAAAAAAATAGACTGAGCCTTGGAAACTGCATGCTGTATTATTTTCCCAGAGCTCATGTCACTCATGTAGCTCATTTTGGAATTCTTTTCAATTTGCCAACACTTGTTTGGAAGTTGAATATTGGGCAGGTAGATCAGTGGCTGTAAGCACGACCCCACTTAAAAGTCGGCAGTAACTGACTTAGGTATTTCCCTATTTCTCTGTCACACGCCTCTATTCAGTTCATACTGGAATTGCATCCCACTTACAGCTATTTATCTTTTAGAAAATTCTGGCTTTGCAATAACCTCAACACTTTTCAGACTTGGTTACTTTAAATGGCAGTTGAAGGGATGCGACCCAGACAACTCTGCTGCAGTTTTGAAGCTGTTCAGATGTCTCAGTGGTTCCTCAAGAAATAAAAAATGCTTTAAAAGGCTTTGCGATGAACAGAGGACCTTTCAGACTCTCTTCAAAGCACTTTTATCTTCATTTCAATACATAAATTAGATCTTTTTTCAGGCTTGCAGTGAGAAAGACAGAATAACAAAACAGTTTTCATTTAGTCCTGACACCAGCTCTGTGTTCAGATGAAAGTAAGTCACAAACCATGATCTTTCCCTAACTCAGCACCCAGAAGCAAATTAAAGAAAACACCTGTCCTGACTTTCAGGGTGCTTAGTGCTTGTCCCTTTTATGCAAAGGCTCATTCGTGTGCTTCGATTTACTGGGATTTGAATCACTGGAATAAGTGACTTGGCTGTATAACACTATCCTAAATTTCTGATGTAAGGCCTATGAGGTCTGGGTGATAGGTAGCACTCCTGCGGAGATGTGTGTACACCTTTGCAGAAGCACAGCCTCATGCATCGAAGCATCAGTATCAGCAAAGTTTTGTTAATTTGCTGCGTCACCTGCTGTTCTTGGAGCTCCGAGCATTTACAGGACCCCATTGTTGTAGGGACCAAACAGGAAAAAGAACCCCACCTGAAGAACATGGACTCTATAGCTTTAATCACAATTTTCAACACCATCCGTACTCCTTGGTCATAATTCTAATGTTTTGATATTTGCTTGGCTGATATTTCAGTCTCCATTATACAATGGACACATGTGGACAATGCAAGCATTTATTCCGCAAAATAGTAAGCAATTGTCTAAATTTATTACGTCAGCAGTCTTACTGACTTTACCTGAACTTATCATAAGTTTGCAACACACTTGTGAGTCTGTGGAGAATAAGAGCCAAATTGTACAAACTAATCCAGAATAAGACAGGATGTGATGGTTTACTTCCATCCTTTCTTCCCTCCCTCCCTCTGTCCTTCCATTTTATTTTCTGCAGTGATCAAGTTATTCACACTGATGCTTTGGGTTTTTTCTTGATTATTCTGCACATTCAAAATTGTCTATATGAACAATTATGACTGTCTTTAGATCAGGTTTCCTAGTATGCATACAGCTCTTTAGATGTATAAAAGCTGAATGTGATTGGCCTCTGAGGTTTCCATTTTTGCCATGCGGCTAAATTCTTGTTATTGTTTGTTGTTTATAGTGTACTACCCAGATGCTGAAGGGAGTATTATGGCCCTGTTGCTCTACTTCTTGTACAAACATTCTGTTGTTTTTCACATTTCACAATAATTTTTATTCAGGGTTTTTTTGTGTTTAACTGGAGAACTTCACTTGCATGCAATCAGATTTTCCAAATTTTGCGTATTATCCCTAGATAACAAGATCACAAATATTGCTGTTTCACCTCTCTAAGGAAACTCATTCTACACTTCTCTCTCTGGGAGCAATTATTTATTGCAACAATCAAAACTACATTTATTGTGGGAATTAACCATTTAGGATCGATTGCTTATAGCTTCACACATGGTTAATACAACTGTACTCCACAGGAGTTTAATGAAAGTTAGTGGAGTCACCTATGGAATAAGATAGAATTTAAATTGAGAGGACTGGGTCTGAACTTGTCTGCTGGAGTGTTCTGAAGCCCCTGTCACTGAGGTTTCCTTTCCATGAAGGTGCTGGCATGTGAGGGAGCTGATGGTTGCACACTGCCACGCAGGGGGACAGGAGCTGCCTTCCTCTAGGCACCCCGCAGTCCTCGGTGGTGCATCCTCCTGGCCAAGCGACCGTCTGGGAAGCACCACCGCTCCCTCCCTGGCAGCACCTCCAGTTGTTTGCACAAAGCAGATGGGGTGTTTGCACCCAAGTCTCTCCCTGACTCTCTCACCTGTGCAGAGAGTGTGTTGACATGACTATTTCAATGTTTTACTTGTGAGCACTACTTAGACATGTGTGGTATCCACATTGCTGTCTCCCATCTGAGCTTCTGCAGGACTTCCACTTTCTTACTTTTCCAACAGAAGTCAATTCCTCATCTCTGTAAGTCACTGTTGCTTTTAAGGCAGATCATCTTTTACCATGTCTCTTTGTATATGCTATTTTTCACAGAGCTCCCCAATGGATATTACCTGATTCTGCTGCCTCAATGACTTTGCCTTTCTGAAGCAGCCTGGTTAACTTCCCCCTCACCTTAATGGTGAGACCTTGCACAAATCTTTCTTTTAGTTGCCACCAAGGCCACATTTCAAGTTTTCACAGAAAGTGCATCATAGAAATTTTCCACTTAGTCTTTTTTTTGTGGAGAACAAGACAAAATGCAGCTGATAACCCAGCAGTAAGGTGTGCATGTAGCATGAGTGCAGGTGGGCAGCCCTCCCTCCATTTCTTGACCAGACAAGGGCTGGAAGCTCCTGATAGGTACTTCCTGCGTACAGTCGTTTTCTGACTATACTAATGAACAAGGCTGTCTGTAACATGATGTAAATACTTGTCTCCTTGACAGTATAGTGAGACAGCTGGAGCTGCTTCACTTTTTGGCTGTGTGGGAAGACAAGGACTGACTCTTGGTTCTCCTCTCCTGGCTAACGTCCTCCTCAAGTGACACTCCTGTGCCATCAGTGCTGGGCAGATCAAGAGGAGATGGGGCTGCCCTCACGGGGACTCACTGCGTCCCCGGGGCCTCGATCCAGACCCAGTCCTCTTGGTGCACAGACTGACAGGATGAGCCCTGCCAGCACTCGTTTGTGGGTGCCTTTCTGAAATTGTGACTTGGCATGCAGTTGGCAAGAAAGTTAAAAGTGAATCATGAAAGAAACTATTTGGTTCCCTGCCATATACTGTGCAGCTGTATTTTCCTTGTACTACTGCTCCCCTGCTCAGACTAACAGCCCTTTTCCACCTTTGAAATAAATCAGATTTTATAAGGATACTCACTGGTCTTTGACTTACTGTTAGACCTGCAAACACTTTAATTCAGACAACCTGTCTAAGAATAAAGCTGGCACCTAAAACTGCATTACTGAAGGTGGCCAGAATTTTTCTGGTGGAATGTGTTCTCTTTGAATATGCCATTTTATTAAAATCACAACTTCCCAGGGATTCGACAAAATTTACTTTCATTGTGTTAAAGTGTTTTGTTCAATAATTTTAGATTTAAAATACTTTTTAATAGGAAAAAGTTTTACATTTATATTATAACAACATTTAAAAAATAGGAAACATTGGGTTTGACAAAAAGAATCTTCTGAAAATTTTATATTGCAAGAAGTTCCAAATACCACATATAATTCAGATTTTCAAGAAACACCAACTCTGTCATGATAAAACGTCCAGCAAAATGATAGTGTCAGCTTTTTATAGCTCTACTGATTGTGTAGGCTGTCTGACCCAGAGCCTCAGCTGTTGTCCGTGGGGAGGAGAGGTTTGAGGTAGATGACCTAGACTGCACCAACAGGAATTTGTCCCAGTGTACTGATTTAGATAAACGAATAAATAAATAAAAATAAACCAGTCCAGAGCCAAGATTAAAAAAGTGTATCTGGAAAGTTAGGTTCTAAAGTGTATAGATAGGCGTGTAGTAAATGGCCAGATTTTTAAAAATGCTGAGTAATAAACAACTGTTCATTTTAAAACGTAGGCTGATTCAGTGGAAGTTGGTGGGAAGTTCCCCTGTTCATTTCCATTGTTTTGTTTAACTATGGAGTTACTCATCTAGTCCTTCTTCCATGGTATGAGGAAGTACCATCTCTAGGTCAAATATTTCCTTTCAGTCACTCAGCTGTGTATTTGCCATGTATGATCAGATCAAAAGTCTGTCCAGTCCAGCATGCTGACTGGATGACCAACAGTGAGCAACAGACAATGCCTAATGAAAAATATAAGAAAAAGTTTAAACCTGCAGTGCTATTTTCTGTAATACACCCTCCCAGCTTTTAGCTCTCCCAGGATGAAAGCGCATCCTCTTGCGGTGGCATCCAGGATGTGGCACCTGATAGCCCCTGCAGGACCACTCCTCCATAATTTTCTCTAGCACCTTTTGAACCAAGGGAAGTTCATACTGTTGGCTTCTGTGGCATCCTGTGGACATAAGGTCCGCTGTTTACTAGAAACTGTGAAGATGAGACCTCTCTGGTTGGTGGCCACTTTCAGCCACTTTCAGCCAGGTCTGTGGGGACATCGTGTGCAGAGTGGAGCAGCTGGTGAGGAAGCCTGCTTACCCATTGCTTCAGCAGAGCACTTTCCCATTGTGTTTGTTGACCACTGGAAACTGTATAAAAATAACGTGTTTTCAAATCCAGGACGTACATTGTTCCCTTTTTTATACTGAGAGTCTATTCTTTATCTGCTACTTTTAATTTTTATTCTGGACCAACTGAATGAAACGAGCAGCCCTGACACTGGCAGACTAATTTAAAACCCACCACACACAATCTTGAAGTGTTTTGCTTTTGCTCTGTAACTGTGTTTTTTCCTCCTCTCCTAATAAAATTCAAATGAAGTGGCCTGAAAGTTATTCTAGCATGAGGGACATCTGTCACTTATGATCTAGAAATTCTAATTTTCCCCAGAGCTGATTTATTCACAGTCAGTCAGCCTTTGACACTAAGCTCCCGTTGCTTTGCAGGCTCCTGGAGCTCTCAGAATCAAATTGTGTCTTCTGTTTCCGCTAATGCTAATATCCCACCCGTTTGCTTGTCCAAACGTGTTTGGACTTTGATGGTTTTCAAGATGAATTGGATTGGCTGGCTTGACTGCTTCTAGACTGTGATGGGTTATAAGAAATGACAGATGACATTACTTTCTTATCTCACTAGCGGCTGTGCATCGGAGAACTTTGATACACTGAAAGTGGCCCAGAATTTTTAATATTTCTTCTTTAAGACAGGCCAATGAAAATCTCATTTTTAAAATGAGTAATATCCTTCAGTGATAGGACTGAAGAAGAAATGCAACAATCTAAAGATAAAATACTCCCTTCTCTTTTCCATTAGCTGAAAACCAAAGAAGTTGTTTGGAAATTATTTTGTTGAGTCGTGGCTATTAAAACAATTTGACTCCATGGTGAACTCTCCCCTCTTATGATTTGTATAATTTTTTATGATAAGGAAGCTGCTTGCACATGAAAATGTCCATCTTTCTCTATTTGATTGAAAGCTTTTGAATGGGTTTTTAAATTACACTATGTCATAACCGGAACAAAAAAGTGCATTTCATTAATTTTTACATTGCATAATGAGAATACTTGGGCACAACGCAGTTTGATTTTCAGGAATGCATTTTTTTCTACCTCTCTTTTCTAGTGACTAAAATTAAGTATTGGTTATTCACAGTACATTTTTATCCTTTTCCTCATTTGCTCATGTGAGTTCTTGAGTGACTGTGCTTTTCATGCCGTCACAGTGCTCTAATCTGAACAGGTGTGATGTCAAAAAAAAGCTATTTTCCTTGGGATGGTTGAATTAAAGTAGAAGCAGTTAGTCACTGGCACCTGTAACTGGGCAATGCATGTAGTCAAGCTAAGGCTTCTTTTCTGTGTCTCTTTGCAGAGGCTGAAGTGTCCCTAGAAAGAAGGGGAAAAGCCCGAGTGTTTCCCTGTGGGCTGAATGGGTTTTGTGCATGAGCTCCCACAAGTGCATGGGTGGGAAGTCAGAGGCTGTGGGAACACCTTGGTGTGCTTCTGAGCATAAACACTAAATTTACTGCTCTGAGGGGCAGCAAATGCAAGGCCTGGCACTACCTGTGTTGGCAGCTTTCAGCTGTAAGGTCACTTCTACCCAGCAAATGCCAAAACCTCCTGCTAACCCTGCTCCTGGAGCATGCTCCTTGCCTGAGAGCAAGCCTGAGTTACTCTGGAGTGGTTACTTGCAGAGTGGCCCTGCATGGCAAAAGAGCCCAGGGAGTGGAAAGGAAGGTTTCCACTTTTTCCCTCCACCTTAAATTTTGTCCTCAAATTAGGAACATGGGATTCCCTTCCTATTTGGTTTTGAGTGTAGCTTAGTAGTAGTTTTGGACCAGTTTTCGACTACTTGGCTTGGGTCCTCCAATCCCATCTCATAAATATCTAGTCTTTTGAGTTTATATTGTAGTTGACAGCATGGATTGACTCTAAATACGTTAATTTACTCATGCTCACTGTACATGCATCTTGTCCTGGATTCTGCATGCTTTATTTCCACGGAGGCAAAGCTCTGAATTTCTGAAACTCTCCATGAAATAGGAACTTCGCTGATGTTTTGCTGGGCCACAGACCCAGGCAGGATAGACAGCTGACAGAAAATGACTTCCCCTATGATTTGTACCTGATTTTGACCCTTTTTATATTCTGGGAATGTAGCTTAATCAGACATCGTAAACTTTGGAGGTCATAAGACTCGAATCAAAAGGAATACTACTATGAAGTAACACCTAGCTTATTTTGCATGTTGCCCCACTAGGAATAATTAGCAATAGTATGAAAGAGTAAGATAATAGTGATTTGCAAAAGTCAAAACTTACAAAAGTGACCTGCAAAAGCCAGGTGCTGATTTGCTAATACTTCAGTGCAGCGTTTCTATTATCTTTGAGCAGCAATTGCAACCTTAATGGATGCAGAGTGGAAAATGGCATGACATGAGCAAGTTTGACTAGGTCATGTTTTGCTGCCTTTTAATCTTGCCGAGGATGTGTGATATTTACCCTGCTCTTTTCTCCGGAGTCTTCCAAGGGCAGTGACTGACAGTCTCAATAACAGCAGATCGCCTATTGCCAGGCAGGCAGTCCATGCCAGCAGTTCTAATCATTGTTTTAGCATGTTTTGCAATGACGAAATGGCATGTTGAGGAGCCAGGAGTACTTGCTCAGGAAGGATGAGCCTTTCCTTCGCAATTCTTTACACTGCTGAGGGTGGAGTCATCATTCAAGCGTACAGCCCAGCCAGGCAGATCAGTGGTTGGATAACTGTGCGTTTGCTACTCTGGGAATATTCCCTTATCATGTGTGGGTTTTTAGGATGTGCTAAGACAGAAATTTAGATTAAAGAAAGTGAAATGAGTTAACCCATAAAAAAATATTTACATTATTTGTTCCTTTCACTAACCTTTGGCTTTTATAAGTGAGGACTCAGAATGAGTATCTGAAAAGAGAATTAAATGTTCTTTTTCCACAGACCCAGGACAGGCATGTAGGATATTTCTAAGACATAATTTTCCCCCTGTATTGGTTCAAAACAGAATAAACTTGTTCATCTTTGCAGATTGCAAACCAATAATAAACATTTGGTACTTTGACACCTCAGAAAGAGGTAAACATTTTAAAATTCAGTCCTAGGTGAAAACACATTTAAATATTATTTTGAACATTTTGACCAATGCGATTTCTATCTGCCTTGTGAGTTTTACGTATTTTATAATACTTTTTACTCTATTTCTTTCTTTCTAAGAACTGGAATCGATCTTGTTCACACTGGACAGCAGCTTTTTCTGTAATGATTCTCACTCTACTGTGGGATCACTAGCAGAGCAGGGTCTATGCAACTCTATCAGGAATATAAACATATTTAATTTTCATTTTCGCATCACCTTTCTTTTTCTTTGAAAATTTAGAGATTGAATCCTTTTTGCCTTACCTGTAGGTCCAAAGATGTTGTGCCTAGAAAGGACTTTTATGAACATATAGTTTGATCTGCATAAATAAGGATTTTAGTTATTAACTGCTATGTCTTTCTGACAGCATTTTCCCAGGAATATTCCAGTGCTTTAGTGGATTGCAGTCATCACTGTAGTTGATAGGGTCTGATTATGTCACATCTCAGTACTTCAGTCTAGTACTTCCCTCCTCAAACGTTGAACTGGTAACTTTAAAAATGTCTGTTCTGATGAAAATATAGGTCTAGGGGATCCTCCTTAAGACAGCAGAGATAATATTATCAAAGTGTTTAAAAAAGATGGCTTACATTGACGGGTTACAAAGATAACTGCTTCTGAAAATTGATAAAATAAAAGCTTAGAGCATAAAAATGTTCAGCCTGTGCTGTGTTTGGCGGAACTTGAAGAATAAGCCCAAATTTGTAAGCAATCTATTAATAAATCCATTTCTTAAGCAGGTATTTTAATGGGCAAAGATATTCAGATTGGGATAACTTCGGAGGCCTTCAGTCATGGCTGTTGAAGGGCCAATAAGCCTGTCACAAAACAAAAGCAAAGGCATGCTCAATGGCTTGAGGAAGAAAGAAAAAACTGGGCAGACTAACTTCTTTTTTGTTCTGTGTGTGATGGGGGTAGGCTCCTCTGCAATACCTCGGCACATTCTGCTGTTCTGGTTGTGTTTGAGAAGGGAAGTTCAGTGACACTGAGACATGGGCACCAGAATAGGCATGCGGTTTGAATCAGGTTATGTCCCCTCCTTCCACTGATGCCAAGGATCTTTGCTGCTTAAATTAATCTTTTAATCCTTCCCCCCATAAAGCGTGCTGGATGATTTCAGTCATCAAGTAGCTTCTCCTTATCTGCATGACTTCACTTAGAAAGGGATGATATAATAACTGATCTTATATGATAGAGCACAGACTGATTTCTTTTATTAGTGTAAAACTTTCATGGGGAATGCCCAGTGAATTCTAAATGAATTATATTTTAAATGTTTTACTTAAATATAAAAGAATTGCTGCAATTTTTGTAAAACCCTTGGTGCTTTCTGCTTTGTTACCTCAAAGGCATCCAGCAGAGGGAATGTTTGAATGGATTAACAGAGGCTGGGGATAATTCTTGGCTGTGCTTGCTGTGGCTCTGAGTTCTTTGCAGTGCAGGCTTTTGGATGACTCCCCTGTGAAAGTACTTTCTGCCTCCGTGGACATTGCACCTGGCAAAAGTCAGACAAAAGGAGTGAAGAGATCCCCTATTCCCAGAGTTCTGTTATGCCAATAAAGGAGAGCTACAAAAAAAAGAACAGAAGAGGCTATATTTATTTCCGCTCCACTGAAACCCAAGGGGAAAAATACCAGTGCTTGGCAAATATTAAAGGAGATACTTCATATTGAAAGAACTTTGTTTTTTCAGCTTCATTGAATTGTATTTCATTTTTCAGTTTAAAGGAAAAATATGCTATAAAAATACTGACTACGGCAACGATGTCAGTGCTATGCAGACTGGCAGTGTTGTTTAATTTTCATGTGAAAGAAGCATGGAAGATATCATTAAAAGGGCATCAAATTTTCTCACTCATCTCAGTGGACTGCTGATTCAGTCTTTTTCCTCTTTGCTCAGGAAGGCTTCAGATTTAGTTATTGGATAACTTCTGTTGTGTGTCTTGAACATTCAGTTTCTGGCATTTGTTCCTGGGAATATGGGGATAAAATAGCTGAGAATATTTTCTGTCAGCCAAAAATGCAGAAACATCTGAGAGGTTTCCTAGCTATGTTCAGCAGCATCAGAGGGTCCTGAAAGGCTTTTGGAGCCATTTTGCATGATGGGAAACTCCACAGAGAGTTCTGGGGACATGGGAATAACACTGACAAATCCATAAACAGTATTTAAAAATAACTGACTTATTTGCTCTGATTCTGTTTTTTCCCATAGTGTCATATAATCATATATGGGCTCACTGAGTGTGATGAACACACCAGGGTACCATACCAGACTAGCAGGACTTGAAGGACCACCTTAGCAGCCCACTGCTTGCACTGTCCAGAAATTCCAAATTTTTTTAGTAGAATATTCAGTGAAACAACTATAACAATAAAAAACATTGATTCTGTGAGTATTGGTGTAGTGAGGTGTGCCTGAGAGTATAAAAGCAAAGAGAGGTGCCAGCGGATGTGGTCAGGATCTCCTGACCCCTAACTGATAACATAAATCAAGTTACAATTCTAAATTAAGTATATCATCCGATACTGTGGGACCAAAATCTGGTACCTTTGCTCAGGATAAGTAAGATGTTACTTCTTGATTTGTCTTACTAGTTATCATCAGCCCAGTTTCAACAGGATTACTTTGGGAGAAGGGTACTTATTTTGAGTAAGGAGAGCAAAATAAAATCTAATTTGACATTAAATGCAGAAAATAAATTTGGTGTCTGCTCCTACAAATGTCTTGAGCACGAAACTCTTTTAGTAACAGAAGCTGTCCATATGGCATGTTCAGGGAATTAGACTTTTATTTCTAAATAGGAGGCGTTAACTTCGTCAATACTGTATTGCTGTATTTTTTTAGTTTAAAAGAGACGCAATCATAAATAATTATCTTCTTTTTTTTTAGAAAAAAATCCTTTTTCTCTAAAAAATTAATTTACCATTCAACAAACTGTGACTTAAAAAAATTGTATAAGCTTTATCCTTTTGTATGTGTTAATTTGATTGACATTTTAAGACTCATTTCTATAGTCACTATAGAAGTAGAGATTGTAGTATTCATTATGGGAAATGTCCACAAAATTACCAATGAATTAATAACAAGAAGTGACTAACACATTGTTTTCTACCTATGCCAAAGTACAGCTCTACAAAATTATGAGGTGAAAGAACGGATTGACCACCCCCCCAAGTGTTTTTTTCTGGATTTATTTTCACCTACAAGTGGCTATTTGTAGGCCAAACCCTAGGCTCCTTTCACTGGCAGATCTTACAATGAAGTCATCAGATGCTGGTCTGAGTAACTACTGGGTAAGAATATAAATTCTGTGTGAAGTCAAGGACAATTTGATCAAGAAAGGACTTAACTAAGAAAGCACGACAGATCTGAGATTTTGTCTTAAGACGTTTTAATCAGAATAGATATATTAAAATTATTGTTAATATTATCTTAATGCAGGTCTCATTTTACAAAATCATAATATACAGGGAATTAACCTGCAATCTGCCAAGGGAAGCAACACCTGAGTGAGATGTCTGAGATGAAATGGCAAAGTCTTGCAGAAAGTTTGATCTGTCAGGTTTTTTGTGGCACAAATAAAAATGTAATCTGCAAAATAGTCTATCACCAAAAGCTCTTGGTATTGAAAGAAGTTGTCTATATGGGAGTAGTCTTGCTGGGTGAAACTTTGAAGGACACGTTAGCCTGTTGTTCCTGTGTATTGAACTCTGCATTGGCAGGACTGGCCAAAAACATAGTGGGCACACAGATAACTCTAAAATACCCTGTGGGGTATTTTGCTGGAAAATGTGGATGAGCCCCACCTCTAAACTGGTCCAGCCTGGCCAGCTGTGAATGAGGACCCCAGTCACTGCTGCTAGTGCGACATGATGCTCGAGCCGTGCTGGCGCCAGGGGCTGTTTGGCCAAGCAGTGCTGTAGCTTTCCCCGACAGCGGGTCAACAGCCTATGCAGTACCAGCAGGAAAGCAACCTCCCAAGGGTCCCTGGGGCATGGAAATTATCTGAAATTCCCCCAGAGCGTGAGCGGCTGGTTAAGAGCTAATGACCTTACAGAAATATTGCTGCCTCCAGACTGATTGTGCTGGGGAAGGGATGTTGTAAATCTGGGTGAGCTCTTGTTTCTCAGCTGACAGCTCCATTTCAGAGCTCAGGCTTCAGCTCAGGTCCTCAGCTGAGGACCACTGCTGCATGCCTAAGTCTTGCAGCAGTGCTGTTGCTTTTTGAAATTGTTATATAAATGCTTTTGTTCAATTCAGCCGGTCCCAACCTTGTTGCAGCTGAGCATCACTGAGGCAAATCAGTCATATTCTGTATTAGCAAACAGCTAACACTACTTTCTCTCAAAAGAAAGGGCTGTGATGGAGAATAAATATGTTTTTAAGTAATGTTATAAATGAACTGTATCAATCAGTAAATGAGCTGACTATATGCAAAGCAAACAGCATGTCTGTCTTGTCCCCTGAAGGGACGCTGTGCCCTCTCTCTCACCCATTTTCATGCTCTCCTGTCTTGCATGACCACCTCTCTAAACCAGGACCCTGACTCTCCACTTGCTGTCTGCTCTCTACATCTGGTCCACTGCAACCCCATTCCTAGGTCCACAGCTGGAGTGTGGAGGTCACACCACATTATCACTGACCGTGTGTGGACTAGTGACCTGAGTGCTGCCAGGAAACATTTGGAGGCTCTGCGAAGCAATTGTTTGTACTCTTAAATGGTGAGATGGTCCTTGGCATGATTTTGGCTAGTACCAGTTAGTAACCTCCCAAACATTTCTTGGCCCAGGGTCAAGAGTTTCCCAGGGGGAATCTGGATGTGACCGCTCTGTTTGGGAGGGTGAAGGAGGTCAGTCGTGTGGACCCACACCATTCCTTGTCTGTTGGTCACCACGCCAGAGGACAGTCCTGGATGTTTTTACTTTATTTACAGAGTTCAGAGTGCAGGAGTTCCTGCAGAAGGAGGAGATGGTCACCTCAGAAGACCGTGATCTGCAGCCCCCACTGTGCTCCTGCAGATGCAATAGGCAACCTGCCCTTGTGCTGGCAGGGATGCTTTTTCCATATGCCTGCCTCCCTGCAGGCATGCTGCTCTGTGCCCCTGGCACTGTACCACCTGGGGACAACTGATACAGTCAGTTACTGTCTCTCCTAGACATCACTTTTAGCTACCACACCGGGTGACTGTTGTTCTTGCTGCATTTCATATTCTAATCCCTTTCTTTCCAAACCATCTGTGCTGGTTTTGGCTGGGATAGAGTTAATTTTCTTCATTGTAGCTAGTATGGGGGGCTGCGTTTTGGATTTGTGCTGAACAGTGGTGTGATAATACAGGGATGTTTTAGTTACTGCTGAGCAGTGCTTACACAGAGTCAAGGCCTTTTCTGCTTCTCACCCCACCCCACCAGCGAGTAGGCTGGGGGTGCACAAGAAGTTGGGAGGGGACACAGTTGGGACAGCTGACCCCAACTGACCAAAGGGATATTCCACACCATACGATGTCATGCTCAGCATATAAAGCTGGGGGAAGAAGAAGGAAGGGGCGACGTTAGGAGTGATGGCCTTTGTCTTCCCAAGTAACTGTTACATGTGATGGAGCCCTGCTTTCCTGGAGATGGCTGAACACCTGCCTGCCGATGGGAAGTAGTGAATTAATTCCTTGTGTTGCTTGCATGCGCGGTTTTTGCTTTACCGGTTAAACTGTCTTTATCTCAACCCAAGAGTTTTCTCACTTTTACCCTTCGGATTCTCTCCCCCATCCCACCAGGGGGGAGGGAGCGAGCAGCTGTGTGGTGCTTAGTTGCTGGCTGGGGTTAAACTGCGACACCATCCCACCTTGCTGCCTGTGCTGCAGCTAGGCAGTGCTGGTTCTCATCCAGAGTTACATATTATGCTCTGTAGCACCATTTTCCCATCAGAGTACTATGTTTCTTTCCTAACAAAAAAGTTTTAAAAGCGCATAAAATGTTTGTTTGTGGGCTTGTGTCCTGTTTTGGATCTAATACCTGATTATTTTTCTCTAAGTCAGCAGTGAAACACCGTTAAATCATTTGTGACATTCTCCAGGAATTGATTTGATCAATTAGTCTCTGACAATCTGTGTGCTGGAAACATTATCTAAGATAAGGTTTTCAGTTTGAAACTGTGGTCTGAAGGTGAGATCCTTAATGTGAATGCAAGTAGACATGATGTTATGTGGGAGAGGCCCAAACAGTCCTCCAGCTAAGGTCCCTATATATCTTTTCTCTTTGCCTTTATTATTTATACTTAAGCATTACCCAAAAGGGTCTATAGTTCATGCCTGTACGTAGATATGTAGGATGACATAGTCTCTGCATTGGATTGCTCAGATTCTAAGCAGATAGGTACTGTGTAGGAAGAAATACAAGAACATCCTAATATTTCATGGTTGAGCACAGATATATGTTCAGTTTGCAGTTTAAGCTCAGTTTGCTACGATCCTGTATATAACATAGCCATTTATGGTTAAATTTATGACATATGGTCTGTTACTCTGTTACCTTGTTTTAATAAATGCCACTGTCCATACTTTCCTAGTAATTTCTACCTGATTTTGTTCGTGAGAGAAACCCTCAGAACTTATGCCTGAGCCACCTTGCTCCCTCCTGGTGCTTATGTCTATACTGGAGAGGCCCGTAAGATATAGGCCCTCTGGTCTTGTAGTTCAATGCCTTTAGCAAGGATGTGGCAGAAATGCAAGGAACGTAAGCACAAGTATTTCTCAAGACAAGGACTTTATTTCTGATATCACTTAATGACTACTGGATGTTTTTGAACAAAATATTCTGGGGCATGTTCCTCTCTCTTTGTTTGACCACCTTCTAATCCCTTTATCTCTAACCACCTTCAGCTTATCTGTGTTTCATGAGCAGTTTGGAGTGAGGGGCATCCTCCCCTCTCTGTGGGCAAGGCTTTCTTGTGCAATGTGTTTCCCCTTGAACAAAGCACAGCTGTGGTTCTTCACGGTCTCCAGGTCCTTGCCTGGTGAACCCACTGAGAAGCCTCAACCCTTTAGCTGTGTTAGTGCTGGTATTTGAAAACAATTGTGGCAGTGAGTCATCCAAATTAATGGACACACCACTGCAAATTTTCCCCCCCGTGAATATTCTTCACAGTGGCGGATACTCAGGAGGCTTCTTTAAGCAGATGCATGGGTACTTTCCTATTTCGGGTCTTTTTCTGAAACAAGACTTTATTGTAACACTTTTCCTGGCTATGCAATATTCAAACTTATGTCAGAAATAGCTAGCTGCCAGATTAGAGATGGCCTTATGCTTCCCTCTGTTAATTGCCTTCTACAGTGTATTATACAGCAAGCGTTAGTGGTTGCTGTTCAAACAGAGCTTTTGCACATGACTGGAGAAGCAGAAGGATTACACGTGGAGGAAAAACAGATTCCATTTTCTAAGAAGCTGAAGAGTTATTAACATTTTAAGGTATCTGCATGCGTTTGTGAATTGTGTCTGCTGAAGTGAAAATTGTACAGATGATCAGTATTCAATAATGTGTTACAGAATTAAAAAAAAAGAGAGAGTTTCTGATCCCTGCGCAGATTAAAAAGCATGAGGCTTACTTCTTTGAAAGAAGTGCTGTATGAATCATAAAAAAATGCCTTGGGAGTTTAAGCATAACAGATCTTTCCCTGTGAAATTCTTGAAGCATTTGTATTTGTAGGTAGTAATCTACCTAAAGGCTGCCCGGTGCTTTCCCACTTAAGTTAGAGAAAATGAGCAGAAATAAGGCATTCTACTGAGCAGGACTGATATCCCACAGCAGATTATAAAGGACTTGAGTAAACCTGTCTTCCCTGTCAGCAGAAATAAGACTGAGAAATGAGTTTAATTTGTAGGTTTATTCCCTTTGAAGAAATGTATCAGTAAAGGATATTTGTCAATCTGCTACTGCAGATCTGTGAGAAGAACCTAATAATATAACTCTCTCTTCTTGTTCATGAAAATGATCTAGATTTAAAATAACCTCTCCCGGAGGAGTGGGAGGAGAGGGGTTGTGTTAAACTGCGATCAGAAACATCCTGAAAAATTTACCTGAGTGTCCTAGTTACTGGGACCCATTTACTGTGAATATGTTTGTTACAGACATATTTTTGTAGAACACTGGGATTTGGAAAGAGCTAAAAAGCTATAGGAAACAAGTGAGTTCTTGTATAGACAGACAAGAGGCTGAGAGAGCCAGACAGAATCTTGTACTTGACACTGCACTTGCACAGGAGCTTGGTGCACAAATGTTTAACTACCTGATCATCATTGGAAGAGAAGTCCTGTCTCCACTAAATTCAACAGGATTTGTGCAAATTACTATAAAAGAGGCAGGATTTTAGCTAAGGTGAAAACAGACAAAAATGTATTCCTTCAAGTAGCCTATTGCTGGAATGACAGAAGCACCATACTGTAAAACTAAAATTGTAATTCAGAAAGTCATGATTTTCTGTTATCTTGCATTTTATTTGAGAGAGAAAGAACAGTTATAGGGTAGCCTTTCTTACCTGCTTCACACAGGAGAGAAAAGAAGAGGTGAAGAAATATCTTTTTGCTTACGCAATGTAATGCTGTTGATAATCCACCAATGTACTTACTTTTAAGAGTACCAGGTTGCTTGATTTTCTTTTTTATTTCTCATCGAAGGGTTTTCATTTTCTACTTGAAAGATATCTGCTAAGTAAATAAATAATAAAGTCATCAGTACATCTTTTGATTATACCACTGTTGATACTTAGAAAGTCAGAATTTTCTTACTTTTGAATTTATTAATACGATAATATTTTAAAATGATCTCTTAATTGATCTAAAATATGGTATGTGGCCATGTTTACTTTCAGAAAAGCATAATACCTGTAATCATTGTTTATACTATGCTCTTTAGGTAATCATAATGTGTGTACATGACAACACAGTGCGCCTTCTGTAGATATCCTGATAATACATGGACAAACTGCACACTGGACAGTGAGACCATATATATAATTATTTACATATGATTATATTAGGGAAAGCACTGATAAATTAAAAATAAACATAGATTTTAGGAGTTCACATTGCAAGGGTGTGCAGGGTGCCTGTGTCCTGTTAGACATTTGCAAATTTTGCTTTTGAAGTGTTTGCCTGACAGTGTCAAATGAAACAGTTCCTTTCTCTGAATCCATCTTGCTAAATAAAACCTTATTTATTTCCTATACATTTAGAACATGAAAAGCAATCTGAGATGCACTAAATTAAAAGTGTTCTTTAGATGAAAGAAGATACTACCTCCCAGTAATTTAGATTTTTGTTCAAGACAGTAGGCCTTGGAGGAAGCACCCTTGAAGTGCAGAATTGCACTTGAAGTTCCATCATTACCTGGCAAGTGAGACTGGTTTGTAATGCTATTATTATTGGCTGGCAAATTTCCCTAATGCTTATACTAGATAGTTTTAATTAGAGTTTTAAAACATTTTTTCCCTGTTATTTTTGAAAATACAAGTCTCTTGAGTCATATATATTCCATTTAGTGCATGATTTTCTTGTAAATTGAAGTGTTCAAAATCGTCATAGAATTATGCATAAATCTGTAAGAGGCTGTATATATTAGACACTGCACAGTACTAAGTCTAGTGGAGCTATTCTGATTCTATCTTCAAATCTAAACCAAGTTATAAACAGATGTTGTTTGTATGAAAAGCAAGTCCTGAATCCTTTTTATACATCTGACTGGCAATCCTGCCATCTTCTGAACGAGGACTGCTGAGAGAAGAGCTCTAGCCCTTTGGGCTCGCTCGTGGAGCTCAGCACCCGGGCTTCTCTGGGGGATCCCCGTTTTGTAAGGCAGCAGGTGTGATGAGTGGTTGAGATTTCAGTGATTCTCCAGTCTGCATGGCTATAGGCACCTGCCAGTGCACCACAAAGTAGAAAGCTGAGGCTTTTAAATGTGAAACGTTTTTCTTTTTGCTTCCTTACATCCGTATTACAGGTCTGCCACAAGCTGCCTCATTGTGCTATGTATCTTAGAAGTTTCACTGACTTTTTAAGTAAAAAATTCATTGATGCTGTAAGTAGGAAGGAAAAAAGAAACAGAGAAAAATTATTTTAAAAGGACAAAGTTTTTCTCATATAACTTGATGACTGGAGTGAAGTTATAACATTTGACGTTTTATGTGTTTTTTCAGTTATGATGTGACTGTCCAAATATTATTTGTTTATTAATGGACTCTTTCACAGGGAAGATAAGCTATAGTAATAAATATGTTACTGCGGTTCGAGCAAGTTTCTGTGTTTGGCCATTTCAGATATCCAATAAGAACAAAATGTTTTCTTTGTTTTGGTATGAAATTGTTGGCTAAATACAACATCACATGATAAGCCATGCTATGTGTTGACATAAGGCCAAGCCAGCAGTCCTGATATCATTTTCACAGTCGAAACCATTTATAGTTTGTTCTGAGATCCAGTCAACAAAGACCTTGAACTGAATCCATCAGCTGGGACAATAGAAAGCCCTTCCAATAAAAAACCCTTCAGAATATCTAAGAAAACATTATCATATTAAACCCAGTAAGATTTTCTTTTTTTAAATCTGTAAGACTAAATGACAAATAAGTCTCAGACACCACCACCCCACCCCCCGCTACGTTGTAAGACAACGCTAGAACTAAGAAGCACAAGCGTAAAGCGGTAACACATAAAGAACCGCATCAGCCAAAGACAGACATGGCAATGGTAGAATACATTTTGAACAGTAAGTGTAGCAGTGGCGGCTGTCCAGAGTCAGTCATTCTTTAGTGCTGAATCTGTCAAAAGAAAAGGCAATAGAAAACTAAATAAAAATGTATCATAAAATTGTATCTAATGTTTTTGAAATCCAAAGCAGAAACCACCTCTGTATTTTGCATTTGCAGGTTTGTCTGCAAGAGCAAGCCTTTAAAACCAGAAATGGCATCTGAAATCATGGTCAGCATAGCAGTGTCCTATGCTGTGTCCTTGCTCTAGGGTGAGGCACCGAATATGTGGAGTGGCAGACGCATATGTACATCTTTTTTTGTCCCCTTTGACAATGTAGTTCGTAATCCACTGTCTAGATTTACTTAGTCTAGATTTACCATTTCTGCAGTATAAAACTATTATCTTAACCCATGCTTAGCTTGTCTGGATCTTGAAATTTTCTTACAATATTGTATCTTTTGATGGGGATGAAGAAGGTGAGGAAACAGAAATAACTTTTTGCGCATGGATTAAGGTAGCTCAGCTTTCAGTTTGAACTGAGGATTAAAAGGGTGTGTGGGGCTTTATGGGAAGGGACCTGCTGAGATACAGCCCCTATCAGCTCCTCCTCAGGTGAGTCTGTATTGTTCTCACAGTGAAGTTGTCTTAGAGGCACAAAACCAAATTCTGCTTATAGCTGTTGCCAGGGTAAGTCTGAAGTGCTGGAACTGAAGTCTCTCCTTTAATTCTTTGTTCAAGTTGAATTGCTTTAATGAAATAATGAAAATTTGTGAATGATAATTAATGATTGCATGGAGCATGATCCATTTCAGACAGAGTACAAAGGAACAAATGAAATTTAACATAAAAGTCTGACCTTCATATTTGACAGTGAAAAAAAGAAACTTAATATGGACTTTATTTTGTTAGAGGCAGGATCATCTTTTTTCTCTATTATATAGCATAACAAAGTACCAGTCTAATTAATTAGTTTCCTAAGCACACTAAAGCATTAAAAGTGATAAACTTGATGGATGAAACCATATCTCTAGCAGAATCAAGGAAGGTATCATCCATGGACTTTGTTTTTCCGAATTTCCATGCTCATACCAAAATTTATAAATACTAGCAACACAAGCTGTTTCTTGACTGCTGGTATCGGGAAGCAACATTCTGGGGTGCTGAGAGAAGCAGCTGTCATTGGGGATGCCCACGAGAGTGGTGCTACTCTGCTGAAGGCACCCATTCTGATTTCATTTTACCACACATGCACCTGCATTTGAATCTGTTTTCAGAAGAGTATTTATGACTCTCTCATGCCCTCATCGTAGGAGCTCTACAGCCTGGCAACATCTAAAAAATGTCTCATTTTTCCTGCTCATCCCTTCACATTTTCAGGGTACTACCTTGCTCTTAGTAATGTCAGTTATGTAGTAAGTGTTTTCCCTCTCTTCTTTCCGGGATGTAAAACACTCAGCACCTTTTCCATGGAAATCTTTATGATTTAAATTGTATTTAATGTTTTAGTAATGTCACTGTATTTCTCTTTTTAAGGGGAAAACCCAACTTTTTTAAAAACTCAGAACTAATAGTACTTCCTTTTCAAATCTGGAGTTTTGGTTTAGACTCCCTCTGTAGCAAATTAGAGACTGATGGGACACATTAAGAGACAGTAGCTACTTTTCAAATCAGCTCTGTCTAGTAAAATAGGCTTTAGTCCCATTTGTACTTAACAAAGAAGTAATTTCGAAAGAGTAAATTAGTTGCTCACAGCTATGAGGTGAGTAAGTAACATATCTAAAAGATTGTAGCACTATGTTCAGTTCATTTCTTCATCCTTTTGGCTATATTCAACTATTTTAGTACCTTTATGTAGTCTGCCTATTACACCAATACGTAATTTACTCCTTCTCCAATGTTGTAGGTATTTTCATTTTTCATTTCATCCTCCGTAACAATTCTTTGTTTCTTCAGTACTTCTGACTTTGCTAAAATGAATTTTTCATTTTTTGTTGACTGTTTTTCATCATAATCCCAGTAACAGTGCATATTTTTAGGACCCTAAAGGGTGCAATTTCCTGTGATTGCAGACAGCTTTTTCATAAAATGATCAAGTGCCACTTTAAATTGGTTAGATTTTATTTTGCCACCAGTTCTCCTATTTGCAAGACTTTCCCAATACTTTACTCCCCTGATGGTTGGAGACACTCTCTGATTTCCTGTTTAAATGTATTTGTTGTTAGCTTGCATGCATTTATTGTTGTGCAGAAATTGTTGAAGGTACTCCTAAGCCACAGTAATCTAGGTCCTGATGGTTAGGGAACTCTCTTCTGAGATATGAAATATGAATGGCAATGCCCTAGGCAGAGGAAAATTTCATTAATGTAAAAGACTGTCAGAGGACATATGAGACCAATGGGAATGGTCGGGTTTTTTCTCCTCTTGTTTAATCATAGCTTAGCCTATACTGGTTTTATATCACAACCCATTAAGCCTGTTGAAAGCACAAAGCTTTGAGATGACATACACGGAAGCTGAGGTTCACTGCATGAGTTTCCCTTTCTAGATGCTTTGCTTTAAGTGTGTGACTGATTATGTTGTTTCTTTGGCTGCTACCGCTGTGTTCTTTAAAAGCCATATCCCATGCATAGGTTTTTTTTTTTATTAATAGGCACTAGCTTAAACATTTTGCCCTGACATTTTAAGTCTATGAGATTCAGGGTAGCTCAGAACCAAAAAAGATTTGATTTGACCTGCTGTATATATGTGCTGAAAATCCCAGTTTGGATTTGTGATGTAATTATCCACAAAATTTAAGGATAGGAATAGACCCATTTTCAAAACCAAATAATAATGAAAATAAATTCTTTGTGAATAAAACTAATTCCATATTTACAATCTGAAGAACAAGTTTTTGATTTTATATTGATTTTATACTGAATGACTCTGCTCATTTCAGAGCAATTACTCTGGTTTACATAAAATATACATAATACTAAGATCAAGCCTTTAATATAGGTCCTACTGCTGTCTCAGAAAATATTTGCTGACTGAAAGTCACATAACTTTTGTTTTGATGTTTCCAAGGAAACACAGCTTGCTTCCACTGCCAGTTGGTTTCACCATGTGTGGAAGATATGTATTTTTTCTTATTGTGTAGTCCTCTGGATTGCTTTAAAATTTCCTTCTGTGATGACTGCATATTTCACTCTGCATCTTCAGTGTCTTTGCATTGAATTGAACCACGCTTTCATTCTAATCTTGATTTACCCATGTATCAGGCACCACACAAGATTCAGCTGTCTTCCAGTCATAGTACATTGTAGCTGATTTTACATTTCAGGTTTTTGTTACTGGTTTGGGTTTTTTTTTTCACTGCTTCCATCACTCAAGCTCTTTTGCTCCTACACACTTCTGCAAAATGGTTCCTATGGTGACACTGCTAAATATCCTTCTTTGTGCCTTGGATTGCCCTCTGTCATCTTTGCCTTCAGAAGAAAAGGTGGTATCAAGACATCCCGTCCACACTGCTTTTATAATAAGGCTAAAACAACTTTTTTTGGTATATGTTTGTTTTACAGAGCATTTTCAGTACATTTTTTACTTATAGAGGGTCTTAATTAAATAGCAGTATGCATGAATTTTCAATTCTTGTTCAGTTTCTGTTGCTCTGCCCGTATTTCTTCACCTCTGTAGAACTTGCGTTCCTAACTGCTCTCTGCCAGCAGCGCCTGACACCCTAATGCAAAGGGCACCCTCTAGAAGGTGGCCATGCTCTTGACTTCTAAAGTGCTTTCAAGGCTTTATTACAGTTTGAGTAAATGGCTTCATGTTTGTGAGTGTTGCACTCATGCATATTTATGTTACTTTAGAGACCATAGTAAAAAGGTACAAGGATCAGCTACATGATGTCATGAATCAGCTTCATGAAAATGTTTCCGTAAGGCAGCCAGTATTATTTATAGGGCATGCACTATGCCAACCTAACAGTTCACCTGCATACTCTTGCTCTTTGCGAAATGTAAAGTAGCTTGGACAGCTTTTACTGAGTGTGATACCGTAGAATCATTGCAAGGTAAAACATGTCCTGCAGCGTAGGTTATAGCATGTCAGCTGCTTTCTTCATGGTAATTTTTTACTATAGCCATTCCTATACCTGACTTGTCTCCAAATCTAATGTTTCTCTGACTTCATATGCATTTTAAAAGAGAGAATGAATATTCCTCCAGCAGGATAATAATGTCAGTTTTGTCTACCTAGAGAGTGTTAAATACAAGTGTGCCATAGCCCTGTGAAGTATTATAGGCTACTTTGATTTCTCACACAGAAGAGTTAATCTTTGCTGTATTTATACAAATTTGAGATTTTCCATTTTCTTTTCATTCATTCTTTTCAAAGCAAAATATTCTGGCAAGGTCTTCTTTATTTAGCCATCTTTCGTACATGATTTCTATTGGAGATGTATTGTGGTGCTAATAGCATTGCACATGTAAATCATTATTCCTACTGACTCCTGCATAACAGATTTGGAGTAGTTTAAGTGCAACACAGTTAACTTTTCAGTGGAAATTCTGCCTTGATTTGCAATTGAGAGGAATTTTTTCAGGTTTTTTTTGTGTGTTTGTGTTTGTTGAAACTCAATACAGTAAATGAAATATGGAGAAGAATCCTAAAAGTAATGTGCAGATTATGCATTATAGAAATGAGTGATTAAATTGTAGTCTAGTTGGAAGAAAAGGCTCTGCATGAATACTGCTTTGAGAGTTTTGAACCGCTAGTGGCTTTCATAGATCAGTTGGAAAAGGTGACTTCCTATCTCACTACATAATTGCCACTTTTGCAATCAGTGTAAGGCTGATATTTTCTATTATTTCTGTGGTTCAGGAGTGAGAATTTAGTACAAAGAGGCACATTGTCTATCTGTAACATAAGGAAAATCTTCTCCAAAAATACAGAGCAGTTGTCAAAATTCTCAGAGATTGTCATTGATTTGGTGTTTTCAGCTGGATCTTTGCTGTAAATGAAGTCTATTAACCTAACTTTGAAAATTGGAGTCTAGAGCTTGGAATCTTTAGAGCTTGGTCCTTACTGTATCTTCAGTAATATTCTTAACAGTTCTTCATTTATAACTTTATACTGCTAGTAAGTCTTGCATATTTTTGCCTATAAAGGTTATCAATAAATGGCTCTTGACTGGAGTGCTTTTGTCTGTGATATGATAGAAATTTGAAAGCTAGAGCTTTGCATTGTTAACTACCAAAAATATAAATAATATTTGTATATTGTAAGAACAGTAGCTTGCTGTTGAGCAAATCCAAGATAAATATGCTCCTTAAAAGTTAGAAATATGCCTAAAAATATCTCCTTGGGAAGAGGAAGATTTTATTTTCTCTGTATACTGATTAAACAGATTCTGTTTTCATTTTGCCTCTTTTTTTTTTGTCCAGAAAGATGGGTAATGATGGTACAAGGTAAGCGATCTCCTCACACTCAGTTCCTGTGTTTTCACCTAGCAGTGCATGTAGTACCCCCGATCTGGAATTGTAGGAAAATGTCTGTTCAGTCCTGGACTGTAGCACACACAGGGCATATATCTTCTGAAATCTGCTACCAGCTGTCTGATAAACATATTTTTAAAGGGTCTCTGCATTTGTTAATTTGAATGAGTTGACAGAATTGCATAACCACATGCCTGATACAGATGCTAAATTTCAAATTCATGCTCTTATGCACAAAAGTACCAGAAATCACCAATATAAGGGTTGTTATTTCCTACTTTATTAGGATTGATTTGCTTTAACCATGGGGACTTTTTTTTTGCTTGGTGGTTTTTTTTAAATGGCCCCAAACCATTTTAGTGCAAATTCTCTAATGCCATGACAGCCTGAGGGAGACACTGGAAATAGAAAATTTCAGCCTGAATGGTTCAAATATGACAAAGTTATGAGCAATGGAAAATGAGATCTGTTAATGGGAAATGTTTGTCACCTTTAGTAGTAAAAGAGGCTTGTAATATTGCTTATGATGCTGACAGAACAGCTTTTAGTCACAGTGTTTTTTAACTTTCTCAGGATGTGAAGGGTAATGCAACTGAAATGCTTAGATGGTATTGGCTTATGACAGTGAACAGTTTTTTACAGGTGTAATTAATAAAGTAGATTATGGGCTTTGCCATCTGCTTAAGTTATGTTTAGGAGAAAAACACAGGGATGTAGAGACACAGATAATTACATGTTGATAGCTCAATTACATTTGAACATTCATACTTAAAATTCCTCACTTCAAAAAAAAAGGCACTAGCAAAATAGCATGTGCATGTGTCTGTAGTATATTCACTGGAATGCCTTAATTCTCTGAAGATATTCAGTAAGCCTCGTACCTGAGCCTGTGGTGGCTTTGTCAGTGCTTCTGACCTTAGCTTAAAATGTCTGTCTGGGATGGGAAAGATGGCTTAGAAGGTGATACTGAGGAGAAAAGAAGGCAAAAAACTTGAGGCCAAATGTGATGACTCCATCCCTGTTGCTCTCTTCTTGTGGCATTGCTGGTTTTAGGAAAGACCCAAGAGCCAGAGGCAGTAAGTCTGTTGTCCAATGCTAAGCGATGTCATGGGGTGCCTACTGTGAGGTGAAATGCACGTTCTCTGGGCCTCTCCGAATTATGCAGCTATCACACAGGTCTCTGCGGTTGTGACGTCTAGATTCCTGACAGTCCTTTCCAGTCCGAGGTTCCTGGGATTCCTCTCCTCCCAATGAGGGTAGTGCCAAAGTTGTCTTAAGTCTGTCGTCTAACTACCAAGATGTCTGAAGATCTCTGAGTTATCGGAACATGAAGATTACCAGGCATTTGTATTTTCAGGTTGCATTACCCATTTCTCAGGGGGATATACCCATCCGAAGAACAGCAAGAGGTGTATTTCTGAATCATTTGTCTGTACCATATGACTGAGTGATTTAATCCAGGATCTTGTCTCTTTCCATGACTGGCAGAATATAACTGGAGGCAGTTAAAAGGTGGAACGCACACTAACATGTTTGGTGGGGAAATTTTTTCCGACTTTCTATCTAGTGTGAGGTGTGAAGGCTATCTTTTATGGATTCACTTTGGATGTTTTCATTATCCATATAAAGGACTGAATGTTTTCTAACTCTTACTAAATCCTTTGCCTGGATGATTCTTTTCAGTAGTTGAACAGGGTTATTTTTCAGTGTTAAATAGAAAGAATATTCCCTCTCCTGCTTTTAATTTTCTTTCTTCTTGCATTGAATGTTGCCTTCCTCTTTCATTATGAGAGAGGATCATTAAGCTTACTTACAAGCTCAATACCTTTAATGTCTACAGATCCCCTCCAGCCTTTCTGGCTGCTTACTTTCTAGCTGTTAACTGTAGGTTTTGCCATCTCAATATCACTGTGGGTTTTTTGGTGGTTTTTCTTAGATCATTAAGGAAGAACCAAATGCAATTCCTTTAAATGTCCTCATCTTAACAACCCTCCTTTGAAAAACTCATCACACTCTGTTCTCCATTCCTTCCCTTATACTACTTCTAAACTGACAGAATATTATCCTAGCAACAATTATATTTCCGTATTATCTTCTTATGACAAACTTTGCCAAGGGCTTTCTAAATGTTATATATGCTCTCACCTTTTGCTGAGCGTTCCTTTCAAAAGGATTCCATTTTCCTTTGAGAGAGTTGTCTTATTTACTTTCTATTATGTGTCTCAAGGTGTGCAGTAGTTCTATTTCAATCACTCCATTATGAATGAACAGGTTAGGACTGAGAAAAAGTTCTACTCACCTACAATTCATACGGTCAAACATGAAGCTTTTTAGCTGACTGAGCTGCTACAAAAGAGAAAAAAAAATGCAGTGTCTTCTTGAACTCAGCTGAAAGTTGGTATTTTAAAAGCTTACAGACCCACTGACTGGGGACCTTCCCAGGCTGCTGGCTGTGGCTACTTAATCATGTATTTTTTTCCAGTACCAGCTCTTCTGACATACCCTTCTCAGACTATGGCTCTTTAATCAGAGCTTCTTAGCACCCTTTGTGTGAAGAAAATTACTACAAAGACATCATCTCACCTCCCTGAAAATGTCCTTACTCTCCTTGGTGAAGAGTTTTATATGTTTTATACCACATGCTGGTGTGGTAGACCTATGAATTCATTGCTCCTCCCACAAATAGAAGTGTGAGAGGATGAAGAAACTCACCTGGGTGATTTGGAAAGCTGCCTACCATCTGCTGTGGGCATACCTGGCTGTTAGTATGATGGTGGCAAGAACCCTTACCATGTCTGAGTTCTCCTGGGTCTCCTGTGGGGCTGCAGCAGGTGGAGCTGACATGCAGCATGTATTCAGAAATCTAACTAACTGCTTCAAAAATGGCAATTCTTATGTTTAGGAAAACGAACTATATGATGCGATTGTCTCCAGCAGCAGGGAACTGGGCAAAATTAAGTGGCAGATCCTTAATGACCTGTCAAGCAAACTAATGAAAGGGACTGAAAAGTGCACACAAAATGCCATGAGCATTTTATATCCACTCTGCCTTAGTGAAATGCACAGTGAGAATTAGACTGTCTTGGTTTAAGTCTGAGTCTTCATAACCATACAAAAAAGCATAAGAGACTGATGATGAATTATAACTTCTGTTCTATAAATAATTTTTTAAAAATGTAGATAGATTACTATTACTAAAAAATAAACCTATATGTGATCTGGAAAAGATACTCTGCTATATCTCAACTTAATGCCTTGCCAAAGGGCTGAAATATTAAATACTGAATACCAGTTTTATAATGGACTTCATTATAATTCAGTAATTGCAGAGCTAGCTGGCTTTGAGGAGATAATACCAACTACTTTTATTAGTATTTGAACCACAGAACATGGTGTGACAAATTGATATTTGAGGTAAGAACCAAAACCTACATGCTGTATGGCAATACAACAGCATTTTAAGAAGCTGTTGAGTTAAGACCAAAGACCAAACTGATATTTAATAGGACTCGTACTCCTAAACAATTCAGATGGTTTTGAAAATCCTTCCTGTAGTCTATGTTGTAAAACAAACAGAAATCCGTGATCACAGAAATGGATTGTTTTCTGAAGCATTTACATATTTGTGATAGATAAGCAGCACTTGCTAATGGCAAGAGACAACATGATTATTTGACAAACAGAAATGATGCAGGGCCTGATTCTCTACTGCTGCAGATCACTCATGGCCATTCAAACCTGGGTAAAGTGACATTCAGTCTGTCAGGAGTGTGCTGCATTCATTTAGCATTTGAATGAGATGACTGCTTGTGTTTCTAGGCAAGGAAGAATTGGGGTCATGACAATTTCACAGCTGGTTTCCAAGTTTAGCTTTAGGTACATATACTAACAGGTTGGCATAAATTTAAACTGGCATAACTCAGGAGCCCTAAATTGCATGCCAAAAAGGGCATGTCAGACAGATTGGCATACATGAAATTAGCTCCCAAGATTATTCCTGAGTTTTACTTTATATAAACATTGGATTAGAAACAGACCCAGGCATGAGAGATGACTGTATCTACACTAGCAAGCATTGTGGAGCACTGGGAACAGACCTGGGGGGCAAAACAGTAACTGTTGAGTACTCAGCACCTACACTGTTTGTGTTTCTGTGGGTTTTACTGTGGACAGGCTCTAGTCTGGTCCTGTGGGCTCGCTACCCTTTGGAGCATGGAGTTCAGCAGGGAAAGTCCTGGAGAGCAGTCTGCTCTCTAAGTCTGCTCTGCCAGGCTTTGCTTCTGAAGTGCGATCCCGATCCAAATTAAAACACTATAATAGACATGTCTCATCCGAATCTACTATTTTACTTAAACAATTAAATGATTCAGTCATTTTGCTCTTAATTACTGTGCTATGAGCTGTATGAACCTTTCATTCTTTTCTGTGCAGGCTCCAGTGTCAATGTGAAAGGTGCAAACCCTGATCTTTAAAGAAAATCTGTGAGTAGTTAGTTTTGAATCCCGAAAACACCTTGCTGGAGTATCTGCAAATAGGAGAAATCTTAAATCTCAGATATATCACTGTTCCTAGCAGTCTGGCTATATGCTGAAGATACAGGCTTTTCAATTACCTTCTTGAGGCATATGCATCTCCCCAGGTAGTTTACAGGAAAACAGGCACCCAGGGCTCGATTCAGTTGTCCACACTGTCTCATCTCGTATGACTGAGATGTCCTAAAGCACAAGAGAAGCCCTCACAGGGCTGGCAGGAAGTGTGGGAGACCTGTGCTCTTTTGGAGCAGCAGTAGGAAGCCAAGAGTGATACCACAGAGCACCGCAAATGCCATTAATGCCAATGTGTTAGCCAGTGAATTTAATACCTACATTTTATGCTTTGTGGCACCATGCTTATTAGATGTATAAAACCTTATTTGTATGTAATCTCAAAATTCATACAGTTAGCAATGCTGAAAACAGTGGTGCTCCACTGTGAAATAATAAGACGGCACACTACTGTAACAAAAGATAACACCTCATGATGATGATGGTTCACCATGCATTCGAATGAGTAGGTAGCAGGGATTTGTCATATTCATGGCTGTTTTAGTGTCTGTTTTACTTACTCCTTTTTCGTCCTTCATGATGATGATGGTTCACCATGCATTCGAATGAGTAGGTAGCAGGGATTTGTCATATTCATGGCTGTTGTCTGGTCTGTTTTACTTACTCCTTTTTCGTCCTCTTTTGGTGGCATTAGCTTTTTTTTTTTTAAGAAATATCTTCTTCATTTTTTTTTCCCTTCACTAAGTTGTAAGTTTACAAAGTCTTACTTCTTCAGAGTAGCATATTTAGTGCAATGTCATATTCATGGCTGTTTTAGTGTCTGTTTTACTTACTCCTTTTTCGTCCTCTTTTGGTGGCATTAGCTTTTTTTTTTTTAAAAGAAGAAATATCTTCTTCATTTTTTTTTCCCTTCACTAAGTTGTAAGTTTACAAAGTCTTACTTCTTCAGAGTAGCATAGTTTTAGTGCAAGATTCTGAGTCTCATCTACATCTTTTTTTTCAGGTTGGCAGCAGTTTAGTGTTTTAAGAAAAGGGATTATTCCATTATAAATCTATTTTTTAACATAATAACATTAGTATTCTGTTAAAATTAGAGTACATTAGTGCCCATTCTATGACATTTGTTTCATAATTCAACCAATAAGATACCGAGTAATGGCTTTTCAATGTTTGTGATAATCTAAATTTTTTATGAACATCATGAATATTGAAGAATTCCTTGATGGTCTTTGGATATACATTAGTGATAGAAGAAGGCTGTGCAAAGTTTTTTAACATGCTGGATCTTTAAAATGTGTTTTCTAAGAGTAGAACATCCATTCATTTGCTTCAGTTCGCTTTTCCTCAGTCTAGTGCTGATCTTAGTCAAGTACTGCTACCCATCAGTAGACCAGTTAGATTTAAGTGCATTCTTGAAGCTTGGCATATGCTTAAATGGTTCTCTGAAAAAGGATGAATCGTCATGAATGCACCAAAACTCAAGGATTTGACCACTGATGATATTATTTCCTCTCCAAAGATATATTTGGTACAGAAAAGTGTGTTGACTATTTCATCAACTGGACAGATGAGAACATGTTTAAATTATTTTCTACAGAAAAGATAATACAATTTTTGTTACGAGTAGCAAATGATAGGCTCAAATCACTAGTTAATCTTTGTTATAAATGACAGAATCGAGTAGTGCAGAATGTTTGGAAAGTGTCAGCCTGGCATGTTTCATTTTCTGTAAAGAGCAAATAGAATGAGACACTTATTTGCAGCATACTTCACTTCCACGGCAAATCCTAATAATGGTGACATTTAAAAAAAAATATTTTTGCAATAATACCATTACAAAACCATCTAGGCTTGATATGAGTAGCAGAGGTCATAATGAATCCTTATTGTTATCTTTGGGAATACCAGATTTATTTTAGAGGAGATGAGATAAACTGAAATACATTTGTTAAATGTACCATAAAAGCACTATTACCCAAGGTTTTTAATATTCCTTTGTAACAGCCCAGTTTGATGAGTTGTCCTGATTAGCTCTGGAGATATTCATATTAAAATTAGGTGGGACTCAAACAGTAAAAAATAGCGACACGCTCGGGAGTCATCCTCGATTCATATGAGGAATTTGCAGATCTATCCGCTAGGAACAGCTATAATTTATTTATTTTATTTTATTTACCTCACACCCAGGATCATGATAACTGGCTCATTAGCAAGATTAAAAAGAGCATATCTTTGCCAAAAATAGGTTGTGACCCAAATCTCCCCCTGTTGTGTTGTGTGTCCCATGCTCATGGTACCTTTTCTCAGCTGTAGCTCAGGTGAGAGCAGAGCCAGCACCCCGAGCGAGTTCCCTCGCACCCAGCAGTGTCTGTCGTGGGAGTAGGCTGGCTGGACACACAGGGAGGTAGGAACTGGGGTCTGCTAGCCCTGAGCTGCTGGAGAGGACTAGAAACCCAGGCCTGATCCGAAAAGAGGAACAGGCTGTAAAACATCTAACTTCAAGGTAATACATCCCTCTCTTCTCAAAGGGGGCTGAGAACAGACCTGGGGGAGGTGCCTGGGCTCTGAGGAAGAGGCGACAGAGAGGAGTCCAAAACGAGCCCTTTGCTGTAAGGCTGTGAAGCAATAGGAAATGCAGACTGCAAGGGCATCGTTGGAAATGCCTCATGTTTCTGGAACTGAAGGCAAAAATCAGGGAAAGAAGAGAAGAGCTGGAGCCTGAATAGGATCTAGCAACCAGAATCCTCTCCCACAGACAGATGTGAATTTAATACCTATGGGCCAATGAGAGCTAGGGCCCACATCTGTTCTTCTGGCAAGTGTATTTACAGCTAGACTACTATGTAAAACACTGCATAACAACCTCCTCTGCTACCTTTTTAAATAGGGGTGTCTGTGGGTGAGAGATCAGTGCTATCCATGACAGCGGGGGTAATTGAAGAGCACTCTCCCTATGAGACTGTAGGGATGGAGGCTGGGCTTTGCTGCTTTGTTGCCTTCTGTTATATCTTAGGTGGGAGGCTGGCTGCTGTAGGCCCAGCTGGATCACCTCTGGGACATGTACGCAGGCACATACAGTGTGTTTAGGGCCAGCAGGGAGGTGCTAAAGGAGCTTACGTGCCCCTGACCACTGTGTGAGGCCTTTCAGGGTGCAGTTTAGGACTTGTGCCAAAAGGCTGCTGAAGTCCTGTTTTAGGTGTCTAAATCCTTTCTTTGGAGCTGGCTCTTAGTTCTCTCTGGCTAATCAGCAATAATAATTGAGGTAACAGAGATAATGATTTTGTGTAGATCACTTCTCAAGCTACACGCTGTGTAGAATGGAAGGAAAATGTATGCTGATGAAAACCAACTTCCTGGTTCAGTTCTGTAAATCGGTAACAACAGGACAACTAAGGGATGTTACAATAAAATCAGAATGTACGTTTTAATATAGTTCCCTTCATGCAGTCTGTACTGGCAGGCTACTAGAAGACATTCTCCATGTTGTCATGCATTTTAACTCCCTAATTTGGCTATTCAATTTGAACTACAAATCCAACAGTCTCTGGATTTTTAAACCTCTTGGCTAATGGAATAGATGGCTTCAGCATTGTCCTAGGAGAAAAAGACATGCTACAGGCTGTGCCAAATTAACTTCATTTCTTAAATTTAAGGGGCTTGGATGAAAACTAGTATGAGATTGGACATGGTTGGATAACAGTAATGGTATAATTTCTCATTTTTGCTTTATTACGTCTGCTAAGTACAAATTTACCTTCAGAGTTCAGTCAAGAGGGAAAATATCGACAATATTAGCATCCGACTGAAAGTATATTTGTTCTTTTAGCAGTTCTTTTTCTTCATTAGTCATTTCTTAAAGAGACTTAGTTTAAAGAAAATCAATAGTTCCTTTTCTATGGCTGCTGGTATAATTTCTCATTTTTGCTTTATTACGTCTGCTAAGTACAAATTTACCTTCAGAGTTCAGTCAAGAGGGAAAATATCGACAATATTAGCATCCGACTGAAAGTATATTTGTTCTTTTAGCAGTTCTTTTTCTTCATTAGTCATTTCTTAAAGAGACTTAGTTTAAAGAAAATCAATAGTTCCTTTTCTATGGCTGCAGAGATTATATTTTATAATTTTCCTTTGAACATTTATAATCTTTTAATAGCTGTTTTTTTCCAGACAACGTGACAATAATTGCTAGATTAAAAAAAGAGCAGTTTGATCGAGCTTGAATGCTGGCTTGATCCTATTTCCATTGAAATCAGAGACTTCTTCAGTAAGAAGAGAATTGGAATTTGCTTCATGATTGTTTCTTTTCTCCTGCCAAATCCTCTTTCACTCATCCAAGACAGCGAAGAATTCTGCTTTCAATCACAGTAAAATCTGTGTGTAAATCTGGTGTAGCTGCATTGACTCAATGAACTTATTTTTGTAGAGATCAGTATGAATGAGAGAAGGATTTATGCCAGTTGGATTCATGCTTCTTATTAGTGAGGCAATGTACTATATAATTGGCTCTATCAATAAGACTTTGCCAGTACTAACTTCTTTTTCAGTCTATGTATGGAAACAGATGGAATATATCATAGTCTCTAAGAGGTATGAAAGGTACAGTATCCTGGAAAAAAATAAGTTTTTATTTGGCTGGGGCTTTTCATCTCTTACCCTGAAATTTAAAAATAGCAACAAAGTGACATATATTGCTATCCATTGCTCATTTTTTGTTGCTGAACTGTCCTAGATGTTGTGACTGCTGACAGAATCATAACTGTTTGAAGGGTTGGATCCTAAAGTAAGAAGCACACAAGATGCTGTGTATTGTTTATAGCACTCAGAAGGTGCTATAGATAGAAGATAAAGAAACACATAATTTGAATCTTAGACAATGGTTAATGAAAGTGAAGAATATGAAGATAACAGATCGAAGAAAGGCAAAATCTGACAAAATTCACATGCTCATAGTTGCATTGAGCATGGGATTTTAGCTTGAAAAAGTTGTAGTTGAGATAACAAATGTTCTCTACTATAGTTATAAGAAAACAGGATAGGAGAGGGTCTTTTCTAGACAGAGGGAAGAGTCTTAATATGAAGTCTTGGAAGGAGCCTTTATATTGTTTAACTTTGTGGAAAAACAATTTTGAGTGGTTGCTGTGATAATCTGGGAGCTCTCAGGCGATCTGAGTTATTATATTTTAGAGCCAAGAACTTCCTTGGCATGGATTTTTTATATGACCCTTGACATATTTATTTTTGCTGCAGTTTTTCCGAACAAGAAGGGACCATGCTTAGACTGTGCTTAGAAATCTGGATTATATTCAAACAAAAAAAGAGGGAAAAAGATAAGTTTGTTCTCATAAGTTCTGATACACAAAATAGCAAAAGGTGGCACTGGTTTATGTGCTTGGCTCTTTTATATTTTGGCAGATTTCTGTGTATATATATATTTTAGCTGTCTGTTTTTCACCTGTATATACGTGTTCCAAGAATTCTTGCAACATAAATTAAGCATGTATGTCCTGTCTGATATATTATTTATGAGGCAAGAGCCATTACACCTTGTCATTTAGAGATTATAACACTTTCAGGAAGTTTAAATTATTCATCTTTACAAAAGGAATAAAAAAATTAATTCTGATTTGAGCACGCCATTTCAAACCACCTTGGTTCTCATTAGGGTTCTGATAATCTAATGTTAGATTCATTACCATGTAAAATTATTGCAATCTGCTGCCTTTTGTTTTGATTCAAAGTCCATAATTGTGCCAGATGATGTCAGTAATTACTGAGGCTGCTTTAGGAAGATACGCAAAGATATGGCAAGAAAAGATGATCAAGCCAAGTTTAGATTTGTTATGTGGTTGTACATGTACGTCAGAAACTACATTTTAGTAGTGTATCTGTTTACACTTGATATTGCGTAGGTTCCAGAAAGGGAGGAATTACGCTGGAAGATTAGGAAAACAAATCAAATATAGTCTTGAATCATCCAAGATTGAAAGGAAAGGACTCCTAGCCACATGAGGATGAAGCTTCTATTGTATTTAATCCTTTTTTACTCCAATTTCTTTTAAAGACATTATATGCTCTTCCTTTTGTAGAACCTGCTCCTCTTCCATGCAAAACAGAATAAAACACTCATATCTGCTGAAAATGAATAAAAGTTACTGACTCCAAATTATGTTACAGATTATATAATTCAAAACACATAAAAATATTTACTTTTTCTAAATAGTAATCCATTTTGTTAATTTTGTCTTCTTTGTAAATGAATAAGGCAGTCTTTCCATCCCAAGAGGAAGGATGAAGTGAATTTCATTTCTAGTCTTTGTTTTCATATACCGTGTTATGAACATTTCACTAATGAAATGAGATTCTACAAAGAATATAAACGTGAAATACACATCCAGAATAGTTTACTGTAATAATGTAACATTACAGCACAATTTGATCCATCATTAAAAAAATTATAGCTTTGAGGCAGCCTGAATCCACTAATGGGACACAACATTGCGGGAAATGTTGTGTGTCTGTTTTTTTTTCAAAAGGTTAAAAAAAGTGGATAGGAGAACCAAAATATGCAGATGTGATGGTGGGTGCTAAACATGAAGTATTTGAAAGGCCCTAATTTTCATCCCATTAAATTTTATTTCTCTTAAAAAGTTCCAATCTTGGTGGCCAGAAGCAGTTGCTTTTGAGAATTTTGGTAATTTTCTCACTTTAGATTTTTTTTTTTTTTTGCATTTTAGTAATTGAGACCACCTTTCTTTTAGAAGTTTGTATTCTTTTGGAGGCAGATGAGACTTCTTTTAGAGTAAATGAAAACAGAATCTCTGGCTAGAGATGCAATAGAGCTTGTGTGCTTTAGTTTCTGATCCATCAAATTAAAGGACTTTCCCTGTTCTGCGATTGGAAGTAGAAATAAGTAGGACAATCCTGTAAAATGTCAGAGTTCTGAAATACATGTGTCAGAGCACCTAAAATTAAGAAAGATTAAGGAAAATCAAACAAACCTGGCAAAAAAAGCTTTTCCTTTTGGCTTTTGCATGAAGAAAGGAAAAAGCATCAAGTTTGATGGCACTTAACAAGAGTCAATTTATGGAAGCAGCTATAAATCAAGTGCTGCTTTATTACACTGCTGCACATTTGGAATAAGTTGGATTACTGCAGTGGGCATTATTTTAAATTTGTACTACTGAAAATGAGAACATGGTGTTTCCTGAAATCACTAGCCAAAGTTTAAGAGGGAAGCCAGAGTTTAGTAAGAAGAAGAAAAAAAGGAAGAGAAAAAATCATGTTAAAATCAAATGTCAAGAGATTACAGTAAATAGACTAAGATTACTACTCTTATTTAGTCCTTAGTCTTATTTCGTTAGGTTTAAGTGCTGCCGTTTATTGTGAATGATATGAAAGAAGGAAAAAAGAACCAAAGCAGGCTGGAGACAAGTATGATGACTGAACAGTGTTAGAAAAGCAAGCTCCCTTTCCAGATTAAAGATGTTTTTGCCAGGTGGTACAGCCAGCAGATTGTTGTTGATTACCAGTATAATGAGAGAGAAGATACTTGTAAATTGGCCTCAGATCATTTGGAGAATTCAGTAACCGAAGGGATGAAACTAGATTCTCTGAAGGCATTAGGAAACCCCTAATGCTACAGGCCAGAGTAAAAACTCTTTACTCCTACTGTTGAAAAATACTAAAAACAGTAATCCCATCAAGGAGTTCTCCATCTGGTTTTATAAGAAAGGGAAAGCAGTTAGTGGCTAAATCAGAACCAGATAATAGAACACCAAAAATTAGCTGTATTGAAGCAAAGCTGAGAACCTCTCACAGCAAAGCTGCTTAATTGGGAGCGAAGTTCTGGTTTTGCTGTCTCAGAGCTCACAGTGTGACTTTGTCATTAGCATCCCATAGTGAGGTATTTGGCTTTCTAGCTAGGTCATTTTGAAGTCCTGATCTCTTCCTCCTCACCTCAAGCAGCAGCTTTTTAGACTTCCTCAAGGTAGCTCTCAGGGAGAAAAAAACCAAACAACAACAAAACCAAACAAACCCAAAAAACCACCTCCAGAAAACCCCCATAAAACCAAGCACCTCTCCTCACTCACAAATACATCAGCAGCCCTAGCGACTTAGTTCGGGATATCTGGTATTGGTCACTAGCAGACAGAGGGCAGGGGAGTAGAAGGACCATGGATTAGTCTAATACAGCAAATTTAGTACTGTAATTGTAGTGTTATCAGAGTGCCAGTACAAAAGTACATTATCAACCTCTTTTAAAAAAAACCCTACATTGTGTTCCAAGGTTGCTGTATGAATAAGCATAGGAAAATCATTACTTCTGTGTCAGGAATTCAGCCTGGCTCGTCAGAAAGTGTGTAAAGCTGATACAGCTTGCCAAAGCCGGGCTGTTCCTGGAATTGGCTGTTTAACGAGAGTGTGCTATTAGCACAGCAGCATCAGCATGAGAAAGTGTGGCATGTAACATTTGCTGGTCTAACTAAGAAAAATATGGTCTGATGTTACCTGTGTAGGTGTACAGCACTCAAAATGAAGATGAAGAGGGGGAAATCACTTTGGTGTTGCATCATATAGCCAAAGCAAACGAATCCGTTTCTGTTAGCAGTATGCCAGTTAGGTTTGATAAAGAATATCCAGTGGAAAGGTTTGCCCAGAATTCAGCTGAGATGAATTTTTAGAAGTCTGCTGTGATGCATCAGGAAAGAGATATTTCTGTTCTTGTTGGTCCAAATACACAAAGTGAGATTTAACTAAAATATTTACAACCTGAACCTAATTTCAATCTGATAGTTTTGATATATCTGAAAATATGATTTTCTTAGCCTGTATGTAGTAAGAGATATGCCTTCAAGTAATACAACCTTACCACCTTTTTTTGACTATAGCTGCTGAAGAGGAAACTGTTTCTGTTAATTACAGCTCAGGGTATAGCGCCCCATAGAGACAATGTGATATTTTAATTACCTATCTTTATTAGAAATAATACAAACTTCAACTTCCTTAACCTGAGAGAATTCTGACATTTCACAATTTTTTTCTTCAAAAATTAAAACTATAACTTGTTTTTTCAAAATTTTGAGGCAAAGATAAATTTTAGAATATAGTATTTTTCTTTCAATAAGATTGAAAGTATGTTTCAATAAAGATAAAGCCATTCAAATTCTATTTTATCACTTTGTTTATACTCATGATGGAATTAAAGAGTTTTGGATTTGAGTCCATGTGGATACATATTTTGTTTTATCCTTCGGTTTAAATAATGTATACCCATGAAATATTTTTTCCATTCATTTTCTATTTTTTGTTTTTGTTTATACTCATGATGGAATTAAAGAGTTTTGGATTTATGTGGATACATATTTTGTTTTATCCTTCGGTTTAATTAATGTATACCCATGAAATATTTTTCTCCTTGAAAAAAATATCAGGAAAAGTGTCCTTTCCTGCCACAAAAATATATTTTGCTTTTTTTTTCCTTAAAAAAATATCAGAAAAGGTGTCCTTCCCTGCCACAAAAATATATTTTGCCAGGATATTTTTGACCAGCTACTGTCACTGTTATTTCTAAGTATTAAGAATACATCTGCTAGTCTTATCTCGGGGGGGACTGTATTTGAGAGTGACTAAAGAGCTTGCTAAAGTCGGCATTGTTGGAACTGTATGGCTACAACAGCTTTGAATATGAAACTGTCACCAAATAAGAAAAAAAGTGAAGTTTAAAATGTATCTCTCAGACATGTTGCCAAATCTCAATTCTCACTCCAGAAGAATTAATTTGCAGGTTGTTTTACTAATTAACTTCAAAGTTAGAGTTATTTCTGGAAGATTTATTCTGTTACAAACTAGAATATTTGGAACAATCTTGCATCTCTAAAATTTTTCATTTCTTGTGTGATCTGATTTTAATACAAAATCAGGAATTTTAACTTGTGTAACAAAAGTGTTATATATATACATATATATAACCTATTATAACAGGTTAAAAGTTTAGGCACTGTGAGACAGTGATACTGTTGTCATTTCTTCTTGTGTGAATCGAAGACAATTCTCCTGATTTCGGTGATTTACACACATGAAACAGAGATTTGACCAAGCTCTGCAGAATTTAGGCTTCTGGTCATCTGAAGTGAGCAAGACAGCTCTGGGCATATGGAAGCTGATCTCTGGAAAGCTTTCACAGAATAAGCTTTGATTTAATTTCTCTGTTGACTTCAGATGTTAACGGCTTTTGTGAAATACGACCATTAAGATGTTGTGAACCTTTGCAATAAGCAGAGACAGTGTATTTTATATATGGTTGTCAATGTTCAAATAGCGTATAATTTCATAGCATAGAAAAGAAGCTGCAGTGGAGTTCTCTGCATAGAAAAGTTGGCTGTTTAGCCATTTATTTCACCAGGTCAGGATTTTTACTCTGGGGACTTAATTGTAATTGAAGTGCCTTGGTAATCTGTGGTCATTTAAAATATTTCAGTTGGGTTATTGTGTGTGAAATACAAAGGTGTTTTAGATTGACTGAGGGGCCATCAACCAAAGCAGAAAGGAGAGAAGGCGATTTCATTCTTCCATCTTTTCACAAGTCACTAATACATCAAAATGAGTTTTGGTAAACAATGCCTTATTTTCTTGCCTGTTGAGCAAAGGGTGTTATTTCCTTTCACAAACATGTGTGGGAAGAAATTGGGGAAAATGGCTAGTTACACTGTTTAGCTATGACTGACAAATCACAAATGTCATCAGAGAGTTGTTTATGCCAGACTGTTTCCATTTATTATAATACACTTTCACAATGTAGTGTATAGTGTGTATATATATAGAGAGAGTATATATATATAGTGTAGTATATGTTGGTAGATATAACCTAGAATCTTCTGTTTGTTCCAATAAAAAATGAATGTATTTTCATCGTTTGAGAAGGGAGGGATTTTCCACTCATTTGCGACCCTCTGTCCTAGAGCATGCTGCTGTCAGAAACAGCCTCCCCATTAACTTCATACGACTTCAGATTAGGCCTTTTCATTGCTACAGCTCAGTAGCATCCCTCCCGGAGAGCCATGCATTTTTAAAGCAGTTGGAAAACTTCTTTAAACAAAAGGTAACATACTGTCTTGTGAGAGAATTTGTGTCTTAACACAGAAATAGGCAGTCATCGGTCTGCTTTTCTGTGCCATTTCCTCTTACCTGAAGCTGGGTAATCATCTTCATTTTCTCTCATTTCCTCTGTGAATACAAGAATAGTTTCTCCTTCTAAAGAAATCAACTGATCTGTGAATAATCCCATTGATTTAAACCAAAAGACTGTTGCACTGTGATTAAGAACTGCTAAATTCTACTGTCCCTTTTTTGGGGGTGATTATTCTTCTGATGGAATACTGTGCAAGAATAGATTATTTGGGAGAATTGGCTTATTTTTACTTATTTTAAATTTATAAATAAATCATACAATCACGCATGAGAAGCTGAGGTCCTATGTTCTGTATTCCCAGCACATCAACCAGTGCCATTTTGAGGGTTAGAATTTTATTTCATAGAATCATCATCTTGATAATGCAAAAACATTTAATATTCCTTAAAGTGCTCCATATACTCTTAATACTTTAGTAAGAGATTATGAAAAATAATCAAGTAACAAAAAATAAACATTCTGGAGGACACCATATCTAGCCAAATATTGCAACTTATATTTGAAAACTAGGGAAAGATCTGTATTTTTTCTTTGTGTTAGTTTGAGTACCATGAAACATAAATGGGTAATGCTCAGAACAGAGCATGGGATTTCCAGTGCAAATGTGTAGGAAAAATCTACATATTAAGTGTACTACAGCACTCTAGCTATATCTGGTATCAGTGCAAAATAATTTAAGACAAAACTGTGTATTACTAGGCCCAACATTGGCCTCATTGCTTGTTCAATCCAAGTAGATCATGACCTGTGCTGAAGGAGGTATTTATGAGTGTGTCTGTGCATGTAAATGAAAAAAGCCTATACCATGTAAGTTAATATGAGTCAATGACAGGCCTAAATAAATAATGAAAATGCAGTGCAACTAGTGAAAGCACATGTGCCAGAGGAAGTAGGTACTAGAGATGCCTAATAAAACTTAGCCTTATGGTAAATCATCACCACAGAAGGTTGCAGATTTCCAGGTAAAAACTGGAAAAACTAAGGTAAATTAATTTCCATGAAGAGAATCCATTTTATTTTAGGCTCTTCTCATGGGTTCTTTTTCGTAAGAGATTCTGGGCAGGGTCCTTTTTCTTCCAGGAGCTATTGAAGGAAGAGCATCAAGGAGCCCCTGCTCCTATGACTAAGGGTCAGGCAGGGTTTTTAATAACCCCAGCAGGGACTGAGAAGAGGAGGGGACAGCCCCTGGGGGAAGCTTGCCGATGACACCACAAAACACACACTGTTGGACTGCAGCTAAGGACAGCATTAGGGGTCTGTATTTCTACAATAACACCCTTGGATGTGGTGCCGTTTAAAACGAGATGAGCGGGAGGCTTGTCAGCCCCTTCCATTTGCAGCAACAGCACTGCGTCTAGCCTGGGTATGTCCAGAAAACTTCCGTCAAAGGCCCTTCCTGGCTGGTCCATGCCATGTAACTACCCACTGCCTTTGCAAATGTAGCACACAGCTTCATATTTCTATCAGGCAGCACAGGGGACTGTTAGTTGGGTTTAATCGCCTTTGTTGAGATGTGATATGAAACGAGGCTGCTGAATGTGGAGCAGTAATATAATCAGTGCCCTGCTCCCAGCAGCGTCAGGATCACTTCAGCTCCTGGAGGAATTGCTTTCCAATTTTTCACACACTTAGACTCAGAAGGATCTTCTTATAACATTTTTGCTTTTGGGTTTTTTTTTTCATTGGGGTTTTTTTTTTTTGGTTGTTGTTTTTGTATATTTACAACAAAATACTCCAGGAACTGTTTAAAAATCTCCCAGTCAATACTGCGGGGGACTCAGCAGTCATGAATGAGAAGGAAAGTGCCTCTGACTCTTCCAAAGGGAACAGACATAAAAAGCATGAAATTTTGAAAGCCATCTAGATCTTATTCTTAAAACTGACTCTTGAAATCAGGATTTTAGGCTTAAAGGCTTTAATACTCAAAGAATCACAGGAGTCAAAATGCTGAAAATTGGGCAGCTCATCAAGTGTTCTGCCCTTTAGGGAATTCACAGCTCCAAATTAGCTGCAGGTCAGTATTTGCATAAATTGGATGAAGCTGGTCCTGTCGATGTGTGTACAGACAGCTTTTCCTTAGCTCTGCTCACTCTCTCAGCCTGTCATGGGTAAGCTGGCCCTGATCCAAAAGCAAGGTAGCTGTGTTAGCATCATGCTGTGCCTGAGCAAATATTTTCTGCTTCTCAGCAGGGTGCTGAGTTAGGCACACAGTGACTGCACTGTGTTAGGGCAGTCCTGTGATTTCAGGTGCTGGGCTGGCTTGTGGTCTGCCTACCCACAGCAAGTACTGAGCAGTTGTGCAAACCTCCCCTGAGGTATCCGAGGACAGAAATCTGCAAGCTGAGCGGGGAGCTTCCCGAGGCAGCAGTTCTCAACATTTTAGACTGATGACTTCCATTGTCCTTCTTCACTGTAACAGCTGGGCCTGCCATTTGCATCCACATTCACACCTGCCCCATCCCACCAACCTCCCTCCAGGCTTTGGTGGCCCCTAAGCAGCAATGCTGCGCAGCTAAGACCTTGGGGGAATAACTTCATATTTCTCTCTTGTTGTCAGCCTGGGTCATTCAAGCAACTTGTTTTAACTGCTTTCTTCAATTTGTGCTAGAATAATCAAGGCAACAGAGACCATGTTTTGGTTTTAAAATATCACCTTCCACCTAATTCTTTTAATTTCCTTTGTTAGCATTTCAAGGAAAAATGAATTAATTGCAGTGAAGAAAATGGAAGCTAAACAGATATTTTAATACAGACAGAAATGTGAATATTTACTACATCTGGCTATTCCCTCTCACACTCTACATATGTTCTATTTAAAATTAAGTTAAAGGCATTTTAATGTTTTTGTTCGCTTTTCATTTCTGGATGGGTTGTAAAATAAGTACATTGTGGAATTTGTTAAAATTGACACCCTTAACCTGGGACTACTAAACCAGGCCAATGCATTCTTCCCAAATTCAGATCTTTAACATGGCCTGTAAGAGACTCCACATGAAGATTGTCTTTTACTGGTACGTGTCAAATATGGTAGCTAATAGAAAGTTATGGATAAAAGGTCTCCTAATGCTGTAGGAGCATTGTATTGTATTGTATTATGTTGAACATACTGAAAGAAATTCAGTATGATTTTTTTTCAGAATTTTTAAGAAATATAATAATAAATAATTTTTAAGAAAAATACAGAAAATTCAATTTTGAAGGCCTGGTACAGTTCCCACTAAAACCAGCTGGATATATTTACAATGACTTCGGTGAGAGATAGAATGGCTCTTTCTAATTAGATTTAACGTAGAATGATTGGACTGGGAAAAGAAGAAATTTCTTCTCCTGGTGTTCTGAAAATTTATACTGCACCAAGAGATCAGAATTGATTAATCTCGGTATCAAGTTCTAATGATAGAGCCTTTTATCAAAGCTGCAAAAGTACTTGATATATGGGGTAATAAAGAGAAAAACAAAGTAAAAATACCAACAGAGGACTCCACATCTAATCAGTTTCCTTGGTGTGGTGCTGGCAGGAATTTGGAGCAGATTTATATACTTAAGATGAAATAGGGAAAGAGTTGGAGCATGTAAGTCCTAAAGGAGAAAAGTGTCTGCAAAGTAGTTAGTGCATGGGCTAGGAGATCTTTTAATCACAGGAATTTTAAGATACCTAGGTTGGTGACGAAATGTCACATCTCTTAATGGTTGCTATATATATCTGTTCTGCACAGATCGAAGGGGAAAGCTGCTTCTACTGCTCATTGCCTGCTGTTCTCATGAATAAACATATATTCTCGTTTAACCATTTCATTGCATTTTGATAAAAACAATTTCCACAAAGAAACAAACTAATCTGGATCTGGGAAAGAAAAGTATTTAGCAAAGAATATCACAGCATGACTAAGAGTACTTTCTGCTAGCAGATCATCTCAAGCAGCTGGGACGAATCATGTTCAAACAAGAAGCTTTTGCTAGGAGCTGAATACTGCTAGTGGAAGGATTAGGTGCAGGACTGATTTGTGCACCTGCACAAATCTTGCAGTGAATACAGTAGGAACTAATCCAAAAAGTAACAATACTGTGGAAAATGGGAGCCTTTCCACTGCCTTCAGCGTACCGGCACATTCCTCCGTAATCTGGCTTGGTTGACATTGATAGAAATAAATAAAAGTATCTGTCTTTAACAAACTAACAAATAATATTTGTCAATTATAAAGGTCTTTACAGGCATGAGATAATTAGAGTTTTGATCACGTGAATATATGTAGCATTTATTTTTAACCAAATAGATAGTCTTGGTGATCTTACTTGCTTCATTATCCTGAGTGTTGAGTCAAGAATGTTGCAGTGTAAGCTCAGTAAAAAAGCAAAGATGTGATTTGGTGTGTTTGCACAACATACAGCAAAAAAGGGCTCAGTTCAGAGTAGGGTCTCCAGAGGAATTTCATCCCCTGGTAATTTTTTTCCCCTGGCGTAACTGCACACTGTTGTATGGCAGCTGCACCACCAAAAAAAAAAGGAAGGTCTAGATGTATGGAACAGGATGAATTTTAAGCTATAGGAAGGATTGAGCCCATCCTTTAGTGTCTTTCTATCAGCTACTACTGTTGTTGCATAACTCAACTGTTCTTAAATTTTTTGTTAAATAATTCAAAACAAATTGAAAGATCTTTGATGCTGGGTTTTTGATGTAAACAAAAGGTAAAAATAAAATGACATGTTTGTTTTAAAACAACAAAATGTTGTAACTTAAAGGCAATCTTAAATTATTCTTATTAATTTATGTTAGGCTTATATCACAAAAAGCTCTCCCCGCAGATGCTTTGACTTTTTGTAAAATTGGGTCTAGTGGAATGTGCTGAGCATTACCTTGCTCTGGGTGCTGGTCATTACACTGTTTTGTAAGATAATTTCCAAAAAAGAAAAAGAGAGACAAGGTTTCAAAGATGCAGTCAAGCAGACAAAGATACTTAATGATGGTACATTATCTTCTATTCAGAAGTGGAATTTTCTGCTTGTAGTTCAGCATGTTCAGAGCTGCCTGCGTAAAGGCAAACGTGGTAGGGACCAGCCTGGGCACCACTGAAGCCAGTGGCGAGCCAGAGACTCGCCGTTACGTGTGTTGAGCTTACCCCCACGAACACCCATCCAGCCGGCGGCCAGGCTGTGGTACAGAACCTCGGATCTGCTTTTGGGGCAGGAGCTGTGGGCTCATCACATACTCTCCAGGAGTCAAGAACTGAAACCACAGTTTCATTTTTTCACAGATTCTTTCTTCCATTGCCCCCAACCTACCAAAAGTAAAATATGAGGCTCATAACTTTCCTACAAAATTTACAAGATTTTCTTTTGACTAAGTACATTGTAGGAGTCACGCACAGAAGAAACGTTTGGAAGTCAAGGAATGACTATTACAAATTATATTATAAAAGATAATGCATGTGAATCTTCTTAAAATATAAGCAGGTGGAGAGAAAGACATGAAAAGTATTGTATTAAGGTCTATACCTATTAATTTGGCATAATGATGTCAGGTATATTGTTGTAACAAGCATAATTTTTACCTCTGTGAAGTTAGCAAACTGAATGCGCATTTGTGTCACCCTCCACCTCGCTGCCTTATCAGGCTAATGGAGAGTCATTTGAACTGAAGAACCAACTTTTCAGAGAGCTTTAATGACTTCCTCAAATGCTACATTCTTGTTTTCTCATTCTCCATCCCTTTTTTAAAATGGAAAGAAAAATGCCACAAAAATAATCCATTTATTTTTCCCAGGAAAGACTTAAAATAAGAAGTAGTGTTTAACATACATTCATTGGAAACGTAGTGTAATTCTCTTCCATTTGTCTTACATAAACACAGAGAGAATATTAAATATGGGAAGTTTCCCTTACACTTTGATTGATTTGTTGTAATCAAACTGTGGTGGGGTTGTAAGTACAAAAAAATGCATTTTGCTTCGGTTGAAACGCAAAATTAATACAAGTGAGTGGCTTGAGGACCTCCTGTTTGGAGCATGTTTTTTGCTACCACCGTTCTCACAGTTCCTGTCAAGCAGCAGGGCTTCTGGTTTTCAGGAGTTTTTTAAAAAGGCTCTTGGCTGACTCAAAGTTATATGAAAAAATGGTGAAATATCCCATAAACTGAAATGTCCCCAGAATCTGCAGCTTCTCAGAGCAGTTAATCCTCCTGTCCATTTTAAGCTTTATGTCAAGGATATAAATCTCACTGAGAAGTTGCATGGGGCTCCTACAGTCTGTAATTTCAGGCGCTGTGTACTGGTTTGAGAGCAGAAATCCTACAGTTTCTAAACCCCACCATCCATGAAGAAGCCAGGCCAGCTCCACCAATTGCCAGAAGCAATCTAATCAGAGCATCGGAGAGAAAGATCTTAGGCTAAACAAATGGGCATTTCTAAGAAAATTGTTCCCACTGCTCCGCTCCTGACCAATACAAACAGATTTTTTTAACCCTGATGCTGTAAATTTGTAACTCTGTGTTGCTGGAGTAAGGTGGATAACTGTATATCTGCATAGGGTATGCTAGCTTTTAATGAAGCAGCAGAGAGGTGTATTGTTGATACCTAAAAATCTACCACACTAATCAAAGTGTGTGCGACCTAAAAGCAGTCTTAAGGGATTAAGTAGATTTTGCAGTGAAAGGAAAAACGTAGAATCATAGAATATCTCGAGTTGAAAGGGACCCATAAGGATCATTGAGTCCAACTCCGTGCTTCTCGCAGGACTACCTAAAACTAAACCATATGACTAAGAGTGTTGTCCAGACGCTCCTTGAACTCTGACAGGTGTTTTAGGTAAAATCTTTTCTGGGATGCTGTCAGGGTACAGCGGGGCCCAGGGCTCCCTGGGTGCCAGGAGCCATGGGGGTCCCCAGGGTGGATGGGCAAGGCCTGGCAGCCAGGGCCCGTCCTAACCGCCCAAATCAGGAGCGGGGCAGCCTGGGGGCAGTCCCGGCACCGGGCATTGGCACCTCCCTGGGGATGGGGACAGGCCAAGACTCGGCTGGGCCTTGGGCCCGCGGGTGGGCCCGGATCAGTGGGGCCTATGGCCAGGCAGGGCAGGGCTGTGAGAGCTGGAGATCAGTCCTGCTGCAGGATTGCTGAGGCAGGGACTGACAGCCCCAGGGGCTGGCATGGGGTCCTGGGCTGTGGGCAGTCTGGGGGGAGCCTCAGGGGACTGGGCAGGGGCAGTCAGGCCAATGGTGCCCTCAGGACCCTGACAGATCATTTTTAAGTGTATGAAGGTATTTATTCATAAAAAACCCAAACAATCTAATCTCAGCATCTTGACTTTAAAAGGCATTTTGAAATGATCTTGGAATCACTGGTGAGTTTCTTCCTCTTGTTTTAGCAACTGTCTTTTGTTCCTCCATGCTATGCAGCCTGGCACCAGCACCTTGTCAGGCTGCTCTGCCCGTCTGCCATGTTGAGTTCACCCACTCCTCTGCTTGGGAGCATCCATGAGGGGAACTGACTCAGGCACACATAGGGTTGAGTTATGGCTCTTTGGTACCTTGTGAAGAAAGGGGTTCTTTCAAAGGAATCATTTTCCCATGATTTTTATGCCTCAGGGCTAGATTTATCTTGGACTTATCCAAGGACCAGTCTGGAGTACCATCTTAAAAGCAATTTCTGTGTCTTGAAGCAAGAAAAGAGAAACATCATGATCTTTTCAGGCGTAATCCACCGTTTCCTTTTGTTTATCTAGTTGCTTTGACAGACTAGTGTGCAAAGGATAGAGCCATCTCCTCTACTTCTTCCCCTTTCACATTTACTTACAGATGGCTCCATGCTTTGAGTTGCCATGCATACCTATGCTTCATGTGGAGAAGGTCCTATCTAACCCTAATTTGTTTGCTTTTAATCTGCCACACTCTTATTCTTTTGATATCAAGAAATCGCTTTGGGGGTCCAAGTTTACAGCTGAAGGATTTTAATGGTTCTCTCATTATCACTCTCTTTTACGTTATAGAACATGAATGTATTCCCACCAAAGTTTTGGATTTCATAAAGGTGGGTTCCCTACAATATTCATGCTGCCATTCTATGTTTGCAAGGTATCTACGACATACAGAAAATATTAAATTTGCTCACTTTGGTCTGTAGACTGTTGCACATTATGTAACACCCGAGGGATTTCTATAAATAACCAGAAATTTGTAACAGTCACTTTGCTGCTGTGTGGAATAATGTTCTTTTGACAATGCATTGAGCTGGAAATCCAAACTTGTAAGCAAATGCTGAGAGTTGTACTTTAGCAAGAACCCGAGCACGTCCTGAGTTGTGCTGACTAGTTTATTCAATTGCGTTAGGCATTGATTGAAAAAATATTTTTCATTTCTGTGGAGATGATATATATTTCTCTTAGCTTTTTCAATAAAACATAGGTGTAATGGAAACTGGTGTTTTGTTATGATTCTTATATTGAATTTAGATGCTTTTTTTTTGTCTACAGATAAGATAGCGAATCAGGGCTTCGTTTGAATATGAATTTTTCTTATTTGCATGAATCCTTCTCCACAGTTAGTTCTGCTGGCTGTGGCTCTGACTTACCCCTCTCTACAAGCAGAGCTGGAGTATTGAAGAGTTTGTAATGGCTGTTCCTTTTTCTCTAAGGTCAGAGTCATGTTCTGCCTGTGTAGGTGGTCAGCCAACCACAGAGCGGAGTTAACTTTACAGGCATATTAAGTTTTTGTTTAACTAATTGAATTGAGATTTGGAGCATTTAAAATAGAAATCTGTTAGACCAATAAAGGACTTATACTTGTACTTCCCTCACCATACTTATATAATGGTATTAAGGTGCGTTTAAATACACAGGAATATCTTTACTGCTATGAAGTAAGTTTATTCTGATAGGGGGTAGACTCATCTAACCAATGTAGGCATCTATGTCCAAGCCTTGTGCTCCCTTTACAACAGAGAAATGTAGGTATTTCTACACATGGGACATGATTAATTTGACCCTGACTTAGACGTCTCACATAGAGCACATGAATTTTATTCTAGAAGCACCTGTTTCTGTTGTTGCCTGTAAAAAGAGGAGTGACTAGTTTAGTTGTAAACTGAGTAAAGTAAGGAATTCCACACTATACACACTTGGACTACATTAATTATCCCAGAAATAAGTTGTGTAGTTTTTGTTTGAAGACAAAATGATACCCTCCTACCTCTCCTTCCTGTTTCCACTCTGTTAAGTCACTGGTTCATCCCTCTGCTACCCAGCAAGATTGATCACCTTTGGCAGGTCTCACAAATCTCCAGTAATGGAGAATCCAGCTCCTTACCACTTCATGCTTCCATTCTCACTGTCCCTATAAATAGAAGAATGTCCCACATGAAACTGATTTTTTCCAATTTGAGCCTTTTACTCTTTGTTCATTTCACAGTCACAGAAAGGTTGAGGTTGGAAAGGACGTCTGGAGGTCATCTGCTTCAACCCCCTGCTCAAGCAGAGCCACCTAGGGCCAGTTGCCCAGGACCACATCCAGACGGCTTTTGAATATCTCCACAACCTCCCTGGGCAACCTGTGAGTGTGCTCGGTCACCCTCAGTAAGAAAAGTGTTTTCTGATGTTCAGAGGGAACCTCCTGTGTTTCAATTTCTGCCCACTGCCTCTTGTCCTGTCTCTGGGCACCAGTAAAAAGAGCCTGGCTCTGTCATCTTTGCACCCTCCCTTCAGGTATTTATATTCATTGATAAGATCCCCCCTGAGCCTTCCCGTCTCCAGGCTAAACAGTCCCAACTCTCTCAGCCTTTCCTCATAGGAGATATGCCCCAGTCCCTTGACCATCTTTGTGGCCCTTCACTGGATACTCTCCAGCATGTCCATGTCTCTCTTGTACTGAGGAGCCCAGAACTGGACACAGCACTCTAGGTGTGGCCTCACCAGGGCTGAGCAGAGGGGAAAGATCACCTCCCTCAACCTGCTGCACCACTCCTCCTAATGGAGCCCAGAGTACTGTTAGCCTTTGATGCAAGAGTACATTGCTGACTCATGTTCAGCTTGGTGTCCACCAGGACCCCAGGTCCCCAGGTCCTTTTCTGCAAAGCTTTTCCCACTGGATCTGTAGAACAATCTGACCTCTTTGCATCAGCTCTTAGTGTATTTGAAGAATTTCATATCCCCACCCTGCAATTTTTCTTCTTTGGGGTAAACTATCAAATTTTTTCAATTTTTTTTTCTAGGTCATCTTTTCTAGACCTTTCATCACATTCATTGCTCTTCACCAGAGTCTCTCCAGTTGATCCACCTCTTTCTTTATTATACCAAACAGGAACAGATTTGTCTATCTGGGGCCTGAACACTGGTGGTCAGAGCAGAAAGAATTACTTCTGTGTTTTGAAAACTACATTCCTATTTACATAGTCCTGTATAGTGTTTTCTTTCTTAATGACAGCATGACTTGTTGGCTTACATTCATCTGTTCCACTCTGTAGACACTGGGCCATCTTCTTAGGAACTGTTATCTATCTTGCCTGTATTTTTTGCATTTGATTATTTCTGCCTAAACATATTCATTGCCCTTGTTTTGAACCCTGTTTTTAGTCCATTTCTCCAATTTAAGAGTTTGTTTTTTTTTAATTCCAGTGTCTTCCATCATACTTGCAGCTCTTCTAGAAGTGTCATCTGGAAACATGACAAGCAGAGTCATAACATTGCTGTCTGGAAATGACCTGTTGCCTTGTCCAGTGCTCACAAAATCCCCTAAGCCCCTAACCGCTCAAATATTTTGGAATATCTTGCTGTAAATGTCCCTGAGACACTGCCATGTATCCTACAGGACATTCAGAGAAGTGAATCCAGCTGTTTTAAAATTTAGGCTAGCAGCTGGCTCACCTTTCTAAAAGTCACCCTATATTCTCATCCTCAGTGTGCAGTGATGGGGTTTTTTTTCTGAGCTTATGTTATTTTCTTTGTACCTTGAAGTGATGATGGTGTCCACATCAATTTGTCATAAGCTGATTTTCCCTCAATCTTCCCAGTCCTGTAAATAATTATGGGCCTGTTAAAGAAGCAGCTTTGTTTATTTGCATTGAATTTGTTCATTGTATGAAGTCAAGCATGCATGTGTAACTGTTTATAAAAGTGTGGCCTAGCACTGTAAGTTTCCTAACCTGCTCCCAAGAAAAAAAAACTGAAAAAAAGGCTATAATCACAGTTCAGGAGGGATTATGTACTGATTAAAGTCAAAGCGGCAGCTCCATTAAAATTTGTGGATTGCAGAGGCTGCAGAATACATGGCCTGGCCTAACGATGAAGAAAATTATTTTTTGAACCCCCAATTCTTTCTCAAAAATACCGTCTCATATTTCCCTTAATATTTTCCAGAAGGTGTGTAGACCTTCTCTCAGTCACTATTTCAAAACACCCGTCTTTGTACAGAGAAGTATTGTCTTCCATCAGTGCAACGAATGAGGCTTTTCCTTAAAGACTAGGCAGTGGAGTTGGCATTTGATTCATAAGCTTTTGATCCATACTTAATCCTAGGGTGGTATGCATCCAGAGCATGCAGAGCATTGGATATTGTGTACCTAATGAAGTAACTGTTGGTGTACAGCACAGTAGGAGACTCTCTTATGTTCTCAAACAGCAGCTTTAGAGTCTGTCAGTGTTCCCTGGGTGGGTCTTTGGGGACAGGGGCTGAAAGAATTTCTGAGAAGCAGGACCTCTTCTGTTTGCTCCCCTTTCTTTGCAGTGGATTTGCAGTGAAAGTAAAATTCAGCGATAGGATTTTTGTTTTTCATCCTGGAGCTACTTAGGCTGAACCATTATTTCCCAGCAACATAATCCCATAAAATATGATGTGTAATTGCTCATTTCAAAATGTTCTCTTATACTACTGTAGATCAGGAGAATGTCCTCTGAAAACAGTGGAATTATTCTCATTTTATTCGGTGAGAATATAATTACAGAGGCAGGAAAGCAATGAAATGTAGCAGTAATGAAATACAACTGATGACAGAAATGTTTCAATCTTTCCCTGGTTACAAGAAAGATAGATTATGTAATCCTGATTGCCTGTAGGCTTATGGTCCGGGTGTAAAGCAGTCCAGCTCTGGGGAGATGCTCAGAAGTGTGACTTGCTATGGCAAGCTTCAGGCAAATCTGATGTCCCATTTCATTCAGTTACACTTTAAGATACAGAGGATATAAGAGGCAAGAAAGTCCAAAGAAAAGAGATGGAGGCTATGTTGGATCACAGTTGCAGACCAAAGTCCTCTAGAAAGAGTCTGAATCATCTCAGAAACTTCTTTGGAAAGGAAAGGGCTTTGCAAAAACTGACGAGAGTGATGCAGTCTTAGCTCTTCTCTACTGTTGTGCTTTACAAGACCTGAGTGTTTCTCCGCAGGCAAGCTGGGGCAGCTTTGCTTCTGCTGTCCAGTTCCCTGATTTGGCAACTTGAAGAGACTAGCAGGCCATTTTCTAAAAAAAACCACCTCAGTCATCAAGAGAGAGCAGGACATCAGAATCAGTAATATAACATGAAAGGAGTGATAGGAAACATCAACAATTCCTGTTAAGCAGAGCAAATGATAATAATATTCAGAGGATAAAGTCAAAATAGCACTGAATCTTTGACACTTTCAGGAAACTGAGCAGTTGTGTAGGGAGAATACCTTTGCAAAAGTTTCTAAAATTGCTCTAAAACCCCTCAACCTTGTTGAAGCAGGGGCTCAGCTCACTTGGGCAGAGCAGGTTATTATTAGTTTAGGCATTTTACATGCCTAAGACACGTCTGTGTCTTCTATTGCTTCTCACATGTAAGTCTTGAAGTGTGTAATAGGGTGGTCAATGTTGTTGTTCCTGCTGTGCTGAAAGGCCAAATAAGCACTCAGAGCTGGTAATTTGCCTGGGGTTAGCCAGAAGCAGAGCAGAGGACTCCAGAGTGCCTGTTTAGTACATTATTCACTCGATCAGTGTTTCCTAAGAAGAATCTACCCAGGGAAGGTTGGCATAATATATTCACAGGGACAGAGATTACATCAAAAAGTTTAACACCTCAAATTGAAAAAGGTGAAGCAGGAGCACAGAGGGATGCATTAATTTTCTTCTAGTCTCACAGCAGGTTAACAGAAGAAACATGGCTCCAAGCCAGGCGCTTTGCCTTGCTGACAAGCAGCCCACCCCCCGGCCAGGCTGGCTCAGCCAGGGTCTGTGGTCACACTCTCTCCTCCTGAGCTGACGCCCTATTTTCATCTGGAGGTGGAAGAGAGAAGTGATAATATGAGATACATTTATTTTGCACACCAGTGAAGTTCTAGGAACAGAAAGCAGAAAAACTGTCTGGCAGAGGGGAACAAAATAAGAAGAAAATTTAGAAATACCACACCATGTATTTCACATTTGGCAATTTGTACTTCAGAGTTAAAACAATTTCATATTTACCCTTTGAAAGTGTGAGGCTGCATGCATGAAGAAAGCACCTATTTCCCTTATGTTTTGAGCAGGGAGCCATATGTTTTAAAAATTAAAAAGAACAATTAGTCTTGGAGCATTAAATCTGCCCATCTAGGTAGCTGACTAGCTTTCTCACAGAGATGGCTGTCCCATAACAAAGCTGAGGAAACAAGGCTTAGAAATGTAAATATTAGTAGGTGTGCAGGAACTTAAATTACGAAAATTGACAGTTTTAATTACTTTCATTTACTTTCATTTGCTGAGTTACCAGGCTGACATCAAAGTTACATCTGTCGGGTTGCTAGCAGTGTGGGGTATGGAGGCAGAGGGGCATGGGGACAGGATAGGCTCAGTCTCCATGTTGACAGTAGGATCTGCAATGACAGCATATTATCTAATGTAAGAAATCCCTAATAGAAACAGGAGCTTCCCAACATCTCCCCCAAACATGGAAAGTACCATGTGAGGGTAGCTGTCAGCTCAGCAGGAGCTTCCAGGCCTCTAGACACTTAAATCACATCATTATTACAGACACCTCTGGATTCTCTGATTGAGGTTTTCCTATTTTGCTTGGAAGGATTATGGAAGGAAAGAGGATTAAATGGTAAAGTGAATCATGTGAAAGTGAGGGAATGCCTTGACAATGAAAGAAAGGGTGACTGGAGGAGACTTTTTATTTCAGTGGATTGTGTGGAATGGAAAAATACAGATTTAAGGCATTATGGTGCCTAACACTGTGCTTAGATGCACAAAGTTTGTGTGTTGTGCCTGTTTTGACTATGAGATCCTTGGGGTAAGGACTGTGGGTTTTTTAGATCACCTAGCACAGTATTGCCCTGGTCTTTGTGCAGTCCTGGAATGAAAACAATGATTGTTTTTCACGGCAGAGGCTATGGCAGGCTGTATTTACAAGGAGATTCAGTTTATCCTATTTAATTACTTTCTGCTTAAACAAAACATGTTCATCTTAGTTTTCTGTTTGCTTGGTTTTGTTTTTTAAATACTATATTCAGGTGAGAAATGTCCCTTTGCGGTATTTGACAGTTACTATTGTGTGACCCAGGTAAGTTAACAAAAATCAAAATGTATGTAGCCCCAAATGTCAAATATTTCATTACAGTTGTTTTTCAATGTCCATTTCAGTCTGGTCGTTTTGTGCTCAACTGCCATCATAGAGCAAGAGGTAACAAGCCAGGGCCTCATTGGTATCAACCACTGGACAGCACTCAAAACATGTAGCCATTTAACAGGCAAATGCAAAATCTCTAAACCAGTGTGACGAGCTACCTGCTACTCCTTTCCTACTGTTCCTTCTTCTATTCTGCAAATACAAATTACATGAATCTATGTCGTGGTTTAACCTCAGCCGGCAACTAAGCACTACACAGCTGCTTGCTCACTCCCCCCCAGTGGGATGGGGGAGAGAATCGGAAGGGTAAAAGTGAGAAAACTCATGGGTTGAGATAAAGACAGTTTAATAGGTAAAGCAAAAGCTGTGCACGCAAGCAAAGCAAAACAAGGAATTCATTCACTACTTCCCATGGGCAGGCAGGTGTTCAGCCATCTCCAGGAAAGCAGGGCTCCATCATGTGTAACAGTTACTTGGGAAGACAAACGCCATCACTCCAAACGTCCCCCCCTTCCTTCTTCTTCCCCCAGCTTTATATACTGAGCATGACGTCACATGGTATGGAATGTCCCTTGGGCCAGTTTGGCTGTGCCCCCTCCCAGCTTCTTGTGCACCTCCAGCCTTCTCAGTCGGTAGAGCATGGGAAGCTGAAAAGTCCTTGACTAGTGTAAGCACTACTTAGCAACAACTAAAACATTGGTGTGTTATCAACATTGTTCTCACCCTAAATCCAAAACACAGCACTGTACCAGCTACTAGGAAGGAAATTAACTCTACCCCTGCCGAAAGCAGGACAATCTATATCACCAAGAAATCTGCAGACTCTAACAGAATGTCAGCCTTCAACTCTGCTGCATGTATGAGAAGGCGAATAGGAGAAAGGAGCACTGGTACACTTTTTCCATGCCATTAATTATTTTGTGGAGTTCTTTCTCATGTCTGTTCTTATTTGGTTTCTCTATAACATGGCCACATTTGACTTAGTGGCCGTTTTGCTGAAAAAGAACGGAAGCTACTTCACCATTTCACTAACCTGCTTTCAGATAGTTGTCATTTCCCTTTAATTTTGTGCTTTTTATAATTTATAGCTAAGTAACAGAGAAGGAGCTACTCTGGAATTTGCTTTTAAGGCCAGGTACATTCCAGGAGCAAAATTTAGAAGCATTATTTACACACCATTCTGAGAAATACATGTTATTGTGGTTGGTTGCTTATTTATTTGGGTTGAAATATAATTCAACATCTGATTTAGGAATACTTTTGTGTCAGTATAGGCTATTTTCTGACTCACCTTGGTGAGTAGACTATGTGAGTCTCATTACTTGAATAGGTGAGTGTAAAAGGCTTCTGTATAAAAGGCTACAGTTTATATTTATCGTTTTAGCTGAAGAGGAAAGATGGGGAAAGTAGAACGGGGATCCACATCTATCAGCTAATTTTTCCTTTTCTAAACTCTATTTTTATTTTGCAGGTGATGGAAATTAAAGGACAAATGATTCATGTGCCAGAATCAAATTCCATTTTGTTTCTGGGTTCCCCCTGTGTGGACAAGCTGGATGAACTGATGGGCCGAGGCCTCCATCTTTCGGACATACCTATCCATGATGCTACTCGTGATGTCATATTGGTTGGGGAGCAAGCAAAGGCCCAGGATGGCTTGAAAAAACGAATGGATAAACTGAAGGCAACACTAGAATGCACACACCAAGCCCTGGAAGAGGAGAAAAAGAAAACAGTAGATCTCCTTATTTCTATTTTCCCTGAAGAAGTGGCTCAGCAGTTGTGGCAGGGGCAGCAGGTTCAGGCCAGGAAGTTTGATGATGTCACCATGCTCTTCTCGGACATTGTTGGCTTCACTGCCATCTGTGCGCAGTGCACACCCATGCAGGTCATCAGCATGCTGAACGAACTCTACACACGGTTTGACCATCAGTGTGGATTCCTGGATATCTACAAGGTAATAGCTCAAGTCCTAAGTTAGCAAAATCTAATTGAAAATAAGATAGAAAAAAATCCCAGTAGCCATCTTCCTAAACTACAGACCTTCCCTATAAAAAAGGAAAGGCAGTATTTTTGTTTTGTGTGAAAAAATAAATCTGAAATATGCCCACTGAAAATCAAATACTTTGATGCTGAGCTGTCATCATGCTTCCCCCATGGGAATATATGCCTCATATTCCCATTTTCCTGTAGGAACGTACATGTCCTGTATTATAGCCTGGTTTCGTTTAGGTCAGCCACAGTGTCCTAAGGGTGATGAAGTGCACAGTGATGATGCTAGCCCAAGCTGCAGCTCCTGGAAGGCACTCAAATACCTTCTGTTTCAGCTGAAACTTGAATGATTTAGGGTTTAGGCACTTATCTTTCCCCTGAAAGAATTCAAATTCTCCATAAAGAGCAGAGCATTCACTAAAAAAAGTGTTATAAGAGATTTAAACTTCCACTGAAAAACAGGAAGAAGACAGCAGATGTCCATTCATAGTAAATTGAATGAGTGGAACATGGCACTGGGGTGCCATGCTCCTTTGCTGCTCTGCAGAAAAGGAGATGTTGCATGTGTTGGTCCTGTTACACACTTCAACACCTTCACTTCTCTTCAGTGGATCTGGTGTCCAGTATGTATTTGAGAGAAATAAGAGGGGAGGTAGAATTTAATAAATGCTGTTAAGATATTACCTGTGTAATTATCCTGTGAAATCCACAGAGAATATGTTTTGTATATGGAATACCTTTAATTTTGTGATAGAAAAAGCAGAGCAAATTTCTTTTTATAACTGAATGCAGCAAAGAAAAAAAATGTAGTTGTAAAATTATATATTGACTTTGTTTTCTGTCTGAGGCTGGCAAACTAAATCACCAGTTTTCAAACTGTTTCAAATAGTATTTGTTGATAGGCTATAGAGAAAAGGTTTTCACGAGAGTGCTGTCCCTTTAATTTTTAGCTTCTAATACACTTTAAAAGGCATCCAAAATATTAATTACCCACCTAAATAATAGTTGAGGCTGAAAAGTTACAATATTTACCACAGATAAAACTGAACATGGTATAGATAAAGATTGGTAGGACAGTATACCAAAGTAAAAGATCACACTGTAAATAAGTTTTGTGCTCCTGGGCTAGGGGTTTGTATTACTAATGCTCAGAAGCCAAAGGCCATGTTGGGAGAGGACTACAATAGAAGGTACCGACCCTCATTTGAAAATTGTTACGGTGATATAGTCAAAAAAGTTTGCAAGTTTGGTCTCGGCTTGTACTTATCTGATGTTGCTGCACTGGATCTCGAGCCAGCTCTGAGAACGGGACTTGAGGAACTTCTGACCCACAGTCAAGAGTGATATCTAGTGACCCTGTTTCACATGCCGTATCTGGTATATGGGTGTAGTTAGTGTTTTCCCAGCTGATTAATTTTAGTTAGCTTTTTTGAGGCATTCGGGACATTCTTTGTTGAAAACTATGGTTGCATGGGAATAGGAAATAAAGTGTGTAAAACTCTATGACCTGTTTGGAAGGAAGGTTGGCCGAGTCCTGTGAGAACACTAAGAAGGAATATTTAGACATAGGTCATGAATATTATATCATTTAGTCCATGTAATTCTATGAACAGAGAATAAACAAAACCTATTTTTCTACAGAAGGATGTCTTACAGCTCTAACACCCTTTCTCCAGTGTTACTGCCTTATTATAGCACCTTCTTTCTCAGATCCTTTCATCCTGGGTTTTCCTCCATCTCCCTACTCCCCCATGTCCCCTGAGCCTGCCTACGCATCCCCTGCTTCCCTCTGCAGCCCATACATGAACAAGGCAGTGTGCGCTGTGGCTATTTTGGAGCTGTATCTTTTTTCCTCCCCCCCAAATCTTTTTTTCATTTGTTTTTTAACCAGAAGTCTAAAAATGTTACTGTGGGGTTAGGTGAAAATGACTTGGTTGAGCATTACAGAAAGACAAAGCTCAGGCAATGAACCCTTTTTCTTTTCCATAGAGAATCAGGCTTAAAATAAAATGACAATTCTTTTGAAAAAGCATTTGCATTTTAAAACAAAAATAGCTTGTGTGTTTATATCTTTTTCATTTGTTTCAGATGATATTCTGGAAGCTAAGTTTATTGCTAGGAATGATCACCACCACAACAACTATAATTTTAGAAGTTATTGTCAGGCAGCGAATTTTAGATATATAATCACCAGTATTTGTACCCACAGCCTGCCTCTAAGATATACTCCTGTAACTAGGCTACAGAAATTTATCATGTGACCTATATATACATCAAAACAGATCAATTTTCAAATCTGCTTGTTTTTAAGCAACATGGCAAGAATAATTTGCAAAGATTATTTGGTGAGTGCTTCTGAATACCAAATTCACCATTTTGTAAACAGAAAATTAAGCAAAATTCATTAAATAAATTCCATGCTGTAAATTATTCACCCAGCTTTACTGTTATAGCATTTTGAATTCAGAACCTCAGTGCTTCTAATCTTGGACTCAGACAATGAACGTAATCTTTTCAATCGTCTCATACTATTCATTCAGGGATGTTTACAGAGAAGTATGGCACAGAAAGAAGAACAAAGGTTCTTGCATTTAACAAGTCAGACATAGGGGGCAAGCATAATGAGCTGCTGGATACAGAATGCGAAATGCTTGGAGAGGGCTGAAGGGGGATGAATTAGACTCTGAAATTTCTTGGAAATGAAAGTAAGTAGCTATAACTGATGAGGTAAGGAAAGGATATGCAATGGATGGATGCATAGGTAAGAATGACACAGGCAGATGATGGGCTCAGAAAATGAACTTCATGGGAGCATTTTGAATGGATACCAAAGATGGCAGATTACATTTGTCCAGGCTGAGGGAGAGCACTGCAGTAATTGATATGCACGGTGATACGAGCCTGGGTGACAAGTTTTAGCAATCTGGAAGAATCTGTGTTTTAGAGAGTGAAACTTTAGAAAGATATAGCCTTGATGAAAAGATCACGAGGGACACTCTTGGGGTAGTCACAGAAGGGAGAAGATGTGAGAGAACTGAGACCTGGCAATGCATTTAGAAACTGGTGCTGCTGACTGTCTGAGCTAATTATATTTGGCTTGGAATTGAGGAATGGTAGAAAAAGATGCTGTCGAGCAGGGAGTGCAAATCAAAGCAATGTAGATGTGGATGCTTGGTAAGTTAGTGTCTGTAGACCTGCAGGTAGAAACATGGATTCCAGGAGCAGAAGTAATGGGAGAGAGAAGATCTCAGTAAATTTTGAAAGCAGTTGCTTTGGGTAAAATATATACTGGTTGACCTAACTGCTTGTGTCTTTGTTTTGACCTGTTTTTCTCTGTATGTTCCTGTTGTTTATGAGCCAAGTGCTGGGAAACGATGCTCCAGCTAAACCATCTCTTTATCAAATAAGCTATTTAGATATGCTGCAGCCATGGCTGCTGGCATTTAAAACTTAACCCTGCAGACTGAAATCTTCCCTGCTTAAGATTCCTGCAGCTTCTGTTTCTCCCTCCAAGTAATACATCTTTGACATAGGATCATTTTAAATATTTTTTTTTTGTTGAGTCCTTTTGACTGTGTAGGCCTGCTTTCTCAGCATTTTTCCCCTCAGTTTTTCCTTTCTGAAACAACCCCATTTCCTTCCCTTGCCCTCTAACTAGTGCAGGGAGTAAAAGCAGCATGTATTGTGGCCGTTTTTTTAGCCATGCATGCACTGGCTGGGTGGCTATATATGCTGGCTGGGTAACGCCAAGCCAAATAGAGCAGAACCAGGCCTGCTCTTGTAGGTTTTAGTTTCTTTGTCCTTTCTCTGGACAGTGCAGCATTTGTCCTTGAAGACATTTGCAGATTTTCCCCTAACAGTAAACTTCACTTTCTATGAAGTGCTGAGTCCCACTTTCCATGTCTAAGCAGAGAGTCCTAAATGTTTTTGACAATGAACTATTGTCAGCTGCCAAAATTTCTTTGCTATACATCTTTGTTTTCAAAATTTTAAGTGAAATGTTATTGAATATTTATTGAATAAGACAATATAATTCCACAAGTTAATTTTATAGTTAGAATTCACAACTTCGTTATGTGAATTTGAGCTTTCTATTTGGTTTCATTATTTGGCTAAACTGACGCTCTCTCTGAGTGGTGCCACACTGTTGCAGAGGCTCACGAAATCAAATTAGGCAGGTGATAGTTTAAAAAATAAACTTTATTTTAACCAAAATTGTTTAGCAGAAAACTAACTAGAAATGAGGTGTCAACACTCTGACAACATCAGTAAACCACAGGTTCAGGATGGTGTATGAGGGATTAACACTGCACAGCCGGCTTTAGAAATGAGGATCCAAAATGTGCACAGTCACTCACCTATGAGATGAGGGCTCTCAACCTCCAGGAGTTTCCTTGGGCAGCGTCCCGACCCAAGGGGAGAGTCCCCGACCACAGACCTGCTGCTCCGAGGAGGACTGACTCCACTTGCCCTCCGGCGGGGCTCCATTTATACCCTAGCCGAATCTGATCTGTGGTCAGTTCTAATTGGCTGAGGGCCGTAACTTTCTTAGGCCTCGCCCGAGGCGTATGCGTGACCATAATTACTGGCCCAAAGCGTGTACGTGATGGTCAGCACTCGCCACCGTAAAGGCGCGAAAGTAAGGGTGCGAAAAGTAAGGACGCAGCGGTCTTAAAGCCCCCGGTCTTTGTCAGGGTGGGTGCACCTGCCACACACACACATGCCTCAAAGTCCTTCACCAGCTTCCCTGGGGTTCTCTTTGGCTGTTATTCCTGGCAACATTATTTCACTTACTTTACACTGAATGATACTTTATTTTTTCTGAATGATACAGTTAGTATGTCAGATCTTTATTTTCTGATTTTATACACCTTACTCTGGCTACAGCCTTAATTTTTGCTCATTGTAAAGACCTGAGACTAAAAAAGGGTCAGAAGTCTGGACTGCTCTGCAGTCATTCAAGGCTGATACTCACCAGTTCTGAAAAATGTTGTTTATATTGAGGTTGTGATATAATGCTTTTAGGAACTTAATTTTAAACTCACGTTTTCTAAAAATATCACTTTACATTTTTATACTGGTAGTTGAAGTTGCAGAAATCAGTTTTCTTTTTACAGAAAATACCACTAGTTTCTCAGTGCCATGTCTATCCCTCCTTGAGAACCGAAAATTGTACATACTCATATATATGTTCTTAAGCTTACTATCAGTGCTATAATGACTAAAGAATACTGCAATGACAGGAGTCATGAGCTTCAGACTATTCTAAGGTTTTCCAGACTCAATGTTTCATAAGTTAAAAACCATAGTCTCGAAGTTTTTATGTAAAATCTATGGCCACTATTTTTGCCTTCTTTCCATCACTTCTGCAGTTTTAACCTTTTAAGTTCAGTGACATGACCATTTTGAGAAGGTTTCAAATTTTTTTAGCTTCAGCTTAGGCACCTGCAGAATGAAGATTATTATGAAATGCAATTAAAATATGTAAATGATACTGATACTCTTATATGAGCAATATGATATGCATAAAATACCGTAATATACCTTTTTTAAGATGAATAGGTGCAGTTTTGGAGATTACCGGTGTACTAGGTGTTGATTCTTCCTGTTAGTTTAAAGTCAGTGGGTTTTGAATGTGTAATAGAAGAAAATGGATAGTAGAAGAAAATTTCCATTGCCCAGAAGCTCGCTCTCTCTGTGGTGCCACCCAGCCTGGTAGAGCTGCCCTTCAGCGTGCTGCTCTGTTCAGGTCCCACCACAGAGGGCTCCTGAACCTTCTTCCTTTTCTTGCTCTGAGCAGGCTATAGCACTGACTTTCTTCTTGAACTCTCTGGCTGTGCGTGGACTTACTGGCTGGCACAGAGGTGTGTCTTACTTCAGTATGAAGTCAGGGCAAAGCTGGGGCACCTATCTTTTTTGGGAACTCAGAAGTGATCTTGGGTTAAGTTAAAAAAAAAAGAAACACAAAAGATTCCTTGGATTTTCCCTGCAGATCTGATGTATCACCACCCAAGAGCTCCAGGATATTTTAAGACTTCCCATTACTTTAAGCATGTATTTTTCTGCAGCCTTGTGGAGGATTTACACTTTTTGTCTTTAGGGAGATGTGCAAATGAAGCAGACATGCAGGCTCCAGAAGAGTTATTCTTTACTTTATAAACATACAGACCTGCACAAAGCACTAAAACATCTGTGCATGTTCCCCTGCTTTAGGCAATTCATCACGCAAGAATCCTCTAAAGAGTCTAGGACTTCTGCTTCTGTATATAATTTCTTCTTCAGGAATACTATGCTTGTATATATTTCCTTCTCTTTTTCTCTTTTGTCTCTCTCCTTCCACTTTTCTCTTATCTGAAAAGCACACATTTGTTTGTAAGTGTCCTGCTCCATTTCTCTCGAGCTGCTTGGGAGCCTTAAAGCCTATGTCCAACTTGCAGGTCCTCGGAGTGCTTCCCAAGCCCTCAGTTTGTCTGTGAACCCTGGCCATATCCTGAATTTTTATTTGGTCAGGACCCAGAAGGGTATCCTCCTTTGCAGCTCCCTGCTCTGTATTGAGGAGCAAGCCCAGACATAGCGGCTGGACAGGAACCATGGCTAAGAGCACGCCCTGTTGCAGCATACAGGTCTCCCTGATACTTTGTTTTGTAAAACCCACCATTAACACTTAAATCCTTTGTTTTCTTGTGTCAAGTCTAAATTTTAGTCCCTCTGAGGGAACGGAGAAAATTGATTTCACTTTCCACCAGCCTAGGCTATTTCCATTTAAACAGTCTGGTATTGTGTCAGATGTAGAGGATACATAGCACAACCGTGACAACATATGGCTGGCCTTCATATACACGAGCATTTTTGTTCATGCAGATAGCATTCATAGCTGTACCTCCAGCATGTTTCTTTGACATTTCTTTCCTTAGAATCTGTATTTTAGATTAAGTGACTTGTTCAAGTCTTTCTGCCATAAGCTGCCCAAAATACTTCACGTCTGCCCTCCCTCCCACTTAGTGATTAATAACATCCTTGACCTGCATGCCAAAATATGCATGCCAAGATACAGGATTTTTTGAGCTAAACAGGATCTTGCTGTTGTGCTGACAAACAGTATCTTAGCACTAGCAGTCAACACACTCATGCAATCTTTTTTCCTGTTTTGGGGTACTTTATGGGAGTGGGAACATGCACTCCGTAGTGCACTTTCAAAGGCACGGGGTGAGTCATGCATGAGAAGATAACAGCTCACCTAGAGTCTTCTGAGAGTTTCACAAACTAAGCCTTCCCAGTCTGTGGCCATAATAGCCCACATAAACCTGGTTTTCAGCCATTTCTCAGAAAAAGCGTGCTGATGACAACATGGGAGGGGTCTTGTATATCAAATGACAGTCTGGGCATGGAAGCAGGCAATTAAGCAGAGATACAGACATTTGGGTCTTGCTGTAGTAAATGGGTAAAACAATGAGGTTTCCAGAATTCAGGATGGAATATATCAAGCCCTGGAAGTTCATTTTTCTCTTCAGTGACTATAGAAAGAGTATAGATGAGTAGTTTAAATTAGAGCCTTAATTTTTGTGTGACTGACTCTGGGTAGTGTGAGTCCCATCCTGAATGACAATGTTGTAAGGTTATTACTGATTTGCAGAGATATATCTGGAGAAGGATTTGGGTAGAAGGAAATGTGGGAGATGTCAGTGATGTCTTGAGGTAGAATATGGATATCAAATAAATTGCTCCCCGTGACGTGTGCTGAGATTGCTGACTTACATTTATATGCTCCCATGGAAATGCAACCTAGGTGTGCAGGAAGCTAAGATGTGCTCCAGTAAGTCCAGGCTGAGGAGTACATATCGAACTTACTCTAAGAGACAGCCAGGGACATACCCTGACTTTGCTCCTTAAGAAACTACTTCCAGGTCTTCAAAACAAAACTAATAAGCTAGAAGTCACTGATTTTGTTGTTAATGTAATCATAAGAATCACTTAAACTTCATATTCTCCAATAAATGCTGTTCTGAGCCTGGATTGTTCTCTGAGAGTGGAAAGGAAGCTGGCATACGGAGTGTAGAAAGGTTTTCCACTGGTTCATCTGTCCATCTAGAGATCAGCTTTCCTGAAGGACTGTTTGATTTCCCGGAACTTCCTCTGTCCTACATCTAAAATTCCCCTGCCTCTGTGACCTTCCATGTTCAGTCTGCCCTTCTGCCTCTTCACATGGTCTTATTAATTCTTTCTCTTCTATAGTTCTGAGACAGAGGTGAAACTATACTATTTATAACATAGAACTAGTCATCTAGACTATCCTCACAGTCAACAGAGGAAAGTATGATTTTATAGGGTGAGTGTGAATCTTTTTTAGTGTGAGATTCATCTTTTCCTGAATGACATGGTTAGCACAGGTCAGGTGACTGCTAGAGTTCCCATTTCAGTCCATTGATTATGAAGAGAATTGCGAGTGAATAACTCATATTCAGATTACTATATTAGAGATATCTCTGGTTAGGGGAGCTGAGTCTCACCCACGTAGTCTACACCTCATCAACTTGCAGCCTATGTGCTTGAAATATTGCTTCTTCCCTGCTTGTGCCATCTACTTTTCATGTGCTTTATTTTTACAGTTATTTAATCATGTTATATAGTTTAATGCCATGTTGCATTGTTTAATGCACAGAGTATATTTTGATTGAGTAAAATGAAGTTTCACTGCATTTTAATTTCTCTCATACAATCAGCATCAACCCAAGTTATTTCTTCCCTAATTTCATTGCTTTTTGTTATATTGGCACTGGAATAACTCCCATCACCACTGAGCATGAGAATTGTGCTGTCTTTCAATAGGGTCCCTTAAAATACTTTACTGATTAATTCAAAGCTTGACTTTCCATGACTTTTGCAAATGGATATGATGATCTTCATTCAAAGAAGTATGTATTGCTCTCTCCCATTGAAACAATCAGTAACATGTGGGATTGACTGTAAGAGGCAATGGAGTATTCAAGGGTCCTTGACATTAGTGCTGATTCTGTTCACTTTCAGCTAAGAAGAGAAATATTAACAGCATTTCATCAACCAAGGAAACTGAGGTGGTAATTTTACTGACTATCATTAGAGAAAGATAAAGAAAGGCTGACATTCTGGCAGATGCTACTCTGCTGGGCGATCACCAGGGAAACTGTTGTGTTGCAGCTCCAAAATACGCAACTCTGGCTCAACTAAGCAGTAAAGTTATGTATAATAAAATATACAGAAAAAAGGGCTTTTTTTCAAAATCTGTTTCCTTCCTTCCTGCCTTCCTTCCTTCTCTTTTTCCCTCTCCTCTCCTCTCCTCTCCTCTCCTCTCCTCTCCTCTCCTCTCCTCTCCTCTCCTCTCCTCTCCTCTCCTCTCCTCTCCTCTCCTCTCCTCTCCTCTCCTCTCCTCTCCTCTCCTCTCCTCTCCTCTCCTCTCCTCAGAAAAAAAGAAAATACTTCATTATTGCCAATGGAGGAAAAACAATAATAATAAAAAAAATTGCCATTACTTTAATGTTTCCTTGGGCAGTTTAAATAATACATCATGAAAAGTTCAGAAAGTGTGGATAATTTTCAACTTATTTCTTCCAGTGTAATTTGCGTAGCAGATTTTTCTTCTTGGAATTAAAAGAGAGAGTATTAGAGGGAAAAATCAGTGGCTGCAGTATAACCTCAATTATCTAAATGTCAGGGGAGACAGAAAACATTTAGACAACTGAAATTTCATATAATTATCAATATAGCTAATAGATATATTGGGGAACAGGGCATACCATATAGTTAAAGTTTGGATTAGAGTAGAAACTGCCGTAACTAGTGCATTATAATGGTCCATGTTTGACAGTATTGAACGTGGGTACTTGAAGAAGCACAAGAAGCCCCATGAGCTACTTATGAAATGTCAGATACATATGGCAGACTTCTTTCTAGCATTTTCATTTTGAGATTTATGTCCTAAAATACAAGGATTATGTTCTTTATCACTGTATTTGCTGAAGCATCTATTAAAATCCTCACTGTCTACAGAACTGTTTGTTCTTTAAAAAACTTGCAAAATTATTTCTATCTGAGTAAGATCTTGTGGTCAGTAAGTTTCACAGGCTTCCCTCTTTCCCAATCCATAAGGATGCTGAGGTCATTGTTGTCTCTTGCCCTCCCACCCTGCACCGATGTGAAGAGCCCACCTCCATCTCCTCAAGGTCCTCCCACTGGCAGTGTGGGCTGCTCTTAGGTACCCCCGAAGCCATGTCTCCTGCAGGCTGAACAAGCCCAGTTCCCTGAGCCTCTCCTCACAGGGGAGGTGCCCCGGCTCCCACCATCTTGGTGGACCCCCACTGAGCTGGATCCAGTTTTTCAATCTCTGTCTGGTGCTGAGGGGCCCAAAACTGGATGCGGTATCTAGGCGTGGTCGAATGACTTCTGAGTAGGGGGTGATAACCACTTCCCCCAATCTCTGTTCATACAGCCCAGGCTATCACTGGCCATCTTTACTCCCAGGACTCGCTGCTGGCCCATGTGCCTCATGCTGCCCACCAGGACCCCCAGGGTCTTTCCTGCAGAGCTGCTCCTCAGGAAGTTAGTCCCAGGCTGTATCAGTTCCAGGGAAATTCCTTCCCAAGGACAGGACTTTGCACATGTCCTTGTTGAATTTCATGAGTTTCCTGCCAGCCAATTCATCCCGCCTATCCGTGTCCCTCAGGATGGCAGACCTGCCCTAGAGCAAATTGACCAGTCCCCCCAGTTTGGTGTCAACTGCAGGCTTGATGAGAGTGCAAATAATGTTGTTATCAGGGAAAGAAGCACAGATTTTGTCAGAAAAGGCAGATATATTTAGTCAGTAAAATTCTAGTTAGTTTTTTTACATACTGTATTTTGAAAGGTGTTAACTAATCAGTACACATTGCATGCACCTAGAAGAGTGCGTTTGTATTTGGGTAGGAGAGGGGAAACGTGTAGGCAACAGGTGAAGGGAGAGGCAGGTGTTTTAAGATGGAGAATAACACTCTTCTGTGCAGGAAAAAAACCACACCCAAGCCAGAAAAGTTAGTTTTCTCAGTGAGAAAAGTTAAGTGAGGAAGGCGAAGAGCGTTAAACTGCGATTAGCTAAGGCGTTACCCCTTTCCCTGCTGCTTATTTCTTTTTTCACTCTCCAGCTCTTTAAGAGGAAACTGGTATGATTGCAACTGCTGTTTGTTATTATTTCAGTATTATAAAATGAAATTTAATAGACTATCTCCCATCAGTAGGAGAGTTTCAGGCTATTGGCAGATTGCTCATAAGTGATAAGAAACAGTCTAGTAATAAGCTTCTCTTAAGATAAATATAGCATATACACTTTATATACTGTGGCTGTAAACAGGGTGTGGAGCATCGAGAAACTGTTTAATATTCCAGATTTTCCTGCCAACTTAAAATTACAATGATTATGAACACATACTTACTGAAGCAGAAATAAAATTTCTGGTGATTAAAGTAACAGAAACATGTTGAGACCACGAGCAGGATTTGATGATGGAAACTCAGCTGAATTTGAAGAAATACCTGCTACTCTATAAACAGAGGATAAAAAATCAAGACATGGAAATGATTGAAGAATATCTATGTTTAGTTACTCGATCTAAAGTCTATATGTGTGATACAGATTATAGATAATCTATATATGTTAATAGAATAAACCAAATAAACTTTGAACAGCATAATGTATTTTTCCTCATACATGTACCGCTGAAAGGTTTTCTTTTCTCAAGGAAGAGCATCCTTGAGCAAAGGATGGTTATGCAATACTTATGTATTTACTTTCCAAAGTAATCCTGTATTCACTTGATCACCTGTGTATAACATCAAGGTATCCAGGAATGTCCTCTAGTTCTTCATCCTGAATTGCACTGTAATTTTTTTTCCAGTGCCTTGTGAGAAAAAAACCCCAATCTGTTCTTTCTGTATATATGTATCAGGAAGGTGTTGAAGGATGAATGTCCCTTGAATGGATTTGGCTTGAGAAGGGCTCCATTAGCAGTTAATTTTATCTCAGCAGGACAGCCAACTCAAACTAAAATCACTAGTGCAATCTGCACTAAGGGCTTTTATTTATGGGTGACACTTTGGGTTAGAGACAATACTTTAACTGTGTTTATCTCTATAGTGAAGGCAGTCCAACTTTTTATTTCCAATTTATGTATTTATTTTGCACAAGAGCGTTGAACAGTCCATAGAGACAGTGACATAGTTTATTTTAGGGTGAATGTGTACTAAATATTATAACCCTTAAGAGTGAGATAATAAATACCTACACAGCCCTGTGAGTATTTTGGAGATGGGAACAGTAGTACACAAGTACCCTTCAGAGGAAGGTGAAGGATCTACAAGGGACATGCTGTTAAGGGTAGATTTTCTTCCTGAAAGAAGACAGCAATTTTTGAATTTTCAGACCAATTTTTTTGTACATATTTAGTTTTAATTGTAAGCAAAGGAGCCTTCTTGATATGAGTATAATTTAGCCCATTAAAAAAGGAACAAACTGCACACAGACTTATTTATGGCTCTTACATGAAAAAAAAAATAGTAATGAGTACTCCACTGTAACAGTTATAATACAAATTATCTATTAGGCTTTTACAGGAAACCTGCTGAGAGAGACAGGACTAAAACTAAAGCAAATTCTCCCTCCAGCTACATCTTTCAGTGGATTTAATATTTCTTATTGCTGTAGGAATTTCAGATTAGAATTGCCACAAGAGTGACCCCCACGATCACATTTTTTATGTTTATTTCCAAGCTGTGCTTTGAAAAAGGTGCTAGTAAGATTCCTTAGACTGTTGGGATTCCTGAATATTTTAGATGAAAATCTTTAAACTTGCCATTGCAAGCTTCACTTAGAAAATGGTATTTCCCCCCTTGTGTGTAACCCTGTGAAGTGTGACACTTCAGTTCCTTCATTACTTCTAGAAGTTCATATACGTAATAACTGGTGCATATTCATGCATTCACGAGGAAGAGTACAGAAGCAGGGATGTTACTTCAACACACCACATTTTCCCTTCTAAACTGTCACTGAATCAACACCCTGACTTTATACGCAGGGAACATCATTCAGCTACAACTTTCAGTTTCTCAGATAGGTATCGTAACACAACAGAAGGTTTAGCTACTGGTAGTTAGAAGAGCCCTGTTGGAGCTGCCTAGGGGACAGTCTATTAACCTCTGTTCTCTGGACACATTAGAATTGGAGAAATTATATTCTGTCTGCTGGGCTACCAGATTCATCTGCAAGTCATATTCCACCTAAAATCGGTATGAATTAAGAATAAGTGACTATAAGACAATTACTATAGAGCTCAACTTCTATAAAAAGTACTGTTCATGTCTAAAACAGACATGCTGCATCTACCGAGGACAAACAGAAGCTGGGTACCTAGAAAATGACTTCCCAAAAGTAGAAGATATTTTGTTTGTTTCTTGCTGCAAGTCTTACACATTGTCACTCTACAGTATCCAGCAGTCTCAGGATATCTACCAAGAAGCTGTTTCTGAATTGTAGAGTACACAGAACTACTCCAATTAATTATGAATATTAACTTTGATTTGTTGAAGGCCTGACTGAAAATCTTTTGGACATTTCCAATGACTTGATGCGGAGTTATAGAAGGCGTTAGAGAAGGCCTTTGTATAGCAGTGTAAGTAGCTGCAATGATTCCTGGCTTCTTTGTTTGTTAATTAAGAACATTTTTTATAGATTGGTCTAATTTTGAAATCTGAGTTCAATTTCACTTCTCTTCTATGGTGCTATATATTAATTCCTAATTAATGAAAGCTCCAGTGAAGCTGGCCACAGTGAGTGTAAATCAGTGAAAAGGGATAAAAAGTAGGTAAGAATAGGTCAGGCTATCAGTGAGTGGCTAGAAATATTAAGAGCAGTAAGAAATGATTATTTAACTAGAACAAAAATGTACTAAATCTTAATAAAGGAAAAACTGTCAATCATATGCAAAAAATAGCTGAAATATTCAAAACAGAATATATTTTGTTTTTTAAAAGAAGCGGAATAATGTATTCCAGTCTTATAGTGATAGCAAAATACCTTTTCCTGCATATGTATCTAGGAAGGATATAGAAATCAAATATACTACTAATAATGCACTATAATAGTCATATTACAAAGTCAAAAACTCAGAAGTTAGTTTATCACATGCTAGAGATTTCCTCTGAGGTTTCATTACTATATATCATCATCTTGAAGAGCATCAAACAGATCTGAGTGCTGCTATTTTTAGCTACTTGAGTAATACCTTCCTTTTCTCTTAATCCTATTGACATTTACTTGAATATTTATGGCGTAAGTTGCTCTCTGGTGTGCACAGTGATTTCAGGATCTACCCAGCAGATAGTTTGGAGTAAGCTATGAGCAGTGCTTTGTTTTTCTGGTCTGCTTCTTGCTCCTCAGCTGAGACAAGAGAAATCCTCTTCTTCCCCATGTGTGTCTGACTCACTGACAGGCCCAGCCTGAAATTCTGACGTGTGATGTATAGCTCTCATTGCAGTTTCTATTTTAATGTCCTCGTATAACCTCATGAAGTTCAACAAGGCCAAGTGCAAAGTCCTGCACCTGGGTCAGAGTAATCCCCAATATTAATACAGATGGGGGGAATGAATGTATTGAGAACAGCTCTGCAGAGAAGGACTTGGGGATACTGATAGATGAAAAATTAGACATGAGCCAGCAATGTGCTCTTGCAGCCCAGAAGGCCAATCGTATCCTGGGCTGCATAAAAAAGAAATGTGGCCAGCAGGTCGAGGGAGGTGATTCTGCCCTTCTGCTCCACTCTGGTGAGACCCTACTTGGAGCACTGCATCCAGTTCTGGGGTCCCCAGTGCAAGAAAGACATGGACCTGTTGGAGCGGGTCCAGAGGAGGGCCACAAAA
>NW_008795043.1:475849-482606 GCF_000699145.1 Aptenodytes forsteri | reverse complement strand
TTCAGCCTGGAGAAGAGAAGGCTCCAGGAAGACCTTATTGTGGTTTTTCAATATATAAAGGGGGCTTATAAGAAAGACAGAGAGGGACATTTTACCAAGGCCTGTAGTTACAGGACAAGGGGCAACGGTTATAAACTGAAAGAGAGTAGATTTAGACTGGATATAAGGAAGAAATTTTTTACGATGAAGGTGATGAGACACTGGAACAGGTTGCCCAGAGAAGTTGTGGATGCCCCATCACTGGAAGTGTTCAAGGTCAGGTTGGATGGGGCTTTGAGCAACCTGATCTAGTGAAAGATGTCCCTGCCCATGGCAGGGAGGTTGGACTAGATGATCTTTGAAGGTCCCTTCCAACCCTAAATCATTCCATGATTCTGTGAGTCCATATGAGAGGACCAAATCAAAGTGCCATGAACAACCTGAATTATAAGAACTCCTGGAGCTTTTTAAAAAAAGGAGTTGGGGAAAAAACCCCACAGATAACTGGAAAATTTGTCAAATCTGATTTTGAAGGAGGACTGAACCAAGGTTAAAGTTTGATGGAGATCCTCAGCATGGAGATTTCAGCTGAAGTGCTTAGTTGGGGAAAATCTTAGTAGTGACTGAAAACAGGGTCACAGAATGGTAAATCATTAGTGATTGAGTCTTATCAGTACTCATCACATCCAGTTTCAACTACCAGGTCAGTCTCAACAGTCCTAACCATTCCCCTGGTTCTCCAGTATTACTGTCAGAGGAACTTCGTAGGGACAAGCACTTTAAAGAGTATCCTACAATGGTATAATGATCATTTTTATTTTCAGAGTAAGATTAACATGAGGCAGCTTCAGTCACATTTTTCTGGTAGTACACAGATATGTACAATGCAACTCTGATGATGCTACTCATTGCACAGTGAGTGCAATTTAGCTGTTAAATTAGGTTACACAGCTATGGAAATTTCCAAAGGGGAAGATGCTAACAAAATAAGTAAGTTTGCGTGAACGTTACAGGAGCAGTATATGGTCCCAGTTCTATACTTGCTTACAGTTGTGTAATGCAACTAACTTTAGTGGAAAAGTCTTTCTGAAATTAAATCATTCAACAAAGAACAGAATTTGTATTTCATTTTTGTATTTGACATCATAGACTCGGCTCTTTTTGTAGTAACCACGTTATTTCTATTCAAACTGGTTATGTTCATCCACAATTTTTAAGGATGACAATGTGCAGTTATTTAGATTTATGCTAATTCTTCCTTCTGATTTAGAGATTTTTTTACCACCTATTTCTTAGCCATCCAGAGTGTCTTTTTAAATTCTGATACTTTTTCTCACTATGCTTGTGTATTTTCTTCCCTTGTTTCTACATTTTTCACCAGCCATTGCAATATACTTGCCCATCCATTTGTCTTTGGAAAGATAACCTCCTAAACTGCAGGGAGTTGACAGTCTCTGCTTCTTGTGGACAGAGATCCTGAGATATGGCTTGGGTAAAACAGGCAGACAGACAGCAGTATTGATTGCTCCTACATGTTTTTTTCTATATACAAGTAGTGTTAGGAGCTTCCAAAAGTGACAAGGGAGCTCTAACAGCTGTCTCAGCTCTCAGCTCATGAGATACCCTCAGCTTCTTCTATATATCCTCCTGCACAATCATCAGGAAAGTCTAAGGAGCCAAACTTGACAATGGGGTTGTAGCAGTTTCTGTAAGTTTGATGGTGGGAAGTATTTGCTCACACTGACCTTGGTGCCGGGGAAGATTATGGAGCGGTTCATCTTGAGGGCGCTCACAAGGCATAAGCCGGACAACCAGGGGATCAGGCCCAGCCAGCACGGGTTCATGAAGGGCAGGTCCTGCTTGACCAACCTGATCTCCTTCTATGACCAGGTGACCCGCCTAGTGGACGAGGGAAAGGCTGTGGATGTGGTCTACCTGGACTTCAGTAAGGCCTTTGACACTGTCTCCCACAGCATTCTCCTAGAGAAGCTGGCGGCTCACGGCTTAGACAGGTGTACTCTGCGCTGGGTCAAAATCTGGCTGGACGGCTGGGCCCAGAGAGTTGTGGTGAATGGAGTTACATCCAGTTGGCGGCCGGTCACGAGCGGTGTCCCCAGGGCTCAGTTTTGGGGCTTGTCTTGTTCAATATCTTTATCAACGATGTGGACGAGGGGATTGAGTGCACCCTCAGTAAGTTTGCAGACGACACCAAGTTGGGCGGGAGTGTTGATCTGCCTGAGGGTAGGAAGGCTCTGCAGAGGGACCTGGACAGGCTGGATCGATGGGCCGAGGCCAACTGTATGAGATTCAACAAGGCCAAGTGCCGGGTCCTGCACTTTAGCCACAACAACCCCATGCAGCGCTACAGGCTTGGGGAAGAGTGGCTGGAAAGCTGCCTGGCGGAAAAGGACCTGGGGGTGTTGGTCGACAGCCGGCTGAACATGAGCCGGCAGTGTGCCCAGGTGGCCAAGAAGGCCAATGGCATCCTGGCCTGTATCAGAAATAGTGTGGCCAGCAGGAGTAGGGAAGTGATCGTGCCCCTGTACTCGGCGCTGGTAAGGCTGCACCTCGAATACTGTGTTCAGTTTTGGGCCCCTCACTACAAGAAGGACGTTGAGGTGCTGGAGCGTGTCCAGAGAAGGGCAACGAGGCCGGTGAGGGGTCTGGAGAACAAGTCTTATGAGGAGCGGCTGAGGGAACTGGGGTTGTTTAGCCTGGAGAAAAGGAGGCTGAGGGGAGACCTCATCGCTCTCTACAACTACCTGAAAGGAGGTTGTAGTGAGGTGGGGGTTGGTCTCTTCTCCCAAGTAACAAGCGATAGGACAAGAGGAAATGGCCTCAAGTTGTGCCAGGGGAGGTTTAGATTGGACGTGAGGAAAAATTTCTTTACTGAAAGAGTGGTGAAACATTGGAACAGGCTGCCCCGGGAAGTGGTTGAGTCCCCATCCCTGGAGGTATTTAAAAGACGTGTAGATGAGGCACTTAGGGACATGGTTTAGTGGACATGGTGGTGTTGGGTCGATGGTTGGACTCGATGATCTTAGAGCTCTTTTCCAACCTCAATGATTCTACGATTCTGTGATTCTATACTGCTATTCTAGATTCATGGTCTGGGTACATTTACAGGTAATGCTTACTTTTTGAGGCACTATTTCCAATTCTGTTTATCAGGACTGGAAATTAATCTGAGAAGGTCCAGGTCTACTAATATTAGTAGAATCCCGGCAGAGAGAAGAATCAGCTATATTTATTCCTTTAATAACTCCTTGCTCAGTGCATGCTTTCTTCTCATCCTAGTCTTTGCTGAAGCCTTTTCTGGCATTCCTGTAATGTTGTGGGCAGGGTGAAAGCCAGATTAGTTATGTAGCAAAACCAAACTAATCCTTGAGGGCTGAGTCTGCTTGGACATGTGTTAATGGACTGTGTGTAGAGCACATTGCAGATGTGTGGGCAAGCAGACTGCAAAACACAATGCTGTCAATAAAGCTGCAGAACCTGAGGGGTTCAGTGTTTCTCAGGCTTCCTTTATCCAGAGCCAGAGGGCTTCTGTAATTTCTTTTGCTCCTGCTTCCTCCTGAGGGACAGCTTTCTTCAAAGAAAAACAAGGATAAGAGAGAGGTAAGGCCTGTCTGAAGAGACCAGAGGGATCAGTCTGCTGAACTTGATGCCTGAAGGTAGGGAATTCACAGTCAGGTAGCCTGCATAGTAGAAAGTAGGCAACATTTCTTATTTGAAAATAACAGAGACAGGTGCAGTCAACAGTCTGTAGCAATAGCATCTATTTGTAAATTATCCCTATACCCGGAAGAGCTACCTGCTAATAAGAAGTTATAGACTCTTCACTGTTTTTTATGGTGATGTTTTGCTTTTTCTAATTCTCTTCCTGATACACTTTTCTAGCAGAGCAAATAATAATAATTAATTATTAATTATTATCATGTAGCACTATTCTTACCCAACAGCAAACTCAGCCAGGATAGTGCCAAACAAAACTGCAAGCAATTTTTCATTTAGGAAAACAGAGTTTTCTGTATTACTGCTATGGGAAAATGTTGTCATATCTCAGCTGATGGCATATGCTGTTGTAGATGTAATGATCCTTGGTTATAATGGTGATGAACCTCTATGCAATTGCGTGTCAGGTTTTGACTGCACCTGTTTGCAAACTGAGGTAATTATGCTCTGTTGTCTAATTGCTTATTTTATGGATGTTTTGCTCACATGTTTTTAAGCAATGCTATTTGATTGCAGGTAACTAATGGTAGGGATCTCTTCTCGTTATCATACTTTAACATTTGATTTGTCTGATTGCTGCAGGTGGAAACAATAGGTGATGCATACTGCGTTGCGGCAGGGCTCCATAAGAAGAGTCTTAGTCATGCTAAAGCCATTGCCCTGATGGCACTGAAGATGATGGAGCTTTCAGAAGAGGTTCTCACTCCAGATGGGAGCCCTATTAAGGTAACACCTTTGCTCTTTATTCTCAGCTAGTCAGTGGTATGTGGACCTGATTAATTCCGTCATGCTCTGTCAGTAGAAATCTGTTTATTGCTAGGAGAATTTAAAATTGTATCAATATATCACAGTCTTTTTTATGGACATATATTTCACTGGTGCCCATCAACAATCATGTAAGCTGTGCCTTACTTTAGTAAGCACAGTAGACCATACAGACTAGATGTTGCCTTGTCATATGCATTGAATGCCTATTTGTGGCTGGAGGGCATTAGATGCACTCCTGGAGCCCTTCCAATTCAGTTTAGTGTGAGAAGAAGACAGTTCACATGATCCAGGACTGTCCCATGCTACAAGCCAAAGCACAGTATGTGATGGCAATTGGGAAATTCATTTCAGAAGTAGGCTCCTGATCTGAACTTCAGCACTAGCGTAGAGGCACTCAGAGAGTTCTGCGGCTCTAAGGGGCCACATGTCTCTTTTCTAAATAGTTGTTGACCTGTATAAAAGAAGAATGTGTAGACTGCCTGCTCTTTCTCAGTGTTAATATGCTTTCTTCCCACACAGTTCCAGTTCCTTCTCCTAGATTGGTGCAAGAGGTAGCAGGAGATGGAAAACCACATCCTTCTGTACCATTTTAAAGTTCCACTGCTGTTCTGCTTCTCTTGATCTTATACCAACCTTGTAGCTGCTGGCATTTAGAATTGGTAATATTTAGGTAGAAGATGGAGGTTCAGCAGGGAAGAAAAACCATGGAGATACATATATGCCTCTCTTTTTCAAGCGTCAGATTACACATTGTTTTCATTATGTGTACTCACTCCTGTTTCTGGTTAAATTGTTCTTCCGATAATACAACCCTTTTGTTTTCAAAGAAAATGGGGGGATTGTGTAGAACAATTATTCAACACTGTCTAAAGCCTATAACAAAAGCCATATGTAGCTGGATGAGAAGGCCGGACAGACTTCCCGTGGGATGATTTACATCATGGTTGAAATGCACTTCGTAATCTGCAATTCCTCATGTCTATTAAAAATGAGGGTTGCATCCAAAATGCTTTTTTTTTTTCTTCAAAAATTGAAAGACCTGTTTTGAAGGTTTAAAACTTGACAGAAAGGAGGTAAAATTTTTAAGAATGTATTCAGGGATGTTGCTGTGATGCTCCTTGAGCAATAAAATTGTATACTTCTGAGTTCAAACTCTTCTCTATCTATTAGTTAGGTCGTATCTTGGACTATATTCCTAGAACTCTTTGTGCATGGTGAATCAAGAGAGATTTAATCCAAATGAATTGTTCTGCCCAGAAAGGAGAGTGTGGATGCAAGGCAGCCAAACCAGAAATTCCATGAAATATGGCAACACAATAGTCAAATGAAAATATATTGAATTCTGGATGAAATATTTTTGTTTTTAGATATTGATGCTGCTGATGAATTTTTTAAATGTAAAAATAAAATATTTATTTGATTATTGAAAAATGTCCACATATTCAAAAGAATAACTTTCTGAAAAAATATCTTGGACTATGGATCTTGAAGAAAATTTTTTTAAAGCTTCATGTGGACGAACACGGAATAAGCATTAAAAGACAAATGTTGCCTGAAGATATCAGAAGACATATCATTTTCAGTTTTGATATAAGACAGTTTCAAACAGGTATTAATTTAATCCTATTAAAATAGATTTTCTACATTGCTTGATGATTTCTCTATTTTTCCAATGACTATAGCTGATTAATACACTCTAGCTATACTGTCACATGCTAGGAGAGCTGTCTTCCAGAACCTCTCCGTCTTTTCACTTTCTTTCGAGTGATTGCTGCAATTGTAGGGAAATTTTGAAGGTGTATGTTTTACTCTGAGAGTCACAGTTTGTGACTGTTTTCATTACCACTGTCATTATTTTTCAGAAAATTCCTCATGATTTCAGCTGCATAAGAAAACTTATAAAAGAAAGACTATAAAGTGCAGAGGAAAAATGCTTGCATAGAATAAAATGCTAGGAATAACCAAACTTTCAAAAAGTGCTAATAAACCTCCTTTAGAATTCAGAAGAAAAAAGTCAGTTTGTTGTACTTAAACTGAAAATAGAGGTACTGAGAAGCTCCTCAGTTGGTGTTAGTTGTCCTGTCTTCAGTTTTAGGTGTAATAGATTTCAGGGCAGTAGGGATGGTGTTACCAACTAATCTCACCTCCTGGGTGACAAAAGCCGTAGGATGTTGTTGCCTTTGTACCTAACCTGGTAAATCATATTTAAAAAAGCTTCTTTCATAGAGGCATCTTGATTTGATTTTAAATATATTAATATATTAATTATATAATT
>NW_008795043.1:466276-475726 GCF_000699145.1 Aptenodytes forsteri | reverse complement strand
AATAATTATATATATTAATATATATTAAATATATTAAGTAATATAATTAAATATATTAAGTAATATAATTAAGTAATATAATATATTAATTAAAACAATTGAAGTAATGACTTTTGGAGAAGTCTACTTTAATTTGTCCTAGTTTAGGTGCCTACTCTAGGATGAGATGAATCACGCCCTAAAAATGTGTATTTTCTCAGTTGCCTGTAAGGGAAGTCTATGGACTTAGCTTAAATGTGGATGTCTACACTGTAAGCTTCTACACTCTGTCAGATGAATCCTCCTACAAATGGCAAAGAACGCATAGTTTTTCTTAGTGGTTATGTCAATGATCGTCACAGTTAAAAACATATGCATTATTTCTAAATTGAGTTGGCATGACTTTACCTTCCAGCCAATGTTGAACTGGCTAGACTGATCCCTATTTTTGTTAGCTGCCAGTTTTTCACTTAGAAAACCATGAAGGTACCCATCGTGCCACAGATTCCTGTTAAAAAATGCTCCATGTGCCTAATAATGTCTTAAAGCTGCGTCAGGGGTAGTTCAGATTGGATATTAGGAAAAAGTGATCAAACACTGGAACAAGCTCCCCAGGGAAGTGGTCATGGCCCCAAGCCTGTCGGTGTTCAAGTGCTTGGACAATGCTCTTAGATATATGGTTTAACTTTTAGGTTGCCCTGTGTAGAGTCAGGAGTTGGACTTGATGATCCTCGTGGATCCCTTCCAACTCAAGACTCTCTGATTCTATAATCTACCTGAAGTTTAAGGAACCCCTAAGTATGTGTAACAGTTACTATGGACTCAGCTCAGAACCATTAATAGGAGACTTACTGCATGACACATTTTACAATTAAGCTTTTCCATTAAAATATTTAAATATTCATTAACATTAGATACAAAGTACACAATGTAGGCTATAAGACATTTATAAGTGGCCTGACTTCTAAACAGTGAACTAAATTTTACTATAATGTGGTTACTTTGAGCTGCTCCTGTTGATACGGATGGCAAAACAAGTAAAAAATTTTGACTACATTTTGACCTTAATTCTTATCCATGATTCATGTTACCAAGCACAGGTTACATTTCCTGAGTCCTTGCCAAGTGTGTTGAATATAGAATGCTGACACAGCTTTTGTTTTCTTGTATTGAAAAACCTACATCAGTATTTGGATATTTGAAAAGAACTTGAAATCAGAAGGCAATTTTCCTCATGCCCAACTTTTGGTATCTTTGACAGCTTTCATGAGCTGCTGTGACTAAATTCCGACTTTATTCTTCAGGGTAATCTAGTAGCTATTTTGGAAAAGTAAGACAATTACTTCACTAAGTCTGAGACAATTTTTCAAAACATAATTCTTAAAAATAAGGGACCTTCTGATCTCAGTAGTAAACAACAGTATTCTGTTTTCTCCGCCCCTTTGTTGCTTCCCCCCCCCCCCCGCCCCCCCCAAACTGGCTGATAAGCCTCGATTTAATAGGAAAAATTATTCTCAGCCACTTAATATAATACATGACAGCACAGTTATTTGAAGTTCGATTTCTGTTAGTAGGCTAACAAGTACAGCACAGTTATTCTGTCTGATTGTGTTGTCTAGTAAGAAGCAAACATGCTCAAGTCTCCTTGGTGTTTGCAGGGGATTTCTTTTCCAGAGGCATATCTCTTGTTTAAGCTCTCTGAGGTCAGCACTGGAAAATGCAAGTTCAGAAGTTATTCTCTAGGTTTGTGGGGTGTGACTGATACAATGCACATTTAAGAGGCTAATTACTTAGGGGGTGACGTTTTTTCAGGCAGAGTCACTATGAATCTGTTTGGGTTGTTCTGGTTGCAGAGTTTTCAGCTCTAGGGAAACCTAACTGCAATTATGAAATGTAACGCTTTTTATTTGATGAATACTCAATTAGATATGTCTGACTTTATGATTATGGTTTATGGAATATATATATTTTCTAAATTACGTTGATGGATATATTTTGTTGTCATCTCTGGACTGAATTCACCAGAATGCAAATATTTACTTTTTGTAGTGCTTGAAATGTTCATCCCTGTGATAGCAGCGGATATCTTATTGAATGACACTTAGAGTCTCAGAGAGGGACTCAGGAAGTTAGGAAGAAAAAGTGAATGAATGAATGAAAAAATACCATATCACATAAGTGGGAATTTAGGATAAGAGTTTCACCTATACAGTGCATTAGCAGACAATCAAATTAAGTTTGTTGTCTGGGTACACAATTACCATTTGAAACTATTCATTGTAGCAATCACAAAAATACCTTGTTTGTACAGCCATGTACGCTTTATGAAAAGTCTGCCCCTTAGAGCAATGCTCATGTGGCCAGTAAACAGTGATGGGCCTCAGGATGGTGACAAGGTGTATGAAGCAGGTCTGGTTTATATCCAGATGATGCTCCCGCCCCCTGAGTCAGAGCTCATAGCATGCTGATGAGAGCACCATGGTGTGCAGCTGACACGTACTCAGGCATTCGACACTTCCAGCGGAGCCAAAGGCAGCAGCAATGCATAAGCAGAATGGAGAACCTGAGCCTGCACTCCTTATACTGGTGTGAATAGCCTGTGATTTGCAGGGTAATGAAAAAACGTTTTGCGGAAAGAGCGAGCGAGCTATATTATAGCAGCCTCCACAAATCCTATCATCAGTGTTGTAACAGTCTGCTCTTTTCGAAAGACATATTTGTAACAGAAAATGGGCTGATCCTGTGAGTGATGGGGAAGGCTTCAGGTCCCTCTATGATTTTTTTTTAACTCAGTTCTATCTGAGGCAAAATCCCATTACTTCAGCATGAGCTAAGGCCTTAGTACAAAAGGAGGACTTTTGGCTCAGGCACTGCATGTAGAACTGGATATACATTTATATCCTTTCAGCAAAACTTTTTAGTCCAGAGGCACTCATTTGATTTAGGTTCTGTACAACTAATTATACATAGTGCCCTATGACTGTAGTTTGAAAATATTGATTTAAAATTACTTCCTACATTTAAGTGAATGTTACTTGAATTTAGGATATGCTGCTTCTTTTACTACATTTTTTTTAGATAAAGTGGAAGTACATGAATTTTAATAGCTAGAGATAATGCTGTAAAAAGAATTCTCCAGAGCATTGACCTTTAGAGATAAAGGTTGCAATACAGATCTCATTTGATGTGTTAAAACCCGTAGGATATTATCAGTGGCATCACTTTTTATCATGCTTCAACTCCTGCCTAATTAATTAATGTGCAGTGTATATCTCAAAGAAACAGAAAGGCCTCCTTTTCAGTTTACTGTTAAAAGGGCTGCTCTGGCAGAACATACCTAGTTTTGACTAATGAGATTTCCCAAGAGGTTATTCTCTAAGATTATCTGCTTAATTTTATAGTGTATGAAGGTGGTCCTAATAGGGTTGTGAAGAGCTACAGAACTGGGAACACACAGAGGAAAAGTAAACGATTTACATGAAGCTGCTGACATTAACTACAATTATGTAGATCTACTGTGTACAGGTATTTCTGTCTAAAACATAAAGATTGGGCCCTACCACAGTAATTCAAAACATGTTTTAAAATATGTTGCTCTACAGCAGAAAAATGTCATGTATCTTTCAAGTGGTTGTTACAATAACATGAGAATTAGGCCTGCAAATACTGTAATCACAAACTGAAGCAAATACATACCTTCACCTTTCTTTTCGCTCACCTGCTAATGACTAGTTCATGAAATAATCCAAATAGAGTAGTGCAGAAAATTTCTAGCTGATGCTGGTTTCAGTTAAATTAATTTATTCTCAGGTAGGGTAGATGGGACCTTGTATTTGCAAGGCACATAGTCTGGTCCTCAGCTCAGTTGTTTCTTTATTATCAAGACAGAGTGCTTGACGCACTTGCAGCTTCTAACTTTCAGATTTGTGTTGCCAAACCTACTTTATAATTGGATTTATAAGCTGCACTCAAACAGTGTAGTCTGGTATTAGCACTATCAACACAAAAGCCTGTCTTCATCTATCAGCTAGAGAAAGAAGAACAGCATGGCAGAGGGACCATTTCATGTGAAGGGTGGGATTAACCTCTAATTTCAAACACTGACAGTGTGAACAGCTACATCTCAACTTGTTACTGTAGATCCCTCTTTAAATGGAGGTAGTAAAGCTATTTTAGTCTGTATTCATCTGACATGCTTTCAGTGTCTACTTTATAATGAAATATTTGAATGGATATTTGTCAGATAAGTCCTACCTCAAGGGTGAACAGGGTAATGTTCATCCATCTCAGAAGGATGGATGATCCCACTGGAAGGAGCTGGACTGAAACATAGGTTCAAATCTTTGTTCAGTCACAGCCTTTCCATTTGAATTTTAGATGTTATCCAGACTTTCTATACTTCAACTTCCCATATATACAATGTAGGTGACAAATAATGTTTTACAAGTAGAACCATTTCTGTAGCATGTCTAAGCTGTGTGACCTTACAGCCATGCAGCTGCATTAGTTTTGGTTTGTGTTGTCTGTTTAAATACCTGTGGTCATGATGACTGGCACAATGAAAGTCTGAGTTTGATAAACCTCTAATCTCTGCTTGCCAAGTAGTGAATTTTAATAAGCATGAACTCTGCCTCATGAGTAAGGGTACAGAAGAGACAAAAGGGCTCTGTGGATTGTAACGGCTTACGTCCACAGTGAGAGTGACACACTTTTCTAAATAACATGGAAATGGGCAATGAATTTTAATGTGCGTAGTGTCTTCTGCCGGCTCATTAAGTATTCCTCTTTGCATTATGGTAATATGGCACTTGGGCCCAGAACACAAGTAGAGTGGAAGTGCCAACATTTGCTTGAATATATGCTTTTTTTTTTTAGTTCTAAATGAAGAGGCCATTCCCAAACATACAATGAGGGAGAGTAGTTTAGCGAGTGTTGTCTGTGTAATCCTTTTCAGTGTTTCTTGCCTTGCTTTTAATTTAGATTGTGGAATGCTAGTTTTATAACAATTCAGTGGTCCTCACCAAATGTGCATCTTTACGTAAGCAGTAAAAGGTTGTCTATGATTCTATTTTGTTTTAAATTGTGAAAAACTGACTTGTGATGCAGGCGTTCTCATCAGCCCTGTGTGAAAAGCTGCTGCGTTACTGCAATGCTACTTGCTCCATCTGTGGTCTCCTAGCAACTTCGCCTTGTAGCTAATGTCTACATCAGACTCTGGAAGGTATATAATGTCCTATTTCAGGCTGGATAACTTCAAATTAGAAATTTTCTTGTGTTCAATTCCACAAAAGAAACACTTGCATTAAGAGACTTTTTTACTAAAAACAACCAATGAGCCAGTACAAGAGTTCTTAGTCTCACAGGCTTACCAACATTAGGGCGGCACAACTCCTTTGGGGAGCGTTCAGAGCCGCACGTCTCAGAGGGAAGCTTGGTACTTTTTCTTGAGAGCATGCTTGGGAGACGGTGAGCCAAGTCAGCCCTGGTGATGGTTCTGTGGACTTGAGGAGAGTTCATGATGCCGTACCTCAGTTTGACCCAGTGCCTTTGGAAATGCGAAATGAGAGGAGCTGATCTCCATCACATCTCCCCAGGCATCTGGGAAATCGCAGGTTTTGTTAGGCTACCCTAAGGGAAAATGCGCTTTCCTCAGCCCTCCAGTCATTTTCACTCAAGTGCTTCCTTTTGTCTGATTTTAATAAGTATTAATTGCTTTAAAAAACCCAAACCACACCCATTATTTGCAACTTCTATTCTTTTGAGGGGACTTTGTCATATCCAGTTATATGTTACACCCACTGTGTGACAGTGTTACTGCCTATGTGTTGCAATAACAAGGGTGAGTAGGGTTTTATATGACTAGTGGGTGCACAACAGCACCTTTGCGGAAGTGAAGAGGCCGGTCTGAAAGTTAGATTGATATTTATTCTATTGAAGAAGAAAGTTTCCCAAACAGTTGGTTATTCTTTCAGGTGACATGCATTTCTTGTTTTAATCAGGTACTTAGGTAAAGTCTACAGTAGATGATAAAGGTAGACTTTCAAAGCTACCAGGGCTTGATCCTGCACAGGATAAGGGTCAGCATGCTGTGCATGCAATCACAGGGCGCAGAGGCATGATATCAGGATTGGCAACCCAGTGTAAGCCCAACTTGAGTTAATTAGTTAGAAGGCTATGAAGATAGTCTGTTTCTGACTGGTGGGAGGAAGAGACCTGAAAGACGAGCAGAGAGCTAATTAATAACATGAGGACCACTGAAAAGAGGTTTTGTCTTTGGACCTGGCCGTTCTCCTCTCATGCCATGCTTTCTCTGACATTATTGTTCTGTGAGTAAGAAGCACAAGCGCCTTTCTGTCTATAATTGTCTCCATGGCAAAGATAAAGCATACTTGTAGAAACCAGGGTAGGTACCCAGGGCACTTTGTGGACTTCTCCATTGCTTATTAGTTTGCAGTGACTACTGCATGTTCACAACTCTTTGTGACTCACAGTGTTTAGATTTAGCTGAGTATAGAAATGCCTCTGTAATTCAGTCATATCATGTCCTGTTCCCTAAGGCAGACAAAACCTTACTATGATGGCTGCACCTAGCTCGTAACTTTGTCCTAGTGCCTCACAGTGAGCAGATACTTTCATTTCCTTCTCCAGGTGATGTAAGTACGTGCACAGGGAAACCCAGTGAGGGTTTCAAGATTGAGATTCCCACATGGGATTTGTGGCCACAGGATGTGCAGCTGGATTGTGGGGTTAGGTTTAAGGTCACGGTGTGACATCTCTCAGTGGTCTGATTCTCACGGTTCAGCAGTCATTCCAGACACAAACGCCTCCAAGTAATACTCCAGATGTCTGGCTAGTAGTAGAGCTGGTTGGGAATTTTCCATGGAAAACACTTTTCGGCTGAGAACACTGAATGATCAAAACCAAAACCTTCCGTAGAAATGTCTTGTCACATTTTCATCAGGCAGACTTTACCAGATTTTGGTAAATTTCTGATCAGAGAAAAACTTGCTCCAGAATAGTAAATAGATTAGTTACTAGGACAATCACCTGGAAAAAAAAGACTAAACAGAGTAAAGCATTGAAGTTGTGTCCTTTATGAAAAAAACGCTGCATTCTTGGTTATCTAAGATGGAAGATATCCGATGATACTGTTTTGCCCCTGGGCTTGGGCACTTTGTGCAGCTGCCAAAACGCCACATTCTGGTTTTGACTGTTCCAGTCAATGGAGAACTTCCATGTTGAAGCTGAAATTTTCTATTGTTATTATTGTCATTGACTCTTTATTCAGACAAAAAGAAAGCAACAATAACAAGAACAACAGCAACACAACCCACCAGGTGAATAAATAATTAAATCTGTGGTGTGCACAGGAATTTCAGGAGGTTGACATTGTTACATCTTTACAAAGGGAACAATGGACAAAAGTCCTTAGAAAGTGAGAATTGCCACATGTATAGTGATGTTATATATTTATATAAAAAAGACAAAAAAACATGTAATTTAAAATTATCCATGAATATTTCAAGAATTGGGCTAAGGAACCCAAGGTAGCTGAGTGTTGAACTTTTATTTCTCCTAAGGCCTAAATATCTGTTCTCTTCTTCCCTCAGTGTGTCTTCCTGTCATATAAAAATTAAAATTCAGGTTTCCACTATCAGCTACAAGACTATTTTTCTTATCTCCTGAGATGGAGAAGAGATGGAAAACAGTACAAAAAACCGAAATAAAAGCAGTGATATGAGATAATACACAAAGCTACAAGGACTCACAGAAGATAAGCAGTAATACATTGAGAAACAAGCACAGATTTTGCATAAAAATAGTGCTTTATTGGCTTTTATGCAGTCCAACCACATAAGCATGAACAGAAAATGCTACTAGGCTTGAATTGCCACCTCACTGAGTTAATAGGCACAGGTGATCCCAGAGGCCTCTGAGTGGGACGTAGAGGGGAAAATGCCTTGCCCTTTGCAGCTGCAGAGGTGGTTGCTACCTGAGCATCTGTGTTTCCAGCTGCTGAGATGCTGTCAGGCAGCTGCTGCCCTGTGCTGCATTCCTACAGCATCTGCCTCTCCTGTCAGTGACCGACCTGTTTGCACCTGCTTTTAGGTCTGCCTGCTTTAAAATGAAGGAAACCTCTTCTGGCCAGTGCTAGTGATATTTATTTATTATTGTCATCTCAATTATTTACATTGTCTTTTCTATACTAGGCAATATTTTTTTTTCAGAACCACCATTATGTCACTGATGTCCCTTCATTTTCTGTCTCTCTTCCAAGGGTCCAAACAGTGAAGTTCCCTAATCCAAATGTTTTACTTTGTCTGGGGCGATAACGTGCCATAAATTGCAGTTTTTAGCAATGAATAGGGCAAATCTGCCTCCTCCTTTGATCTGACCCTCCCCTAGAAGCAAGAGATGGTGTTATACCTCCAGGAGCTCTCCGCTATGCAGAAGTAATACATCCTCCTGGATAATGCAACTCAGGCATTCATGTGCTAGGTGACAGTGCTAGCATAGCTCCCTCTTCTTCCACCCTGTTGCAGGCTGGAGAAAAAGATTGAAGAAAGGGCCTCTTTCCATCTCCTCCTTCTCCCCTCTCCTTTGTCTCGTACTGCATGAATAGTTTTGGATAAGGTGCACTGGAAATAAAAAACTAAAAAAGGAGCTGAGTTGCATGCACTTTTTTATTATGCATACCTTCTGTTACACATTTAAAGGGCATAGCTCTCCTCTCCACGACCTATTAGTTATCTTGCCCCTTTAATATAATTTTACTGGGAGGACTATGCTCACTGCAGGAAAGAGCCCCCTGACACAAAGCTTTTCCGTGTTGCAAGGAAGAACACCTCAGTAGTCCTTGTCTTTTCTGACCCTGGATTGCAAGCAGAGCCTTGCACAGAGTCCCAGAAGAGCTGCCTGTGGGTTGTCTTATGGAGGACAGTGTCTTTCTCAGCCCCACTGGGTAATCCTGTAGGTATGTTAACCTTCATGCAGATCTGGCTCCATTCTCTGGCATCCACAATTGTGGTTTGACCCTGGCTGGATGCCAGGTGCCCACCAAAGCAGCTCTATCACTCCCCCTCATCAACTGGACAGGGGAGAGAAAATACAACGAAAGGCTCATGGGTCGAGATAAGGACAGGGAGAGATCACTGAGCAATTACTGTCAGAGGCAAAACAGACTCAACTAGGGGAAATTAGATCTATTGCCAATCAAATCAGAGTAGGGTAATGAGAAATAAAACCAAATCTTAAACCACCTTCCCCCCACCCCTCCCTTCTTCCTGGGCTCAACTTCAGTCCCGATTTTCTCTACTTCCTCCCCCCAAGCACCGCAGGGGGACGGGGAATGGGGGTTGCGGTCAGGTGATCACACATAGTCTCCGCTGCTCCTTCCTCCTCAGGGGGAGGACTCCTCACACTCTTCCCCTGCTCCAGCATGGGGTCCCTCCCGCAGGAGACAGTCCTCCA
>NW_008795043.1:449534-465976 GCF_000699145.1 Aptenodytes forsteri | reverse complement strand
GGGGAGGCTGTCGCCTGCCTCACCATGGTCTTCACCAGGGGCTGCAGGGGAATCTCTGCTCCGGCGCCTGGAGCACCTCCTCCCCCTCCTTCTTCCCTGACCCTGGTGTCTGCAGGGCTGTTTCTCTCACATATTCTCGCTCCTCTCTTCCAGCTGCTGTTGCACAGAAGTTTTTCCCCCGTCTTAAATACATTATCCCAGAGGCACTACCACCGTCGCTGGTGGGCTCGGCCTTGGCCAGCAGCAGGTCCGTCTTGGAGCCGGCTGGCATTGCCTCTATCGGACATGGAGGAAGCTTCTAGCAGCTTCTCACAGAAACCACCCCTGTAGCCCCCCCACTACCACAACCTTGCCACACAAACCCAGTACAACAGTTACGGGATTTTTAGAAGCAGCTGCCAGCATCTCCTCTGCAAGATTAAGAAGAAAGTGTATTTGTTAATGGCAATTCTCTACTTTTCTTCCCCCATTCCCTCTAACTTGCACACTTCTGAGAAGAAAAGTCAAAGTCTGCAGTTTTATGCACCAGTTAAAAAACTCTATCACATAACTGTTGTCATTATTCTGTGCTAAACAGTGAGTCATTACGCTGTGCTATATTTGAGTGAACAGTTCAGATGGGGGGGGATGCTGGAGGATTATACTTGGCCTTCTGTTGGAAGCTGACAAGTTCAGCAACACTGTTCAACTGTTTCAGAATAGGTTAGTTCCCTAAGAAAGAATGTATTTCCTGTCATAAATAAATCTATAAACTAAATGTTTAATGGTATTTCAGCTTCCTTTCATATGAGACATAGAGTATTTTGGAAAAAATGCCAGTACTTCAGAGGAACTTGCTACAGCCTCTTCTGTTCAAATATTTTCCTTAAATTTAAACTAGCGTAAAAGTCATTCAATGTAAATAACCATCTTCAGAGACTTCATATTGAATAACCTGAACTTTTTTTTTAAAAACAAAACAGTGTCCATATTTTGGTATATTTCATATTTCAGTTTTGGGTTTGCTTTAATATTTTAAAAAGAGAGGAGAGGAGAGGCAAAGACATTAGTTTGGAATGGAGAAGAAGGGAAAACAAGGTACAAATAATCTAAGAATGTTCAGTTAATTAAAGGGCTCTTTGGCTTCTTCCTGCATGTGACCTATTTGATTAGGTCAATAGAAAGAAAGGGGAAAGTGGTATAAACAAAAGTGGATTAGGATGTACTGGGATTTTTCCCACCTGGCAGAACTTGGAGGGGCCCAAGTGATAAGTATCCTGAAGGAAGACCTGATTTTTGCCTGGGTTTGAAGCTTTGTTACAGGAAAAAGAATCAACCTTGAGAAGGAAGATAGGAAGTGATGTATTTCTGAGATCCCATTTTTCCTTCCCGCAAAATCTCCACACCATGATACACAAGGCCCTGGATAATTTCTTACTGGGATATAGTTTTCCTAGAGTGAGCAAGATAATTCTTGACATTTAGCTAAATATTTTAATACTGGTTAAAGCCTTCACCATTATCTTAAAATCTAAAATGACAAAACCTGATTAAAACAAAGTTTATCAAAAGTCATAGAATCATAGAACAGCCCAGGTTGGAAGGGACCTCGAAAGATCACCTGGTCCAACTTTTTGTGGGAGAGGAAGCCTAGATGAGGTTATCTAGCGCCCTGTCCAGTCGCATCTTGAAAACCTCCAGCAGTGGGGACTCCACCACATCCCTGGGGAGGTTGTTCCAGTGATTGATTGTTCTCACTGTAAAAAATTTCTTTCTTATGTCAAGATGAAACTTCTCCTAGTGCAAATTGTACCTGTTGCCCCTTGTCATCTCCATGTGGCTCCTTGTGAAGAGAGAGCCTCTGTCCTCTTTGTAGCTGCCCTTTAAGTACTGGAATACTCTGATGACGTCCCCCCGAGCCTTCTCTTCTCCAGAGAGAAAAGACTTAACTCCTTCAGCCTTTCCTCATAGGGCAGGTTCTCCAGCCCTTTGATCATCTTTGTGGCCCTCCTTTGGACCGTCTCCAGTTTGTCCGTGTCTTTCTTGAATTGTGGGGACCAGCACTGGACACAGTACTCCAGGTGCAGCCTGAGAAGCGCTGAGTAGAGTGGGACGATCATGTCTCTCTCTCTGCTAGTGATGCCCCTGCAGATGCAGCCCAGGATCCAATTTGCCTTCATTGCTGCAGCGGTGCACTGCTGACCCCTGTGCAGCTTGTTGTCCACCAGGACCCCCAGCCAGCAAGGCTGCTCCCCAGCCACACAGATTCTAGCCTCTACCGGGCTCTTTGGTTATTCTCTCCCAGGTGATATGATGATATATTTATATTCTTAAAATTTGATGTTCATCTGGGAGACATAACATGTTCTTTACAAAAGAGTAAATTTTCAATTGTCTGTGGAAGTAGTGACACCTCTTACATTAATTTTAATGGAAACTGAGTAATTAAATCCCTATGTGCCTTTTTAAAAATGTATCTTTTCTGTCATCTTTCTGTAGAATGCCTGTCTTTCTTTCCGTGACAGCTTACTTTGTAGTAGGCCCATTTATGCTACATTTTGAAAATGGATTAAAAAAAGTAATAAAAACCTTTACTAGAAGAAAAAGAATCCTAAAAATAGGGAGATTTTTAACTACCATTCAGTTCTAAAGTTCTTTGGGAAAGGAACTAATTGCTGTTGTTACTGCTTTACTACTGTTATTTCTGCAGGGTGGTCCTTTAGGAATCACTCTGTAGCCACAAACAACACTTTGCAGAATTAGAGTTACCATTTCTGTTGGGAGCATCAATGTGATTTACTTAAAACAAGCAGACTGTTACTAAACCTTACCTTAAAGAAGTCTTTTCTGATTTTTGACTAATCTATGACAGTGACAGTGACAAATACATAATATGAAATGACACAAATAATTCCCTGTTATTCCAATAAGTGTTTCTGTATTTTTCTGAAAAAAATGCCGTGGCCTAAAGGTGGCCGGATTGTCAGAACGTAATTGAGCCTTGTGGTCTGAAAATCAGGCATCTGTGGGGCATCTCAAGTAGGACAATTAAAATCACTACTCATTCCAAACTTTAAAGTAGGTAGTCTGTTCAAAAAGTTGTTTTTATGGTCTCTGGTTATAGGAGTTTGATCTTTTATTTATTTCTGTTTGCATCTTGTGTTTGTCTTTTTATCTTTTCCAGTGTACAGAGCTGGTTGTATAGGCCATCTTCAGTAACTGGTTATTGCACTTTCTCTCCAATATCATGAAAAGGTCATCATCTCACAACACACTGGTGGCTTGAACTTAGAAAACAGCTTCATTATTCAGATGTCTTTTTGACCAAAACTCCTATTTTTTTAAACAAAAATAGTCCAGGGTTTATAGATAATGGAAACATTTGAAACTTGGTTAGCTAACTTTACATTTGTGCATCTAAGTGGTTTGGGAGCTGAGCTCAAGTCCTTTGACTTGAGTAGAAAATCTTTTGCATTTAGCTACCTTTGTTCAGCCTTTGATTTTCTGAGGTGAAACTCTCATTTCTGACTATCAGATTATAGAGACTGGAAGGGATATATATAGAAAGACTGAACAGTTTCTTCTCTATATTACAAGTCTGTCTTCAAGAATTTGCTCGAAGTGGTACAACTGTACCATCTTGTAAAACCAAAAGCGCGTGGAATGTCGCTGAGACATTAAAATCAACACAAGCCGTAATTACTCAGCAGTTATCAGGATTTCTCTTTTTATATATTTTACTTTCATGGAATGAATTTTCTAAAGAATGGAGGGCTCTGAAGTTCTAATCTGATCTGTGAGAGCTTTTGTTTTTAGGACACTTGGCTTCCTGAAGTATTAAGTATGTTTTAAAAAATAAATTATATTTAAGTAGCAGCTGTTTCTTCAACTATTAATGCATATAATGAATCTGTATTATATAAGAACTGGATCTACCTTAGTTGTGTTGAATTACAAAGTGAAGGACTTGCACCTACCAAATTACTGCAGATCTTCAAATTTCTATACATTTAGCTGATGCTCACCAGCCCTAAGTCGGTCTATTTTTGACTCTAGAAAACGATATCTGCCTGGACTTACTGAAATGAATACTAATAGCCAAGTTCACGTCCCACACACAACTATATTTAGGTTCAAGCAATAATAACAAAAATCATCAGAACAAACTGAAATCATTCCTTAAATATATATAAATATTCCATATATATGTGTGTGTGTGTATGTGTGTATACACACACATATATTTTTGTGAAAGGCCAGATTCAGCAAACCCATGTGTGACTGATCTGCATACACATGAGCGGTTTGTAGCTTTACAGCCTGCTGTTATGACTAAAGGTAAGAATGATCACTGAATGTGTAATTTTGCTGTTTTTCAGTAGTTCAGGTGTTTCATGATTAAAAGATCATTATAAAAAATGTTAAGTTCAAAATATGTTAATGGAGCTACTTTTTTGAAAGGAGAACTAATAACATAAGTGTTCAAGAGAATGAGAGTTTAGGTAGTGATTTTATTTTTTAACCTAGCTTTTGCGATCATCACAATTTCAACTTTAAAGCCTGTGGAATCCTAAGAAATCCATACAGTTTCTGTAAATACATTGATGGATATTTTCTAAGGATGTCGCTTTAAATTCTTAGCTTATATGCACCAAGACAACATGAAAATGTCTTCCAAATTAATGACTGAGTCTTTCCCTTTTCCTATATAAACTCTCAAACAGTAATTAATTTAATTTCAACACATACTAATTTTAACATGGACAAGGTATTGTAAGCCCTGAAATTTTGTAGTGGGATGAAGACAGTTCCATTATTTCTAACTCCAAAATAACAGTCTCCATTTCACTGGGCTATCTGTGAATAAGAACTTTTTCAAAGGTGAAAATTAAAAGAAGATGATGTGGAGTTCAAACTTAGGTTTTTTATTTCTGTATGTGTTTACCACAAAACCTCATACCTCTTAGGAAGCTATTTGATATTCAAATTTACAGTCTCCCTTTTCTTAGACCTTTGGGGAGAACAATGCATGACTACATTCTGTTTGGCACTGTCTGAAACCTTTTCTCTACTGTAATTAGAATAAAGTTTTCATAGGCTTCAGTGAGTCCTTCATTTAACCCCATTTGTCTCCAGGGTGCCATCCCTTGCATACTGGGCTCTGTCTTCAAGCGTTATGTCTGCTTTCAGGGCCACAGTACTGGACTAGATGGTCATTTGGTCTGATACAGTACAGTTGTTCTTACATTCTTATCTAATTTATTGCCTGTTCCTAGTCACAGCCCTCTGCAGCTAAATGTCAACGTCTTTTTCTGAAGGAATGGCACATTTAATAGCTAGGATAGCTCAGATAACAAAACCAAGAAAAGAGAGTGCAAAAATTCTGTCTGCTATGAATGAGGTCATGGTATCTATTTCAGTCTGGTTACCCTACAACATTTTATGGTGGCTTATACACTGCCATTTTGTCCTCAACGGACTCATAGGGAGCTTGTGAAATTGCTAATTATAAACATATTGAGGAGACTATAACATCCTTCTTCTGTTCTCAGAGCTTTCATTATTTCTGAGCATTTGCCAAAGAATTTTTAGCCTTTTTGTTTTTCATGAGGTCTTCCTTGATTTTTGCTATTTGTTGCATTGTGTGTATTGGTTACCTAAATTATGTGACATTCTTGCTCCCTGGACAGAGGAAAAACTTATAGTGCATGAGAATGAATGGCAAATAGCTAAATAATAAAGCCTACTCTTGTTCACACACGAAGACTATTGTTTACAGGAGATGAGGTTAATTTTGCAAAGATCTGTTCCCCAGTGAACACAGTGAGTAAGTTTTTTGGTCTGATTGTTCATGACTAGAAAGAAATGAATAAGCATTCAGAATCAAAATGATTGAAAACGTATCTTTTGCAGAACGTAGAAAGGTTATTCTCATAGTAGAACTGTCTCTCCAGTTATGTCTATGCATACTTACAGAGCCACACTCTACAAACTGCAAAGTATAAGACAGTGCAGAGTTTCCAGTCTAGTTTTCAGTGAGGCTAACCATGGCATCCTGGATAGTGTTAGTATAGGGCTCAACTTGCCTTGACTTGGAAGTGTGAGTCAGGTATAGCATCCTTTTTCTGTTTTTGACAGTTCTGTAGGTAGAGCCATCTGAGATTTTTTTTTCTTTGTTTTTGGTGAAATGTTTTGTGCATATGAAAACGCAGATTCTTTTAACCCAAACCTTCTTGTGAAATGCATTAGGTTTAATGATCTTCTAATAGAACAGAAAGTTCTATGGTTTAGGATGGCATTTCTGGAAAGATAAAAAGGCATTAAGAGCAGCCGGTGGCTAAGTGGAGTGTAGAAAACTAAGCTCAGTCTCCATGGCTTACATTAGGCAAAGGTGAATGTCCCACGCTCTGGGTGAGTGAGTACCATTAAGCCCATTATGTACCGTTAAGCTGTTCTTGAGCCTGTCATGGTTTTCTCATTTCATGTTTTGAAGGACCTCAGTTTTGTTTCATGGAAAAGATGCTTAAAAATTGCAATTTATACAAAACTGAATGTTTTTCTTGCTAACCCTAACAACAAGCATCATCATTGCACAGCCCACATAACACTAATATTAAAATGAAATCTAAGCTCTAAACAATGTTTTGCAAGAAGAATCAAAAGTTTTTTTCAAGAAAGTAGAAAGTGAGAAATAAATGCATGTTTTGGAACCTTGACTATGTTTAGTGGACATCCAAACCCCCAAAAATTACTTTCTAAATGCCTCTGTTTGGAGCTATGACCAAATTGCAACAGATGACTACTTTTAGTTTGGTCTTCTGAAGACAGGAAAGTGATACGAAACCCTGACAGCTTCCTAAAAATTCTTCTCTATACCGTCCCCTCCTCCTCCCCAGAAAAGGAAAAGGAGAAAAAAGCCAATAGGAAAAACTTGGTAGAGGTGATTATACACCTCTGAACAGCCAATCCGTATGCATAAGAACCAAACAGCAGGTTTACAGGCTGTAGAAAGCACTGAAATTTGTGGAAATTTCTGTGAGAGAGGTCTGTAATACCAGTTTTTCTGCTGCTTCCTTTCTAAGAACACCAGCAAAGAGCAAATCTTTAACTGGACTTGCGGTTTCCTCAGCAGTATGCGGGGATTATGCAGACGTGAATATAGTTTATTTTGCCATCTAGATAAAACATTCATTTTAATTCATTCTGTTTGCAAACATTTCTAAGTCCGTCTCCTGATGTGTCTTGCACAGTAATGACAATGGTATGAATAATGCCCTCTCATCCTGATGCAAGTACTTCCTGAGCATATTGCCAGTTTAGCGGGACAAGGTTCCAAAATGAGAACGTGACTCGTGTTGTCTCATTACTTTGGGCTAACAGAAGATGATACCTTTATAGCCCAGTGCCGTTACAGGAATTATATTTTTCCCACGTTTGCTGTGACACATCTGGAATTCTTACTGGTGCATGAAAACCAGATATGCATCTTTGTCTGTTGTTGGCATGTCTCACTATCGGCTTAGCCTATCAAAACTTAACTTACACTGGTCCCCCCTCTCCACACTCCTCCTCTCCCGTTCCTTTGTTTTGTCTTATATTGGAATTTTACTTTTAAGGCATTTTCTATAAGCAAGATTCTAATTTACTCCACATGATTATGCCCAGGCATATTGGCTATAGTCTTTAGCATTTGGTACTTACAGCATTTAAAATCTCTGTGGATTAATACGGATAAACAGGCATTGTCATCCTTGCCATGAATGCCCTGAAAGAGGCCTGTGTTTTATCTTGTATCACGCCCTTAACTGCTACAACCCCTCTTCCCTTCCCATAGCTGTTCTGCTTAAAGCCAGGCATTCTAACCATCCCATGGTATACTGCCCGCTCACCAGCTTGCATTACCCTCTGCTGTCCTACCTTGCCTTTGACCCAAATATTTTTTCAGGCAGCCTTTGAGTCAGTGAGAGTTCATTAAAAAGGTTCAAACACTGTTCTGTGTGTAATCCAGGAGACCTGCTGCAGCGTGCTGTCAGCTATCGGCGTTAGCCAAATCATGTGATTTGATGGTACCTTCTGTTTTAAACTCTACCAGACTGGACTGAGATGACATCAGAAGTACCACTTGTGACCTCCACAGAAATGGCACATTATCAAAACTGTTACTTTTAGAAATCATTTTTGGGGAGGGTTTCCAGATGTCTCCAGGCTAAGCAGAACTGGTTCCGTTGCTATGAAAAATAGTTAAAAATCCATTGTATGCCAATTTTCTAATGAATTAGTTTGTTTAAATAAAGTCAAGGATATGTAGAGGGGAGCAGTGACTCTTGCTGCTGAGTCAGAGGACAGTTTTATTGTCGTCTCGTTCTTACAGCCAGGATGGCAGACCAAGGAAAAAGGAGCTGTCAAGTAAGCTGTCATTAATTAGTGCCTGAGGGTTACAACAAAAGTCTCTCTTCAGTCTAATGAATGTTTGAGGAACCCACCCACTGCATAGCTTTGAAAAATCTAGCAAAGAAAGAAGACCAGAAATATGCTGGCAATTAAGGAAGAGGCAAATATTGAAATATGCTGGCAATTAAGGAAGAGGCAAAAAACTCCAATGAGTTACCTGTTCCAGGTTTACACCAGTTAGTTCGAGCAGCCATAACAGTCTAGTGAAGGCATCACAGGACATGGGGCTCAGCAGAAGGTGGTGCATCTTTCACCTCAGAAGACCCAGAGTCACAACTGGTTGGAAGCAAGGAAAGCTGGAAAGGTGTCACTCTGCACTTGTCATGTTCTGATAATTTTTCATAGGTGTTGACAACTGCCATGGTTTGAGTCAGGACAGTAGTCCTCATGGCCCCTTGGGCTGACCCAATAGCAGTGCTGTGCTTCTGTGGCTATATTGGGTCAGATCTGAACAAGCTCATCTTAACATAGCTTGGTGTCTGTATGCCTCACTGAAAATTACAGTGCAGGTAATAGCTTTAAAGAAATTTCAAATAGAAAAATTGGCAAAAATTAGAGATGCAAAGAACTTGTGTTTGCTTGGCAACATTTCCTCATGATTAATATGAAAGTGTACTTCCTTGTTAACAGGCTCTTCACACGTAGGCATAATTTTTAAAAAATCTGCATACTTTTTGAGGTACACTGTTCTATGATTTAGACAGACATTAATGAAATGTACACTTTAAAGGAGAAGATTTGCTTCCCTTTGCTCAAATTCGCATATTAAGTTCAGCTACATGAATTTGGGTGGTTGCTAATGTGAAGAAAGCCCCTGTTTATTTTTATAGAAAATAATTAATTGACTTCAGAGAAGAGGAAAGGAGTTTTCATTACTCTTCCCACATTTGTACAATGGGGAATGGTGTCTGTGGAACTCGTAGTCTGAACATTATTCATTTTTCCCATGGGGATTATTAGAAGCGCATTAGGATTCTCTGAATTTGCTTACAAACCAAGATCAATTTCTAAGTAAGACTAAATGAAGAAAAATTGTGGTGAGTTATCAGACACAGTCCACTGTAGAAGCTGCTTTATAATGAGCTTTTAGACACACCATAATACAGTCTATTGTTGCAAGTATCTTTTGTACGCACACTGCCTACCTTTTATGAAGTAATTAGAATTTAACGTGCTACAGCTTTGAAATGTATGAAGCCAAACCCTTCATGTGGGAAGCTTCTGGGATTAAACAGTTTTGCAATGAGAAATCTTAAATGTGTTTTGACTAATTTCATTCAATGTTCATCTACAGCATTTTTATATAAGTGAATCTCTTAATTTTATGGGCCTTACCACTCTAATTAAAGATGTCATTGTTTTCATTTTACATTTCAGTCCTGAACATTTCTAATACAGCCATAACATTTTTACTTAGTAATGAATTTATTGTTATAAAATGTCAGTTGCTGATTAGAATTTTAGAAAGTAAATTTTTAAATGCATGATCACAGGTTTGGCTGGCTAATGTTAGGTAATCAGTTTTGCTGTCTTGCCCCCGTCACTGATGATCCAATAGGTGTGCCTGCTGATCAAGTAGATAAGTGCAACAGAAAAGAATTAGTGGATTGATGGAGTTTGTGCTGAGGCCCTTACATCTACACTCAATGCATTTTGAGGTTTTCACTTGGACTGATTTTGTTCCTCAGATTGAATGCCTCCACCGTATGTGATCTGAAAGACCAAATGTTGATTTGGACCCTGATATGCCCATAAAGGTCTGTTTTGACTTTGTTGTACATGTTGAGCACAGCTACTGCTTTAATTTCCTCTGACAGGGGTCTAGTTCATGCACATCAAAACCACTTTGTAAAGTGAAGCAATGTAGAGGAAGTAGGGACAATTGGGGCATGTGCTTCAAAACTGCACTATTTCTTTGAACCAAAACCACTGTAGGACATAGCCTCATTTTACTTTGGAGATTGCTGCCCTTTAGTGAGATGAACCTTTCTCTCATCCTCATGGAGGCTGAATGTACAACTGCCAAAGTATTTCCTGTGAAAGGGTTTATTTTGATAGTTATCCACATGAAGCTTAACTGTGATCATCTGTGATGAGGAACAGACCAATGCCAAAATAACGACTAGCTCAATGTATGATTGCAGTGCATTAACAGAACTGACAGTCACATTCCTGAAGGATGACTGTCTAAAAAAATCACATTACTTTTTCTCCCTGTCAAGATTGCACTGATTTGCTATGCATGGTGTACTCGATACTGCAAAGTATGTAGTTAGACATAGATCATCATGTTTAAAAAAAAGTTAAAAATCCAAGTTTATATTGTAAGTAAAATTGTTTCAACATAGTTGCTGTACTCTCCATTTTCATCTCTAGTAACTAGATTAATCTTATACCCTGATCTGATCAGAAGTTTTCTGCCAAAACAGGTTTTTGATTCCATGACACCAAAGATGTTTTCCAGAAATGCAGGTTTCAAGAACCATGACAGCTTTCTTGATGACCAGTGGAGACCACACAGTTTCTAGGATTTCACATGCTTGGATCATCCCCAGTTCACCTATCAGATCTGGAGTCTACAAATCCCCTGTTCATATGAGGAAGTTTTAGGCCTCAAGCCTCCCTGCCACGCTCTCAGGTTCTTAGACCCATCTCAGATGCTCTCTAGTGTCTCTGGAGCCACCTGTTTTGCCCAGTGAGGACCTGAGAAGGTACAAATCTTGTGAGGCCTGGTTCTGCTGAAGCTTCTGAGTTTGGGATCCTAGTCTCATCTGCTTTTCAAAATGCTTAAATCATTATTTCTTAATATTTTCCAACCTGAATTCTGCTAAAAATTATACATTTCTTTCCTCAAAAGGAATGTGTCCCTCTCCTTATTTTCACGTCTGCTATAACCATAGAAATAGATGTTCCAGTACTCTGGACACAACTCTGTATCTCAGTGACTGTTTTCAACTACTTTTGAGTGTTGCTTGTACTAGGTGCAGACTACTAACTTCATTTTACATAGATTTGTTCAAGGAGATAAAGCATATTCTCAAAGTTCTTTTAGATGTCTTTTCAAAATGCTAAACGCTAGTTCAGCCCAAGTTTTTGGATGAAGTTTAAGTGAAATTCTAAAGAGAATGTGAACTGAGTTACACTTAATTTAAAACTGAAGTTCAAAATTCTGTTTCTTTAAGTGGTTTCAGGATTTTAAAAAATAATTCTCCTACCCCATCTGTTATTAAGAATGACAGGAAGACAGACTTTTCAGCAGTCATTTGAAACCCTCAAATGTATCACCACTTTCTAATTAGTTGTCCTTAAATGCAGTATGATGTTAGAGTGAAAAAAGGCATACATGTGTTAACGCATCCTGTCCATCTTCCTGTCAACATCCTTACAATGTATTTTCAAGTGTTTTACTAGTGCCTTAAAGAAAAGATGTATATGATGTAGCTTAGCACACTTGCCTCAGGAGTCTGTCGCTACCATTAATATAGTCTGTTTAGGCCTAGGGAAGCTGGATATTCATCTATGTCTTCATTTCCATTTTATTATTTCTTGTTGTGTCCCCATCTGCCATATCACCCTCTTTGACATTAACACCTTGTAGATACATGTAGATGATTATCATGTTCTCCCTATTGAGTAATACTTAGCCAAACTGTGAATATTTACCTTTTTTTTTAGTTTTCCCCCTTAAAAAAGTCCCTTCAAGGATCTGAACAGATTGTTGATCTCTTCAGAAATCACTCTTGTTGCAGTACCTAGGTTTTAACTTAATATTCTTAGTGCGGTTGAACTAGAATACTGTAGGAAGGAACTATTTAGAGTGTCATACGATGTTCATAGCCCCAAATTACTTTTTATATGTGACCAGATTGCATGTTAACTCAAGTTCATTTTGGTCTTCACTCAGGAGACCTTACACAGAATTTTCCAGTTTTCTCTCTTGAATTGTGTGTTTTTAGTTTGGAGTATATTTCTAGATGCATTCAGTTTGTGTGATCAGTTAACTTCAAATGTGTGTTGTTTATTGCAGATCATTAACGAGCATACTAAATAAATCTCAGCATAATTTATTTTTATTTACTAGGCACAAGTACAAGCAAGATAAAGTTCAGGAGTATTTCATGTACTTTATTTCATTTATCCACTTAATTTCAACTCAAGTTAAATACAAATAAAAATGATTAAATTGACATGATTTAATCTTCACAAAACCACAGCCAGAGTCTCTGAAATGTCTAATGATTTCTTTCTCTCCAACTGTTTTCCCTTAATTTATTAAGGCTAAAAATACACTTTGAAGCAATACTATCAAGAATAATTTTCTTTTTTTTCACCTGTAGATATTCATAGCTATATTTAGCTTTCCAGTGTCATTTCTATTGTTTATTGATTTTTTTTATTATTTTATTAGTAAAGATTGGTAGCTAATTTGTTTGCTTGTCTTGGCTGCATGCTCTCCGCAAATAAATACTATCTTACAAGAAAATCCATACAAAAAATTAATGTCAGAAATTGTAATATTCATTTCAACAAACCCATTAATGTAAAGATCAGTTTCCACTCATCCTTTCTTCCTCTGTTTTCCTACTGTGGGGATAACATTTTATTTCAGGTGATTCGAACAGTTGCTGCTTTTTTCTGCTTTTCTCACATTGACTTGATTATATATCATCTGATAAAAGTTGAATTAATTTTTAAAGACAAATAGGTTTTATTTTTGGTTAGCAGTTTAAGGGAGAAGGATTGTTGAGTTGGTTGCTCTTTTTCTTTGTGGGAGAAGAATTTGTATATTTTACTCCTGTTTTTCAATGACACCAGTTACATATGTGACATGTATGTAGGGTATGAAAGATTTAGTGCACCAGAGAATAAAGGGACTTTTTCCATGAAAACACGTCTTGCATGCATTTGGGAGGAAAGGAATAAAGTGTGGGACTAAAAGGTAAAGGAGTTGTCAGCTACAAAGGTTGAACCAAGAGAGATGGCTTTGGGAGAAGAAGTTGACTGGAAAAGTTCCAGATAAAGCACAATCAGACAAGAGCAACAGCAGGAAAGAAGCAAGTAATGATAATGCTGGATAAGCAAAATCCAGGGCTAGGCATCTGTGTCATTCAGCTGCCAAATTCACCCAATTAGCGGCATTAAAGGTTGGCTGGGCAGCAGTGACAAACAATAAAGTTATAGATATGCCATGCTATCATGTGCTACTGCATCCAAAACTAAATTAGTGTTTAATTTGTCTAGTGATTTTCAAAAGAACATGCAAGGATAATTGAGGCTTAAAGTCTCTTTGTCTTTCTTTTTTGGTCTTTCTCACTCACACAAATAAAAGCACAAATAGGCTTTTATTTGTGTGTGTACATGTTTGTGGATTATAGAAAAATAAATTAGTGGATAAAAGCTTGTGAAGATGGGCAGAGGTCATCTTGACTAAGAATATTAATATGTTTGAATTTTTGTATTTACAAAATGCATAATATCTATAAAAGGAATTACTATAATATATGTATTATGATTGCAATTTTTTACAGAATGCACGAGCTAAAACCAGACGTATGTGTTCCCATGCTGTGTTCTTTATCAGTGTGTCTCGGAGGGGAGATGAGTGTGAGACACAGAGGGAGAGATCACTGAATGAAGTGAAGGAAAGTCGTAGACTGAACATTGAAGTCTTTCCTTCCCATAAGTGACTCACCTTCATCTGAGAGCAATTTGTCTCCATCTGTTTGGATTTTGTCATATTCTTGACATCATCACGTCTTCAATTGCTAATTGCTTTGAAAATAAGGTTGAAATCTTTCTAGTCATGAAAACACTGGAACATTCAAATTTATCCTAAATATTCTTCTTAAAATTGCAGTGCAGTTAACAATTTTACCTCAAGCAGTTGAAAGAAACAGTAAAATAGTATTTAATTTCCATTCATGACAAATCTGTCATGCAATAATCATCAGACATTGCTGGTAGATTTGCAGCTTAAATCTAGGAATAGAAAATGTACATTTTACATGAGTTAGAGTGATTTTTCATTGATTTCATTAACCATTTTATTTACAAATTTCTTTTTTTACCTAGATTTTCAGTGAAGGTAACAGAGCTGTACAGAATATTCTCTGAGTTCTGATGCTAGCTTTTGTTACACTTGTTTTGTGGTGTCAAGAAAGTTTGATTGACTTGCTGAAGTGCTGGCTATACATGAATCATGAGAGTCTGTGAATGCTGTGCTAAAATCCTCAGTTCAGTGCAAAACAGCACCCTTTCTCTTCATGCTCATTCCCTTTGTTGTATGAAGTAGTTTTTCTCAACTCAGTGGATTTGTCTGTTCAAAAAAATCATTATATGCGAATGTGTGTTTTGATTTCACTGAGGAGGAAATTCACTTTCTCTGCATAAATCTAAAGCTCTGTGAAGGTGAAGTACAAAGGCCATTAAAGACTGTTAATAAACCCCTTCCTAATTATAGCCAGGTGAAGTCTTGGACTCTTGTTTGTAGGATCCATACAATCACAGAGCCTCTTTTCTCTTTGTATGCAATTGCCATTGCCTGTTAGGCTAATCATTACCTGCCAGCTGTGAAGACATGCTCCAGGCTTAAGAGGAGGGTAAATTCTACAAAAATCATTGTCGTCATCTAGCTCTTATGTTGTCTTGTGTTAAGTCTATAGAAATTGAAGTTCTTAAAAACAAACGGATGAACAAGCAAAGGAACAGAGCATCATTATCATTTTAGAGATGAGTGAGATGTGTAAGGATGGTCTAATACTGTGAGCTGTTCTAACATTGGAATGTTTATGATATGAAGTATCTGTGCACCCCAGCTGTCATATGGAAACTTTCTGTACTTTTCAAGCTAATTTATCCTTTAGTTAAGCATGAGAAAGAGTGGTCATGTTGGACATTTAGTATTCAAATCTCTGTGATGATGGCAGTGCCCTAGGTTTCTTCACAAGGAAGCAAACTATTTTTTAGCTATTATAACTTGCAACATTAAGCGTTCCTTATGCACAGCTTGGGGTGTTCTCAGCCTTTTATCTTTCCATGTGTTCATTCATTGATTTACTCTATTTCAAAAGAGGGCACATGTTGACTTGTTTACGGTATTTGTCTATATTTAATTGGATATATTGTTTGTTAGATTGAGAGGTGCTAAAGGAACTAGTCTCTCCACTTTTTCCAACTTAGGAACAGGCATACTTGCAAAACCTGGCCCATTGATTTTTTTGTTGTGTCTACCATGTCCATATGGAGGAGGGGGATTAATCAATTTTTTATCTTGATTATGTTTGCCTTGGTGCTGATTGCAAGAAGCTGGGGGATCCAGTTGAAACTACATATTTAAAATGTATCTCCTCTTTGTGCAAAAAGTATTAAAACACCTTGCAGTGGTAAAGGTTTAAATGACATAGGCAAAAATTCAGGTCTCTAACAGTGTAGAAGCCTTTGGGAAGAGTCTTGATACAGATGCATCATTATTGTACATAGGCTAGATAAGGTTGCTTCTAATAGTAAAACTGTAAGATTCTTATACCTCAATGGTTTCTGTAGATTTTAAAGCTGTTCTGCAGCAGATCCTTGTTGATTACTTCCAAGCTCTTCCCAAAGCAGATCAACATGAATTTCATCTATAAAAGCATGTACTATGATCAAAAGATGAAGCATGACTTTTCCATTGAAAGGTAATTTCACAAGATTGCAGGCTAGATTGAAAGACCATTATGTTGAAATACCTGAAGAAATTTCTGCTGTTCTACAAATAGAATGATCTTCTGATGGGATCCTATCCATCAACACCTGTTTCTTTGATCATTTATGCAATAGAGTGTAGCTCATTTTAAGCAAAGAAGATGAAAATGTGTCAACTTTGCCAGTCTGAGGGTTGGATTAATCTCACCTATCTTTAGTTATCTGTGCCTGCGGTGTCCAGGCTAAACTTACCATTAAATCATAGATCATAGAATCATAGAATCATTGAGGTTGGAAAAGACCTCTAAGATCATCGAGTCCAACCGTCAACC
>NW_008795043.1:432261-448651 GCF_000699145.1 Aptenodytes forsteri | reverse complement strand
CAGAGTACACCTGTCTAAGCCGTGAGCCGCCAGCTTCTCTAGGAGAATGCTGTGGGAGACGGTGTCAAAGGCCTTACTGAAGTCCAGGTAGACCACATCCACAGCCTTTCCCTCATCCACTAGGTGGGTCACCTGGTCATAGAAGGAGATCAGGTTGGTCAAGCAGGACCTGCCCTTCATGAACCCGTGCTGGCTGGGCCTGATCCCCTGGTTGTCCCGCTCATGCCTTGTGAGCGCCCTCTCTGTTCCACCAAGTTAGACACCTTCAGGAGTGATTGATCTAGCCCTTCCTAGGTGCCAATTTTGGAATGTGAAGAATTGCAGCCTTGAGGTTATTTACCTCCTTGGGTTAGAAGGAGTCTAGGAATCTAACTTAAATGAGCTGCCTAACTTCTAGGTGGCAGAAATTAGGTAAAATCTACCTTAAATGAATAAATTAGCAAAAGTATCGAAGACTGTTTCTTAAGGTTAAAACCTTTATGCCCAACTTTTTTTTAGCATACAATTTTTTTGTTCCCTTAAATATTTTGAGCATGTGTCATTTATCCTTGTTAAAATACCACCCAATCCATTCAGTATATGTCATACGATGGCACTGTGAGACAAAGATGTCCTCCTACACTAAGGATCAAACAGAACTTTCTGATGAATTTTTTTCTTTTTTGGGTGTCAGTGGAGAGGAGGCTGGGAAAAATCCTCCACTGCTATGTGGGCTTGCTTGAATGATTAGCTCTTTTTTAAGTGCCTGAACACACAGATTCACATAGTAATTAAATTCCTGCTGTGGAAATTACTATTCAAAGAAAACAATAAAAAATGTTTTTGATTAAATGCTGTATCAGCAATGAAATGCAACATTTTATTGGTGAGGGAGAAGCAGCTTATGAAGAAGCACATTAACATTAATGTCTCTTCTGTGGAATCTTAGGGGAAGGATATAGGACTTATTCTTCTGTTCAGCAACCCTAGAAATTCTCATTTACATGGTTTATACACCACCACCCCCCACCCCACCACCCCCAAAAATAATTTCTGGTCAGATGTTTTCTTACAGATGACCCACATCCTCTCCTAACTTAGACCCTGAGCAATGCCATAGTGAATTCACGTGATGCCTCAGGACAGAATTTGCCCCCAAAAAACTTGCCCCAGTATAAACTTCCCTTTGGTGCTAGAACTAATGAGCCCCCGAAACTAGTCTTGAGTCTTTGGTTTTGATATTTACTTCATCTAATTCTACTTCATGCTGCTGATGAAGACTCATAGGGGTATAATTTTTCATCATAGGGTATGAAATATAGAATCATGGAATAAAGGAAGTTGCAAGGAACCTCTGGAGGTCATCTAATGCAACCACTGTTCAAAGCAGGGCTAACTTAGATCATAGTGGAAGAACTTAAGGGGAAAGAGAAAAGGAATTTCATCCTTCAAGTCTGGGGCTTCTTTATGTAGAAATGCATCATAGCTCCTTGTTCCACATTCAGTAGAGATGACTGTATGCCAAGACCATAGTCCAGGGATGTACATATGTAATGTGCATCACATTGGTTATAATTTAATTGTATGTCTTTTACACAAACCACATGATTGCTTTTCCCAACAACTGTTTAAAATGGATTTATTGATCCCAAGGAATTCAATCTTCGTTAGTTTATTATTGTATTTTTCATTGTCCTTGTATAATTTTCTGTGTCTTTTGCTTCAGATGGGTTGAATAATTCTAAGTCTATGAGTAAGAAATCTAGGAAATTCTCATTAGAAAAAAGCTAAGTGTTCATTTCTCCAAATGTTGTTCTAATATGTGGGAAATACATCCTGTAGTTTAGTTCTATAGAACACCTTGTGAAATTCAAAGTGATCTAAATTTTCCTCTGAGCAGGTCTGTTCCTTGGCAACAATTCTGTGGTGAGCTGTACTGTCATATGTCCCTTTCCAGAAAGACACTGTGATATTTATAAATCTATCTAAGAATACAGATAACCCCCACACTAAAGCATATGTCAGGGCATAGCTGTCAGTCCTGTCAACTTGCAGTTCTTTGAAGGAGCAGAAAGGCACATTGACTCACCAGTGTGTGGCCCTGATTTTAGAGCTCTGAGCTCTGTAGAGTCTATTTTGCGTTAACACATTTTACAAATAAATGTCCTTGTGTAAGGCATATGTTGAGATTCAGAGATAGCACTGTTGTAGAAGCTGCTACAAAATATTAGAGCAGATAACGTCTTACAGAATTTGGCACATTCTGTTTGAAAGGACCTGGCAGTGCATCACGGACTAATAGCTAAGACACTCTGCGAGAGGTGACTTTCTTTTTTCTGAAGGGGACTGCAAGGACAGAAAGGAGAAGGTCCTTACTGAAACACAGAGTATCACTCGGTATATTAGGGCAGAAAGTGAGGAGTGCTTTATTTGTCTGAGAAATGGTAGTGTACGGATGTCCACATACATTATTGAAACTGATGTCGAAAGCCCTGATCCAGCAGAACATTTCCTATTGTATTTAAATACTTTGCTGGCTTGGGACATCCATGTGCCTGGAAATACTTCCATACAGCTACTGCCTTGTATCGGCCCTGAGCTCTGCTACCAGCTCAGCACAAAGTCTTGAGCAGCTGCCAGTCAGTTGCATTATTAAGGCTTGAAATGCTTCAGGCTGGCTGAGTGGGGGATTACTTCTGACTGTGGTTGCTTTCCAAACTGTGTCACCTACTTTCCAGCCTGTCCTCACTTCTTCAGCTCAGGGCCTATGTAAGGCAGGCAGTTCTGTGAAAATGAATATTGAGTCCTTCTGGATGCAGTTAACCTGTGAGGCAGTCTAAGACTTCTCTTTCTAGCATGGGAGTATGTTTTTCAGAGTGTGAGAACTGTTCATTAAGGTCCTTCTCTCTGTGCATGCGGTGGGAAGAATGTGTACAGCTACCACTCCTATGAAATATTATTGTAGTTCATATTTGAGGAGGAGCTGTGAACACCTTTCCTCTACAAAAAGGATTTCTTTTGGCTCAGGAAATCCCTGAACTAATAAGTACATAAGAAGCTTGAAGAATAATTAAAAAAACCAGTTAATTTTCCTTTCAGGAATCGTTACAGTTTGAACCATTATTTTGTGGTCTAATTAATACAGGAAGTATTTCTAAGTCTTGTAATGCAATGTCTCAGTTTTGACTGAAGGGAAATACGGGTTTTAATATGTTCTCTTGGTTATCAACATGCAGACATTTATTGGTCAAAATCTTAGATTTGAGGAGCTTTTATAAAATGTTCTTGAGGAGACAAGTACTACTTCTCAGACTGTAAAATGGTGTCTTTCCACTTGCATTTTAATGTCAGAGGTTTTTTTTCCTTGAAAATTATGTGGGGAAATGAGGAGAGGGAAAGGAGAATGCATTTTTCAACAGGGTTTCAAAAAAGAAAAAGCTCAAGAGCTTTGAACATAAAGCAAATTGCTGGATTTGCTTATTGTGAATGTACTGATTAACAGAAAAAGCTATTAAGGAATAAATTAGCAATGATGAAATTTACTTCAGGCATGCCACTGCATTTCTTTACTCTTTATAAAATATTTGTGCCTCTTCACCATAAAGTGACTGTAGATGGGTTGTGAGTTTTCGATGTTGTATATACTTTCATCTCACTTGAAACAGGCTTTATTTTGATGGAAGAGTACAGTTTTCAGTTTCGTGCCTAAGAAGGCATTGGGGCTATTGGAAGTGATGGAAACTGCGCAGCAGGTAAAAACCAAACCAAACTAAACCAAACCCAGCACTTTTACCTATAAAAAAGAAAAATTGTGCTTTGGCAATGAGGAGGTGTAAAGAGGTAACACACAACTCTTCTAAGATTTAATATGTCAGAAAAACACATTAACAGAATGTTCAGGTCAGAAAAACAAAATATTTTTATGTTGATCATCCCTGTTCCTGTTTGTTCTTGACTTTTCTCTCTCAGTCCAGTCTGGACTATCAGTTCTCATTGATAACCGCTTCTGGCATGTTTCCCCGTCAGACAATGACCATAGCTCCAGTGCTCCTTATCTTTTCTTATGAACCTTCTTTATCTATCACTATTATACAAAACCACTATCCTTCCTGTCGCTCAGGTATTAGGCTTTTCTGCTCCCTGTGCCTTATCCTGTAGGCAATATCCAAATACCGCCGCATTTTCTTTAAAATTTTTGGAAGCTTCTTTTCCTTTCCACATAGCTATGTCTTTCCTCTTGTCCTCCATCGATCAATGCCGGCTGCTTTTCTTTTACACCTCTGACACAGGCATCAGCTTTTCTCCACCTCACTATTACCACAGCTGCGGCAAAGATCAAATTAATTAATCTTTCTTCTCCCTGTCATTTTCCACTCTAAATCTTTCCATTGCAGCCAGTTCAAGTTGTTCCTCTTTATCTAAAAGGCCTCTCACAGGTCTCCTGCTCTTTTTCACACCTGTTCTTGTTTCATTCCCCATTGTGCCTTCCAATATTCTGCGATAGAAATGTCTTTTGCGTTTGTCCATATCTTCACTGTTCCTTAACTATGGGGGTCTGGTATTTTCTGGTTATTTTTTTTCATGTCTGTCTTCTCTTTGTGATAGTTTCCAAAGAGCTGTCTTTCCATTTGTATGCATAATGCCTCTGAACTTTCGGTCTCAGTTATATGCTGCCCTTTTATCATTAGCCAGATAATTAAGGACAGATAAAGGAGCAGTCAGCACAGATGAAGAGCATACATTTTATTGAAAATGCTCAATTTAAGTGTAAGATATTTAATATATGTATAATATATATTACAAATATATTTAAAGGACATGAATAAATATAGTTATGATAGACAAATAATGCATCCTAGTGTTGCCACCTAATTTGCATTTCATATGTTATTAATAATCTTTAGTAGTAACTGTTCTGGGAAGGCACTGATAAGAGCTGCATATACAATATAGCTTGGAAACTATAACTATACATGTATAACTGTTAATATTGTTCTAAGTCAAGTTCTCTAGGCAGATTTTCTTTTGCTGCAAAGTTAATGTGAGAGGTTGATGTGCCCCAGTAAGTGTCTTGTTGCTAATAATTTGATCATACATTTTCTTCCTTCGTAAAAAAAAAAGCCTTAAACTGTTGACACAACACTTTTCAACTCAGTGAGGAAAAAGCCAGAATAACTTATCTGCAGATGTAATAAAACCTTGAAAAGACATTTTTATGGAAAGCATATTTCACTAAAAAGTAATATATGACCACTATAATGGTTATTCTTGATATAGTAAGACACACTAAGGAACACTTCATGACAATAACATCTGTGTTGCAGGCTTTTTCTTGTCGAGAACCATATAGTGAATCATAAGTGGAGCTTTATTGCAAGCCATTCTTGGTGTAATTTTGTCTTGCATCAGGCATTGCTCTGTATGGTTTAATGAGTAAACCTACATTAACTTTCTTGCACCCAATGAAAACTTCAGGTTTTGACACTCTCATTGGTAGCTCTATGTAGTTTAGCCTGTGTTTGTGAGAACATCTATCTTTTATATTGTAGGAGCATGTTTTTTAAAAAAATCAAAGATACTGCAGAACACAAAATGTTACATACTCAGCCAAACCAAGGATTTTTAAAATCTCTTTAGATACACACTATATTAAATAGAAAAACTGTTTCCTTTCTTCTTCTGTCTCATCCCTTCTGAAAGTCAAGTTCACAGAAGATCTAACCTATGTCCTCCTGAGTGAAATTTTAAATATTCATTTCTTTTTGCTCCCAGCCTCAGTTTTTCCGTGGAAGTTGGCATGGCTTTAGCTTCATTCACCTAACCTTGCAAAGGAAAATATTTGCTATTAAGGGTGGTATATCAGCTTGTATTTTTTTCAGCAAATCTGACAGTGTAACATCTGCAACTGGTTTCCTTGGCACATGCAGAAAAGTCATAACCACAAAGGCCATTTCCCCAGTGTCTTTTTGAGACAATCATGAGAAGAGATCTTGAAAGCATTTACTGTATGATTGAGCTTTGGGTTCTTCAAGGGAGCCTAAACTTTTGCTACTGAGAATTTGGAAATCCTGATAGATTTGGAAATCCTTTGGAAGTCCTCTGTCACTGAAGCACTGAATGATAAAAAACTATGTGGACACGTAAAAGGAAGCACTTCCAGAGAGTGAAAGAAAAAAACCAGCCAACAACAACTTTAGCTTTCACTGCATATATTTCAAAAGTAAATTTTATTTTCTTAGTACATTTTTTGCTACTGGATTTTCCTTCCACTCTAATGTATACTCTCATCTCCACTTTCCAACAGCAAAACAAAGCTAATGCTTTTTCTTATAGTTTCAGTCTGGCCTTCACATGTGATTGAATGTACCCTAGAAGAGGTCACAGCAAGTGGTTTATTTGTGACTCTTAAATAAATGTGCAGAGTAGTAGTGGAACAAATAGGTAGCATTAGCTCTGTTCTTAAAATTGTGTACAAAATAACTAATCCTTTTCTCATCTCACAAAAACAAGACATTGTAAATAAGTTCTTTATTATTTATTGAAAGCTGACAGCATACTTGCTGTTGTGTGAACAAGACTTTCTGCTCATGCTCATTTGCTGAGGGCAGGTACTGACCTCACTAATATGCAGAAGGGTTGTTTGCTCACTTCGTGAGTGCAGGAGCACTTTTTTCACTGGAAATCAACAATGGAGTTTAAATGTATGTTGTGGCAAAAGCAGGAAATCTTCATGCCCCAAAATATGACCAAAAATAATGTGGGTGTGATGAATGAACATCTGTTTCAACAGATGTTCACAGCCAAAGCAAGTTTGTGGGTGCTTCCCAGCCCAATAGGATAGAGTATTTGAAGGAATTCAGTAGCTGCCTTCCAAACTGTAGTAAAGGTTTGAAAGCTCAATTAAATTAGAGTGCTATTTATTCACAGATTTTTTTTTTTTAAATCCTAGTCTGTAATTAACAGCATTATTGTGAAGATTGAAGGTTTTATGTTGCCTGTGGGAATGTTGTAAGTAGTATCACACTGAATGCAGAATGACATGTTCTTAGGTTATGCATGGGCTTAGTGTATAGCAGATATAATGTGATACCCGTTGTCTGTGACATATAAGAGAGGAACAAAATGAAAAGGATGCTTAACTGCATGGTAAAAGTCTTGGACACATGGGAAGCACTATAGTCAGTGAAATAATGTGGAGTTCCACATGTTCGTAGAACTTCATGGACACCAAGGTTATAAAATGCTGGCATTTGTCTTAACATAAAAAAATGCTAACAATGATTTTTTATTTGTATTTGAGTAAATACTTATTGTGTTATTAAAAAAATAGGGATTGACAGACAAAAGCACAGTGCGATAACTGTGAATTGCGTAAGTCAGAGGACCATATGGAGTATAGTATTAGTTAAGTCACTCATTCAGACCCCATCAGACCCTCTGTTTTAGTAGCTGCTATTTATTTGCTTCATGTTATCTCATGTTTTGTAGCAGTCCAGTTGCTATGAGTAAGAGTATCCTCACAAGATATAAATATCTTCATTTCATTTTTTTAATGTTATAAACTTAACAAGAGAAGAAGACTTCCCTATTTGTAAAAATTATTTTCTTGGCAAACACAATTGGTTGCTAAAATGTATGCAGAATAAATCTTCTCTGTTTGATTATTCACTCTGAAAGAAACTTGGATGGTGACTCCAATCTTTACAGATCAATGTAATCGCCACATCTCAGACAGTTACAGGGGATGATTGCTAGAATAGTCACGTGGGTTTTTTAATTTGCTGGGGATATATTCCTCCTTATTTTGGGAGAGATACAATTATTTTTAAAATCATTGGTGCCTTAATCTTCAGCATCTTCATTGTTGCAATATCTCCAGTCTGACAAAGTGAGAAAGACCTTAGACCATGAAGAAGATAAAAGTACCATATTCATTCACTCCACTTTACTAGTCTTTCTGCCATTTTGAGAAAATTTGAGTCTTACTTTAAACCTTGTGTTAGAAGTGGTGGCAAAAATAACCCTCTGTAATGTATCTATTTGTGTAATTAGATGGCTGATATTGCAGTAACTCTTGGTTATCCCATCCTATTCTGTGATTCCTGTTTTGACTGTCGTAGTCTCCAGCAAACGTGCACAGAAGAAGAAAATAGTTTTAGTAAAAAGATAACCATGTTTTTATTCTTCTTTTTTTAACTGCATCTGATTTAAGCTAGAGGAATGGGAGAGCCTGTTTTCTTCCACTTCACTCTTTCTTCTTTGGTTTTTATTTCTTTGAAAGGGTTGCTGTGACTGGCTTGTAAATAAGTGCTAATGACCTTAGCATGGGCAGCACAGGAGAGAGAGACTGACATAGATCTCATTTTTTTCCAGATGAGGATAGGCATTCACTCAGGATCAGTGCTGGCTGGTGTCGTTGGTGTAAGAATGCCACGTTATTGTCTCTTTGGGAACAATGTCACCCTTGCAAGCAAGTTCGAGTCAGGAAGTCACCCACGCCGCATCAATGTCAGTCCAACCACATACCAGTAAGTCCTCGTAGCCTTTTCATATTGTTTTTATTTCAGCCTGTTTTGAGTTTGATCTTGTAACATGCTCTGTCCTCAACACATGAACTTCAACAGAAAGTCAGCAGGGCACCAGGACAACTGGAAAGAGGTGTTGCATGTCAGTCTTTCTTTTGCCATCAGAATGTGCAAAGAAGTCAGGCAGTGGAGGCAAGGAAGCAGAACAGGAGGGCCAACCAGTCCAGCCTAAAATAATGTGTAACAGAAGAAGTGAGAGATGTCTCCCATAGCACTACAGTTTTATGCACTATTACAGCTTTAGGCCAAGGATTTGGGTTCCACTCGCTAGACACAGTTCATGGAAAGAATCTCATTCCCATTGGCTCAGAAGAAAGTCTTTAATTTTGCCAGCAAGGCCAAGCTTTCAAAGAGTTTTTATGCTTTCTTGAAGACAAAATTTCTTATGTAGCACTGTAAAGAGACACTTGATAGAAGCATTTTCTTAATGCTTTCAAAAGATTGCAAATGGCAAAGCATTATCCTTAGCTGTTTGAAGAAATCAGGCAAATAGAGAGAAGGCTTGATTAAATCTTGTTAGGAGGAACAGCTCCTAAATAAAAAAGGTGTTCCTTATTGTTCAAATTTGACAGCTTGACTATTAGAATTTCTGCTGCTTGGATTACTACTGATGTACTCACTTTTTTGGCAGGAGATCTCAATCTTACTCTTTTTTCCGACATTCTGTATCTGAAGTAATTTTCTGAAGTACGGTTTTGCTCAGGTTTTAGGACTGTTTCTCTGTGGTAAATCTGTATGCAGTTGCTCAAACAATACTGCTTTTCTTTCTTTTTTTTTCTTATACAGAACTGTGAATCTCAATATTTTTTTTTTCCCTATACCTATCTATGTGAATTAAAGTTTTAAATGGAATTTCTTCATCCAAGAATTGAAGCGTCTGATATGCTAAAATATAAATTAGTCAGAAGTTAAAGTTTAAAAGTAATTAAAACTAGTGAATAAAATGACATTCATCTGAAGAGCTCATTCACTCGAGATCACATTTACAGAATGGAACAAGTGTAGCTAATTGAACAAGAGGCAAAAAAACTGAACAGACTTTTGATCATAAAGTGCACAGAAGCAGGTTCATACAGTTGTCTGGTAACATGCAAGAGAAACACAAACCCAACCTACTATGGGGTATAGAAAATCTGTTCATTTAAATAAAAAGAAATTCAGTAAATACATAGGAAATTGCTGTTTGGAACTTGATGTCACTTGAAAAGAAATTGTCTTTCGGACTTTCCAGGTACAATGCTCTAGTGACTTTGGTTCCTGGTCTTCCACTATGGGATAGGAGAAACCCTCTAAGACATTGTTTGAAAAGTGAACACAAGATTGTTCATCAAATGTGTTCCAGTTTTGAAAACTAACGCAGTACCAGGCCCTTTGGTGTTAATTTTATACAAATGGAGGTGATTCTGTCAAAATGCAACCAAGGCCCTGTGACAGGGACCTGAGCTTTTCTTGTACAGGAACAGTTCTTATAAGGAGATGTTCTCCAACCTGAGAAGGTCTTCTAGATACTCTGAAAGTGCAGTCCATACTTTTTCAGAAGAGAGATCTTAGTGCTTCACAAATGTGGTTCAGGGGTGTGATTCCACTCAGGGCTATGGTGTTGCTCAAGTCTGTGTCCCTGAGAGCAGAAATTGGGAGTTAGACAGTTTCATATTATTTTAAGAAAAATACTGTTGGAAATATAAGTAGTGAGTATTTGTGGGGCCAGTGATGCACAAAACTCTTTTCTTGGCATGCTGAAGCCAGAGTCACTTTCAGTGTGCCAGTGCCAGTTCTGTTGGTTTTGGTTATGAGAGTGATATGGCACCTTTTCTGTGAGACAGCAGATTTGTGGTCCTTGTTGAGCAATGTGATCTAGTTGAAGATGTCCCTGCTCATTGCAGGGGGGTTGGACTAGATGACCTTTAAAGGTCCCTTCCAACCCAAACCATTCTATGATTCTATGATTCTGATTCTATGATTGTATGTTTTCTTTTCATCACATTGCTGGTAAAAGATCTGTTCTGAAAGCCAGTTTGAGGGCTTGTATATGGAGTTTGCTAGAAATCCATGCTTTTATGCTGCCCTTTATCTGACTCCAAGTACATTGTAGCACAGAGAAGATGGCTTCTGTTTGTCTGTGTCTCACCTCTACCTGGCTGCCATTGGTCATACCGTACTGTAACAAGTCAAATGCGGGTAACCTAGGTTTCGAGAGCATTCTTACTAAGACCTAGCTAGCATAATGTGAGTCAGATTTTCTCACCCTGTATATGTTCCAGGTATCAAATAGGGAGCAACAATTTTTTTCACTTCCCTTTAATCGTAGAAATCCAGTAGGAGTAGGACCATTTGTTTCAGGATGGCCAAACTTTCACCTTATTTGATCATCGTGTCTGGGCTTATCTTCCAGAAAGTTACAAATTTAGACTGTTGCTTTCAAAAAGGGAAGATAGTAGAAAAGTGACTGATGATGCAGTAATGCTATAACATAGAATTGCAAAACAAAACACAACAAAATACAGAATTATTGGTATTTGTTATCTGCATTATTGTACTATGTAAAAAATCTGCTGATATGTGCTGAACAAATTCAGTGCATAGATTCAGAGAACTTCAAGTGCAAGTAACAGGCTAGACACATGGTTACAGGTAAAGGAAGTAGAAATGGCAAGAAAATGTATGTTTGAATGAGAGGCAGTTATTGAAGATGAATGGCTAAAAGTGATGATGAGAAGGCTAGGAACTAGTTTATTTTACATGCTTCAGAAATTATATGAGAAAGTAAAATGAATGTGCATGGGGCCACTTAGAAAGGCTATTTCAAATCATACCTTCTGGCATGGTTGAAAGCATGAGAACAGACAGGGGAGAAGTCAAGAAATGACACTGCTGACACAGTGGCTAGGAGATACTGCAATTACAAAATGCTCTATGGGGCAGAATTATTCAGAGCTTCTGAAGGTGATCTATGAGGTTTGAACATAATATATGGGTACCATCCAAATAAACAAGTAATGATCTGATACATCTGTACATAACTTTTCTTAAATATAATTTGCATGAGTATATAATTTGCTGTGTATAAATAAAGTGATTCATCGCAAACTGTAATGTCTTTACAGTTGACCTTATATTCCATCAAATGCTTCTATTTGATCCTACTGTGCTGTTGTGTACTCAGTTAATATTTTTATTATCTAAGAAGCAATGTTTTCCAAAGTAGATAATTCTGCAATCAGTATAAAAATAGCAGAATTTTCAATTAATCAAAACTACTGGCTTTTATCATTACGTGTTTGTGTCTACCATGCCCCCTGATGAAAATTCTGATACAAGTTTTGTGCTTACAAAGCATGCAGATGCTGGAAACATGTCTAATACTTATCAGCTTTCATTTTACAGTACAGATTATGCATTAGAAAGCATCATCAGCATTTAAATTACAATCACACTTCAGAATGCCTATTATTGGTTTCAGACGCTTCCCTGAGAGCCCATAATCTGCCTATGTAAGAATCAGAGTCTAAAATTATAAATATAAGATGTGGTGTTGCCTAGCAGCAGCAGTGAACCTGGGGCAGCCTTGCTCCAGTTACACCTGCCTGGGCAGAGCTCTGCAGTGTGAAACAGCATCTTTTACAAAGGTGGCCTTTGAATCTGTTGGGGATAAGAGCTCACTTCTGTTCAAAATATCTTGTTCTCTTGACTCAGGCAGGTCTTTTGACTGAAGGATTACAGAGCTTCATTTCATTTGCTTTGAATCACTGAGCATTGTAAAATGACAGCACTGGAACAGCACTGGTAAAACTTCCAGTGAAACATGTGGAAACTAGAGAGGGAGTAGAGGATCCCAGATGGGTCCGTATTTAAACATCTGGCCAGGAAGGAATAGGAGAAGAATAGCACATTCTGTGTTCCTTTACTAAACTGGCAAATCCAGCTTAAGGTTTATTTAATTCATCTACATTATCCTGAGTTGAATAAAATTACCCTATTTTCCATACTCAGGAAGGAAGCACAATGAGATTTATGAGACTCTTCTTCAGCACAGGAGAGAGATTAAATATTTTTTAATTCTTTGTTTCAGCCTTGAATAATGTTGTTTATCAGATATTAATATAATATACCTACATTCATCCTGTTTCCCTAATAGTATTACAGTGTAATGCTTTGGGATCTCTAAGCAGTTATCAAAAGCAGGTAAACAGAATTGTTGCTATTTGTCAAGTAACTGTATTTAAAAATTAATTCTCTTTTTGCTCTTCTTTCCACCTCTGGTCTTTTCCAGCATGTATTTCCTGTATGGAGAAGGTGCTTCTGGCATCAAGTGTTGGGTACAGATACTTTCCATTATCACATGCTGGGCAATACATCTGGGACCTGAGCTTAGGCAAAGCTGAACAGCCTATATCTCTCATCCTTACCTGATGTGAGATATCACACATCCTGATTTAGGAGAGAGAGCAATCAAGCATACCTCCTTACTGAGCTGGGTGAGGTCACTGCTGGTTCACCTGATAAATTGCCCCTAAGCCTTTAAAATTAATTAAAAACTGCAGAATTTGAATAGGGTTTCAACAGTTATCTCACAGAATGTTGTATGGAAGAAGTTTTACTTTTAGGTAATTAAGAAGAATATATATACATCTCTCTTCATCGGGATTTTAAATTGAAACTATGCATTTCTATAAACTCCTTATAGATTTTTATTTTCACCAAATTCTTTTTCCTACATGTTATATCTATCTATATATATAATTTTTCCTACAGGTTATATCTATATCTATATTTTTCTGCCTCATCTGGACAAACAAATGGATTTGCTCTCCAAGAGCCTTTTCAGATTATTTTAAATTTTATTTCTGAGCATCCTTTAAAAAAATGTTTCTTTTTATATTGGCAATTCACCATGTATGCTTTTATGGGACATATTGGTGGACAGGCAATTTAGTTATGGACAGAAAGGGAACACAACTTACACATGGACACAAAAAATTATTGTTAGTCTAATTAAAGTATTAAGGTCTAGTCAAAATGCACCGGTTTATTCTTGTTTTTCTGTTCCTGGTGTCATCTGCCTCCATGAGGCTGCATCCCCGTAGTCACTGTGATTTGTGATTACAGTCCTGGGGGCTCTGCTGTCTGCCCATGCTTGTGCTTTGTGACACTACATTTTTATTTAAGGTTCATAGGTAGTTCACTCTAGACAGAATAACTCTGTGTTAGATCACTGCCAATTAGTTAACAGTATATGTTACAGCACAGTTCCACACAGCTAAACTAAAGCTAAAACATATTTAGGCAATAGTCATCTGACTGCTAGACAACTGCTAAAGCTACAAAAAGCTCAAGCCTAGACAAATCCAGACAAGTCCTGAGGCCAGCACTGTTAGATCAATGCAAAGCCTGGGGCCAATCCTATTCACTGGCGCAATCCTATTCACTGAGCCTAATTCTCTAATGTCCCAAGCAGAGACCAGAGACCCGTTATTCCTTCTGCTTAGGTGGGTGAGAAATAAAAGTATTAAAGGTCAGTGACAGACACTCACTGTGCTGAGCTGCATGTGATATACAATATATTGCATTAAAAAATCATGGCTGGTTCTTTCATAATCTTATTACAATTGAGCTGTATGAAGGAAAAACACCAATACACGAACTTCCATAGTTTAAAAAATAATAAAGTACAATGTGAAATGAATTAGATCCAGACATAGTCAGGTTTTTTCAGTCTCCTGGTCTTCCTAGCATGTATAGAAACTGAGGGAGAAATTCAAAGCCACTAAAATTTAGGACCAAGTGCACTGATTTTTGGCATTACAATGGCAAATTCATATCTTTATACAGTGTATTTTATGAGCAGCCTACCACTATTTCTAATGAGTGCCATAATAAGTTATCATCTGAATTTGTATGGAAACAAATGAGCTGGCATATGTTATCAAACCAGATACCCAGCTGGTGAAGTGACCAACACCACAGAGGAATGGCTCAGCAATCCAGCAGGAGACAGTCTTCTGATAACCCATTTGGGAAGCCATTAATTAAATTTTCCTAATTGTACCAATTAATAGGTGGATGTGAACATGGTTAACTACAGTTTTTACAGTTCTTTAAGAGTTAGGGCAGAAAGAACCTTTTCTTCTGTTGACAGCTATCCTTGTGAAAGGTAACACTTATGGAAGATTGACCTGGCCACTTTGCTTTTCTTGGTGCATACTATATTTAGGAAGGCAGTGCATATTCTCATTTATTGTAGTGCATTGTATCTCTTTTAGAAATATTGTTCAAATTTTGGTCTATACAAAATAATTTTCCTAAAAGCAGTTTACATTGAAGTTCAGTTCTGAGTGGGTGTTTTTTTTAACTCTGATTCAGCAAATTACCAAATCCTATCATAACATTACTTTTATTAAGGGTACGTGGAAATTCGTTATACAGAGGTTAAAATGTATATATATGCAAAACCAAAGCTGAATGAATATTTGGCTGTTGTTAATACCTTACTTGAGTATTACATTCCTGTTACATAGTTTATTGAAGCAGCAAATACTATAATTAGTTTCATATCTAATTAGATATGAACATGTGTTTGAAGATTATTATATAATACATATTTTATATATGTATATATATCAATTTATGGCACTTATCTCAGGAACTGTGATGTAAAGTATATCTACTGTACATTTTGTGGAGGGCCTGAGGAAAACAGAGGGGAGCAAACTGTGCAGGCAGATGGTGATGTTGTACTTTGTTCTGGGGAGGCTGATACTCCCGAACGGCTCCTGTGGTCAGGGGACAGTGAGTGGCAAGCTTGGCAAGCAAAAGGAGGAGCCTGGCCGAGGACGGGCTGCATCACCACCAGGATCGCTTGCTTGCTCCTTACTATCTGTTGACTTTGGAAGGATTTGGCCTGACTGCATGGCCTGAAGGTGGCTTTTAAGACAAGCCTGGTGTAAAGAGTGAGAGAAAAGACAGGCCACTGAGCACTACAAACTAGGCAGTGTGCTGGGCTCCTGCAGCTGAACAAACCTGCTGGCATTTGCTGGGATTTGCAAAGTTTGCTGGGATGTGGCAACCTGTGCTAGCCATGGCCAGCAAGTACTAGTCACAGCACTGGGGAGGAGGTTTCAAAGGTTTCCGGACACTGTACGGGCAATGTGTCCTCTGAAGCCCTCATCATGGAACTCAAAGTATTAGAGCATGCTGAAGCTAGGTGAGTGCTTCCTCAGCACTGCTGTTTCTCAAAGCAGCTAGAGTTGAGTTAGCACATGTAGTAATCATTTATTCCTTCAGCTGTGGAAATACAGTTCTCAAGGAAGATCATCTTTTCTATTTCCAAAGGAGTTGCTCTTTCATATTTCCAAAGGAGTTGCTACTCCAGGCTCCTACGTGCCTGCTCCTCTCACCATCATATTTCTCCCTTCGGACAGATCCTTCAGTTTGTGACTGTATCTTGCTTGGGAATGAATGGAGCAGGTTAGCCCACTTTTCACAAAAAAATCATAAAATTTTTGCAGCCATCCTTCCTGCTGAGCCTGAGGGCAAGAAGAGGTACTTTTTTTGTATGAATATTAATTAATCTTCACAGCATCCAGTGATAAGTACAAAGGTCTGACATCTCTGAGAGGTGGAGAGCTAAAGAGGTGAAATTGCTTTCCAGTGGGCATGGAAAGAGTAAGAATCATTGTGGAAAGCATGCACTCAGCATAGAGGGTCTTGCAACACATCGTATCCTGGCCTGCATCGTATCCTGGGCTGCATCCAAAGAAGCGTGGCCAGCAGGTCGAGGGAGGGGATTCTGCCCCTCTCCTCTGCTCTGGTGAGACCCCACCTGGAGT
>NW_008795043.1:399781-432014 GCF_000699145.1 Aptenodytes forsteri | reverse complement strand
GCTGAGGGTGGTGAAACACTGGCACAGGTTGCCCAGAGAGGTGGTGGGTGCCCCATCCCCGGCAACATTCCAGGTCAGGTTGGAGGGGGCTCTGAGCAACCTGATCTAGTTGAAGATGTCCCTGCCCACAGCAGGGGGGTTGGACAAGCTGACCTTTGGAGGTCCCTTCCAGCCCAAACTATTCTATGATTCTATGAAATAATTCTGTAGTAACAAATCTCTGTTAGCTCATTTTCTGAATATAGGAACTCACTGATGAAGATGTGACTGTTTCTTGCCAAAATAATGTGAAATATAATTACCCTATCATTTCATCTATGCATGAATAGATTAAATATAATTACCCTATCATCATCTAGCAAAAAAGAGCTACAGCTTTTAAAAGCTTCTTCAAGGTTCCCACTAAGTACTATCCCAATTTTCATTCACACACAGACCTCCTGACCTTGAAATGCTTCTTGTTTCCAGTAGGAAATAACCACATTTTCTGTTTACTTACGACACCTTTTTTTTTTTAAATGAAGGAACTGAAGATGAAAAAATAAATGAGATAATTCTCAGATACCACCTCTTTTTGTCTGCGAGCAACAGCATTTCCACAAGGGAAGGGACAGAACAAGAATTTAAACAGTTCTGGAAGATTTCAGGTTAGGAGAGGAAGCTGTCAGTTAATCAGCAACAACTCAGTGTTTAAGAAATTCTTCCTCCCCTGAAACATCAACAAGGAAGACAAGCTGAGGGCAGACTTAGTTCCGGGCAATTTATAGGAATGCTTGAGTAGCCTGACCCTCACAATTTAAGCACTGAATTGTAAATTGTATATCCAACCACTTGAGTGGAACCCAGAATTTTGAACCTGTGGATAACCTGCTATAAAAATATCCTTTGCAATAGTGCTCTTAAGGGAAATACACAGAAGCGATGCAGGAAATACAGCTGAGATAAATGCTTTGAAATATTTTCAGACTAGTTGTTATATGCATATTCCTGAACTGTGGAGACTGTGTAACTTCAACTTAAGCTCTATGACTATTGGACAATCTGGGGACATTTTATGTAGAGTTTAAGCTGTCATATGATTTCCTGAAGGTGAAGGATAGATTGTGCTCTCAAACTTTCAGATCAGGCAATCTGACTTGGTCACAACAAAATGCTCTGAGAATGGTCCACAAGGTGAGACAAACAACCAGAACTGGGTGCCACCACCCAGGAAACCTTCCAGACCAGAAGGTTTTACACTGGCTTTTCCCCTGAGCCAGAGGGGAAATAGAAAAACTGATTGTGTGGCTCGGCCTTGCCCTCGCTGAGGACGTGCACTATTAATTTTGCTGCTTGGCAGAAGTATCTTTTGGGATTCTTTATACCCATGAAAAGGAAGACAAAAAACTTAGGGCTGTAGATCTGGGCCATGGCCATCAACTGCTACTGTTTTATTTTTAACATCACAAATGGCCTAAATATAGGTGGGAAGATTCCTGCAGAAAAATATCCTCACTGATAAGCACTGAGGATTAGCAGGTAACTTATTTCTTTACTGTATATGCAAAGCTATAAGAAATCAGAGGCAATCTCTGAATCATGATCTCATTCTCAGCCTGGGAAAACAAGTGTCAGGACCAATATATTTAAGGAATCTGAAGAACCTGTTCTTTAGGAGAATGGTAGCAAAAGGCCATTTTTGTCATGATTAAATGACAAATAGGAGAATGGTAGCAAAAGGCCATTTTTGTCGTGATTAAAGTCATTCTAATAGTATTATTACAACAGCCAGCAAATAATCTTTTTTCTTAAAAGTATAAACTAAAGTATGTAGGATAGAATACTATCATAAGTAGCTTCCATTAGCATTTGGTAAAGAAGATTTCCTGCCATGTTTGCTTGGGAGCTGAAATGTTATCCCAATAAAGGTCAGCTAGACAATTTCTGAGGGTGAGAGGCTGATTCAAACAGTGCACCTAATACAGGGACGTGGAGTCTATCACTAGCCATAGCAGTAGAGGTATTTCCAAAAGACTAATTGGTCAGTCACCCATCACTCCTGGCATCTTTGATACTCTCAGAGCATTTCATTGCAACCAAGTTACAATTCACAAAACAGGTGAATATGAGGCCTTTAATTAATATCTTGTACGTTCGTTCTATGAGGAAAATAGTATGAAATAGCAACTAAACTCAGTGCCAGCCCTGAACTGAATCAAAGAGTATATGTATATATTTTACAGTTTCAGACTTGTATAACTGTCATTACAATTAGATGATGTTAGGAAAGCATTGATTTTTAGCAAGGCCAGACGCTCCATAGTGAATAGTCATTTTGGGGAAGAATGACTGCAGTGAAAGCTTACAGATTTAGCTCAGAAAGTTCTAAGAGTTCAACTGTTGCTTGCAGAAATCTAGTTTGAGAAGTAGCAAACAGTTATTTCAGTGTATTAAGCCTGTAGTTTTAAAATGCAAAACGTTTACCTCAAGCATTGCAGCGATGAAAAGAGAGAAGCTTCTCTGTTGAGGCCTCTGCAAACTCTCATGCAATTTAGAAAAGATTACAGTATTTTGATCATAAAATTGGCAGTCTGGAAAATAGATTATGACATTCAAACAGCATGGTAAACAAAGACCACCACAGAAGTTCAAAGGCAAAAACATTGTTGGATTTATAACCAACTGATTATTTAAAAGCTGAGAAGAAAATGCCTTTATATTTCAATGAGCTCACACAGATTGTCTCAGCCAAAACCCACAAAAAATACTGAGTAAAGGAAGTGCCATTACATGTGCTGAGAATCCTGGAAAATTCTCCTGGCAACAGGATTCATTCATTCATTTACTTCCCAGAAATCAGCTTTAGAGACATTAAATAAACAACTGCGCCGGTTTTGGCTGGGATAGAGTTAATTTTCTTTCTAGTAGCTGGTACAGTGCTGTGTTTTGGATTTAGGATGAGAACAATGTTGATAACACACCGATGTTTTAGTTGTTGCTAGGTAGTGCTTATGCTAGTCAAGGACTTTTCAGCTTCCCATGCTCTACTGACTGAGAAGGCTGGAGGTGCACAAGAAGCTGGGAGGGGGCACAGCCAGGACAGCTGACCCAAACTGGCCAAAGGGATATTCCATACCATGTGACGTCATGCTCAGTATATAAAGCTGGGGGAAAGCTGGCCAGGGGGGCCGCTGCTCGGGGACTGGCTGGGCATCGGTCGGCAGGTGGTGAGAGGTTGCATCACTTATTATTCCTGGGTCTTGTTCCTCTCTTTCTCTCTCTTGTTGTTTTCCTTTTCATTACAATTTATTGTTATTGTTATTTAATTATTAAACTGTTCTTATCTCAACCCATGACTTTTCTTACTTTTGCTCTTCTGATTCTCTCCCCCGTCCCACTGGGGCGGGGGGGAGGGTGAGCGAGCAGCTCTGTGGTGCTTGGTTGCCGACTGTTTAAACCAGCACAACAACCTGTTGCAAAATCCACTGAAGCTAATAAAGTTCTTCCCACTGACGTTTTTGAGCTTCAAATAAGACTGATGGAGAGAAAGAATAAATATCTTGGGAGGGGAAAAGATGAAGACTGCTTTCGTATATCCAACTGTGCTCAGAATTTACCATTACCTCACAACTCCTCTTTTCAATGCTGCAAGGGACTGAGTACCCCTAACTTAATTTACTGGAAACAAAAAGAAAATGTGTAGAGTTATTTTCTTTATTTTACAAGTCCAACTAATTTCAGGGAAGATACTTGATAAGGAGGCCCTAAACTTTCAGATGTAGCCAGACAGAGATTTCTCTACTGTGGAGGAAGATGAGAAATGGCAAATGGCAGTATAGTCAGGTCTGTGATGTTGTACCACTTGTGTGGGCATGCCTGGAGGATGGCTTCATGGCTCCCGTGAACCTGTATCCCTTTTTGACCCCAACCAGGTGGCCCAGATTATACCCATGGGTACTTCTGATGAATAATGCTAGATTTGATTCTGGTTTTTGTTGAAGCTGGATTTGCTGTGTTTGAACCTAATTTGTGAAATACAATACTACTGAGTAGTAGTAGAAGGGCACAAACTGACCACCCTGCTTCTACCTGTGAGAGCTCCCAAGCACTGTCACCTTCACACCTACTTTGCAGCAGGAGATCTGGTGGTAGTCGTCACTCTGAAATGTTCATTTCTGCACAACTGGCCAGACTGGAGTGTTTTAAGTGAGCCAAATGATACATAATGGATAATGATCATTATGAATTTGGTTCACTTTCTGGTACATGACTTTCTGAATGCTGACACTGATTTTCAGAGAATGTGTTTATTTGGGCCATCTCCTCAGCTGATCTCAGTCAACAGAGCTCCTTGAAGTTGGTGATGCTAAGTTAATATAGATCAGCTAAGGATCCTGGCTTAGGATTTTATTAGATGCTACGTAATACTTTTAACTCATTTTTTATTTAGGACCACATAGGATCAATCTCTTTCAAAGGGATGTTTCTGGACTGCGTTTTACAGTTTTTTATTTCCCTCTGTTTTGTTTTTTTCCTAGGCTTTTGAAAAAGGAAGAAAATTTTATTTTTATCCCTCGTTCCCGTGAAGAGCTTCCAGAAAACTTTCCAAAGGAAATTCCTGGGATCTGTTACTTCCTCGAGGTCAGAAGTGGTCAGAAGCCGCCAAAACCCTCCATCACATCTGCCAGAGTGAGAAAGGTTTCTTACAACATTGGTACCATGTTCCTCCGGGAGACTAGCCTATGAGGCCTGCTGCAGATCAAAGACTCGTCAAAAAAGCACAAGCCCAGAACTGGGTCATGACAGGGGAGTTGGAGGTTCTTTCTATTTCACTGCCTTGTTCTGAACAAGCAGTAAAAGCTCCATGTAATGTCAGGCAATAATCATTTTAAAAGGTGGGTGACTGCTGTCAGTAAACAAAGTGGAGATAGGGGAAAAAAAATTAAACAACGTACTTCCACTTCCAGAGGAATTTCTTTCATAAACTTCAGTCTGGCCCCTCTATGACAAACAAAACCAAACAAAACAAAAAAAACCCCAACTCTCAAATTAGAGGTTGGTTTTGTTTTGTGCAGAAAGGATGATGGTTCTCTGTAGATTTGCACCAGCTAAGCAGAATTGAGAGTCAGTTCTGATTATGCATTCCTACATTTAATGTGTTCTTCAGTAAGGTAATGATGTTTTTTAACTTTATGAACAAGCATTTCATATATATATTGTAGACCTGTTGTAACCTTCCTGTCAGGAGGAATTATAATTCAATACAAATATTGTAGGAATTTTACCTATTTTTATACATATTTCACTTTCTGGATAATTACATTCCACATACTGTAAGCTGAGTGAGCTTAGCCAGCTTTTCAGAAGAAGCTACTATATATTTCATACATTCTGCCTATCAAACCTTATTGTTATACAAGTAAGAAGAACTCATTTCTTGACTTTTTTGGCAACAAAAATATCGATATTTTACAGTAAAAAACACTTTGGTAAATATCTCTACCTGATGTTTATGCTAAAGCTTTAGATGAGCATTGTCTTGCTTATATAAAAAAATGTTCAGTATTTGTCCTACAGTGCTGTATGTCCAGTCCTTCCAGGACAATGCAAACAAAGTATAGAAGATCAATGTGTTGAGAAACAGAAAAGTTCTGTTCAGTGGGGCTTGTTTCCCACTAAATTATCAGCCAAACTGATTTTTGGTAGAAGTCCTGGACTTTTTTAAAAAATCTGGTCTTGTGAAAACTTATTCTGAGGAATTCCAGCAGACACTGGAAGCTCTCTGGATACTGGTTTTCCACATTTTTTAATAGGACTTATGCTCCTACTCCAGTTCAATTATTGAAAATCCTGTTTTTATGATGCTCATCTGGAAATTTCCTCTATTGCTGGATTGGCTGAAAAGTCCCCTGCTTTATCTAATGTTGAGCAAAAAAACACTGAAAAGGGGAAGGCAATACTTTCCCAGGTTTAATGCAAACGGCAGTTCAAGATTTATATGAGTCCATGTCAATTTTTTAAAAGAAGGCCAATTCTTTGCTGTTGAAAATTAATATAGCTTTATTGTCTTCAATGAATCCAATTGGAACAAGATGTGGATCTGTCCCTTAATAGGCACATTTTTAGGCATTGTTTATTTCTCAGGTTTTCCTTTTCAAAAATAATGGCAGTCAGTTTTCCTCTGCAGGTGTACTTCCTTTAGGGTCGTACTGAAGTGGGCCGATGTTGTTCTGCTCTTGGAGATTGTTAGTTAACACTTGTGCGGTGATTCCAAAGTGGCTTAGCTTTACGTGGGCCTGATCAAAGCTCACTGAAATCAAAGATAAGACTCTCAACAGCACTAGGAGGCATGATAAGCTCTGCATTTCTATAATCCCGACCAGCAATTAGAGTTTACTTACAGATTTAGTAGTCATAACTTGAGGCACCTTTTGAAAATAAGTAAATAACTTTCACCACATGTCCAAATTATCCAGTTAGATCTTTCTGTGGAGGGAATGACAGTGCTGTATTTCTCCCCTTTGACCAGTAGCCCATGTCAGAGTGGGAACAAGTCAGCATGGCACCGCTAGTCTGTGCTGAACATGTTTCAGGCTTCCTTTCCATGAAGCCTTTCTGGATGAGAAAGGAACATCTTGAACCTATACAGACTCCAGCATGTAGAGGACATCTGAACTTATTATGCAGGTGTGTTTTTTTTTCTTGCCTGAAGAGGGTAGATGCATGGGAATTAGCCCAGAAACTTACTGAAATGGAAATTACCTTGCTTTCTAGAGGAACACTGATGTTAAAGATTTCTTCCATTAATATTAGAGCGTCCTTGGGATTGGAGGAGTTAATCTTTCATCTACCTTGATAAACAGCATCTGCAGCTCTACTGCCTATCTCAAAAATGACTTAACAAAAACTGCTTGTGCTTGAAGTTGCAGAATTTCCATCCAAACTACAGATCTGAGAATTTTCTGCATAGGATGACATTTTAGCCTATAGCCATTAGTTTGCACATACATAGGATGTAGCATGCATTTTTTTCCTGGGAACACCAGTGAGACATGCAAGAATCATAAATGGAGCAAAGTTCATGTTTCACTACTGGAAGAGGAACACCACTTCCTAGCTAATAAAGCTGTGGTTTTGATGTCATTACCTAGTTCCCTAGAGTGAGAATTTTTCAAATAGCTATCAATAGATTGAGATTTCATTCTGACTTCACTGGCACATCCTCATTGTTCAGTAGGTGCTGATGTCAGAGTACCAATCTCTCTGCCCAAACTCTTTTTATCTTCTCACCACCTGTAGTCCTCTGTGAAAAGAACAGACATAGAGGTTCAGACCAAAAGCCTGTAGTTCAATAACCTGTCTCTCACAGTTACCAATAGGGAATGTCTAGGTTAATTCTGTGGCTGATCTTTGTAGATCTATGGAAACATTTTCATGAGAAATGATGGATAAATGCTAATTCTACTAGCAAATTGGAGAAGCAATCTAAAAATGTTGTATCACCATCCTCATCCTCTCAAGTGACTCTTTATTCTATAAGGAAATTTATAATTGCAGAGATCAGTGCAAAAACTGAAAATTGGTATCAGCATCACCATGGAGACAATGACAGTGTTTGCAAATAAATCATCTAGCTCTCACCACCTGTAGTCCTCTGTGAAAAGAACAGACATAGAGGTTCAGACCAAAAGCCTGTAGTTCAATAACCTGTCTCTCACAGTTACCAATAGGGAATGTCTAGGTTAATTCTGTGGCTGATCTTTGTAGATCTATGGTTTCATTTTCATGAGAAATGATGGATAAATGCTAATTCTACTAGCAAGAAGCAATCTAAAAATGTTGTATCACCATCCTCATCCTCTCAAGTGACTCTTTATTCTATAAGGAAATTTATAATTGCAGAGATCAGTGCAAAAACTGAAAATTGGTATCAGCATCACCATGGAGACAATGACAGTGTTTGCAAATAAATCATCTAGCTCCCCAAATTAGAGTAGATTTACTGTATAAGGATATACAGCCTCTGCCTTTTATAAGCTTGTGTAAAGGTAATGTGTCCAGAACTTCAGCACGGATGCTAAGTATTGTGTTATTTGTTTCTGTGTTATGACAAGGGAAGTTAATAAAAAAGTGGGGGCTCTCTAGGGACATTTTTCTATCTCAGTGTGAGAAAAGTGTAAAACAAATTCTCAGCACTCTTTAACTTAGTAGTTGCATCTGCTGCCTTTAATATTAGGTTGCAAGTTTATTTTGTTGGACAACTTTATGATGTGAAACGAAATTTATTATCAAGGACGATGCTGTGGAGTCAATTACATGGTAGTCAGACTGATCATTTCTTCAACACTACGTCCTTTTAGTGGTAGGGAAAACTTTCTCATTTGCCTGGCATTGTCTTCATAAATAAAAAGGTTCTCAGAGTTTTTATACCTTGGGATGATGAGGTGGAGAGGTTAGAGGTGCTGAAATGGATGCAGAAATCACATACTATTGGAATTTTCTTCTAATATTTTCCTTCCTGTAAAACAGATGATCTTTTGTTCCTCTGATTAAGAATTTACATGCCTGTGTTTCTTCACATAGCTGCAAGTAGCAACATCTGCTGTCTTGAGTTTCTGTATGAAACAAATCCACCCTCTCTGAAGACAGAGGGAGGAGATCTACTGCATGTTGCCTGTACAGGGCAAAGGAAGGATGATATGAAGACCCTAGCTGGGGTCATCAGTCTCTTTGCCGCATACCTCTGCTTCAGACTCAGAGGGATGAGAGACCATGGACTGACCACAGAGGCAGACCCAGCGGCCAACTTCTTGTACAAAAGTCATGGGGCCTAAGTAAACAGAGGCAACAGTCATTCCCCTAGAGTCCTTTTTACAGATCTTGTGTCAGATTTTTCCATCTGCTTGAAGCTCCCCATCACACAGTCTCTTCCGTGATGCAGTGCATAGAGGTCAGGAACTCAGAGTAAGAAGGAAATAGTGATGGAGGTGGTAGAGTGGTGGATAAATTTTGTTCTACATCACTCTGGTAATCTCTGCCATTCAAAGACAAAAGTCACTGCATGGGAGAATTGCTGCTAAGCCAGGACTCGCAAAGTGTGGTTTTTCTTGCAGGATCCCACAGAATACATCTTTTTTAATTCCAAAGAGGCAATAGCCATTAACTGTGGTTGTGGTTTTGGCTTCATTGCTCATTCCCACATCCAGTTTCAGATCTGAGTCTGTTTCGAAAGGCATTTTGGAGCCTGGAAACATGCCTCTGCAAACAGAAAACTAAAGCTTTTAAAACCTTGGAAATGTTCTATGGGAATTGCCTATTCCGAAGAAGAAAGCCTTGCAGTTGAGTCTTTAGCAGGTCCTACTGCGGTTCATGTGTGTGCATATACCATTTCACAATGCTATCTCCTCCTGTGCTTATGGTTTTCCCTACCAAGCCCAGCAGACCTATCAGGTGTATAACCAGCTTTTCTCTGTTTTCCATTAACATCCCTCTTTCATTTTTTTCTGTATAAAGCAAGCAGTGCAGAACCATGACGTTCCATGCATTTGAAAGTATCATAGCACTGCACTGAGGCTTAAACTCTGCTAACCAATTACACATTGTGTATTTCTTCCTCTGAATAGATCCTTCTCCCAAACGATTTAAAAATGAAGGAAAAAAAAATACCACCCAAAACTGCTGTGTTGAATTGCAAATGGATATGAAACCTGTATCAGTTGTTGGGGCAGGTTTAACTGCTGGACAGCTTTCAGATTTTTCAGCTGCCACAAGCTGTCACACTTGCATGCTTCATGCAAACTGTCCTGCCAAGAAGTCTGTAATCCAACAGCAGCATCACAAACTTACAGCATTTTCTGGGTTTTCCTCTTCCAGTCTCAGGCCACTACCTCACCTCTGCTGAGTGCTCAGAGCTCACTGAGGAGAGCTAATTCCCTGTCCTAATGCAGTCTCAGAGCTTCTGGCTTTGTTTTTGGGTTCTGGTGATCTCTTGCAAAATTATACATGTGTAATATTGGAAATAGCAACATGCTTAAATTAGCAACAAAAAAAGAAGCATAAAAAAGCTTGTCAAACTCAGAAACAGTTGGTTCCCTTCCTTCAAGGCAATTAATTCATTATTCATAGCACTTTACTGGGATTGAGGGTGCCAGTGACAGTAGAGGCTGTGGATGAATTGAAGATGCTGAGTGTGCAGGAGACTCGACAGGCAGGAGTTGATTGGCTCCTGCTACTGTTCGTAATTCCATCACCTTGCATGCTATTTCCTGCTCTCAGTCAGGCTTCTGCTCTTCAAAAGACCTCCACTTTCCTTCCTTTAGCACCCTGTATGTGACATAGACAGTGAGTAATTCTTATTATTGTTCTTATTAGCATCTGTTGTTGACATGGCTGCTTATATCTAAAGAATAACTGGGATTCAAGGGCTGATCTTACTCTTCTTTGCAGCAAAGACAAAACTGCTACAGTGACACAGCAGGCACTCACATCCTTAGAGAGGGAGAAGACCGCAGTGCAAGTTGTTACTGGTGGGTTCGGGTGGAGAAGTCAGTACGTTAACAGTCCATGGCATGTTTTTAACTTTCCCAGGCACTAAATTTATCTGTGCAGCTAGGAGTTACTCCTTAACAATGTTATTAATTTGCAATGCATGAGCAGCCTTACAACAAAAATCTGTAAACTGTTTAACCTCATGTACATGATTGATCTTTTGTGGCTTGGCTATTAATCATGCATGAAAGCAAGAAAAACAGTGAAACTGGGGAATGTAACAATTCAGTCATAGGCGACAGATCATTCACCTCTGCAGATGCTTACTTGTTCCTGTGGCTTAGAAAGGTTGAACTTCAGTTATCTGTGGTCCAGGTTAGTATCACTGTGTCACTATAGCAACAAAATGGCCTCTGAAAAACAGCATGAAGCATCTCAGTATGCTTCCCTGCAGGCTGGGGTTCACATTAGAGAGGCCAAAACAGTAAGTGATGCAAAGTGGCAACTTTGCTGGCAGCCTTAACAAAAGGATCAGTGGAGGCAGATGTTAAACCAGGTGTTTGCTCCTGGGATTTTAGTTTCCAAAGGCAAAGTGAGGCTGAACATGTTTTACTTTGGACAAAAAGAGAAGACACAGGATTTCAGAGAAACAAGTGTCTTCCCTGCTTTATGGCTAGCAGGGAGGCAGTGGAGTGAAAGGGCGTCAAGAGGGACACCCTGGCTGCCTTGGTTGCAGCAGTGCTCGCTTCTGCCTTCAGCTCTCTGGCCCACTTCGGCTTTATCATTCCAAGAATCAAGTTTCCTCTGAAGACTTGGGGACAGGTAAGTGCTTCAGGCACTTATCCTCTCTGCTCTAGACACAGCATGAGGCTGCCTAAATCCCTGAGTGTGCTTAACTTTCTCAGTGACCACAGGTGGCAAACTTAGACTAGACATCTATTTTTTAAGATGGCCAAGATAAGTGAGATTGATCCCACTGAATTAAGCTCTTTCCAGCCCAAGTGCTGTGTGTCAAATCTTTTAGTCTGTGCTGCTTTTCAGAGTTTTGCATTGGCCAAAATAAATTGAATCAAACTAAGTAGCAGAGGGCGAGATAAGCATATTCCAGGATAAATAAAGGTTTGATACGGTAGCCATGGTGACTGTCAAGAACAGGGGCTACTGCGGTTCTGGAAGTCTCTTCCTTCTGATGTCTGAACCCTTTACATGTGATATCAGCACTGCCAGTCACAACTTCTGGATGCCATTAGGACTGTGATTTAGAAAAGCTTTTGAGCTTTGAGCTCGTAGCCCAATTATGCAAAACCTCTGTGCCATCTTCACCTGAACTATGTGCCAGAATGCCTACATAAACCTTGTTAGTTATCCTGTATTAAAGATGGTAATAAAATATATAAATTCTAAAGAGCAGAGAGATAGTTGCCAGGTTATCATTAGCATACATTTTTTGCGCTTTTGTGAATTTGTAGGCCCCAAATTAACTTTCTGTTAGCAGAAGGTCTCACATTGAGCTACTTGTTTTCTAGATAATTATTCCCTAGCAATACTCTCTGATGACTACTCTTGAAGCAATAAGTAAAGCCATGCTAATCTATTCTGTGTAGATTCTTGTACAACACCTATCACGTTAACAAACTGCCTTTTAGCAGAATAACACCCTGTCATGTATTGTTTGTCCTTCCATCCTCTTCCCCAGGGGAGAAGAGTATGTAGTGGATTCATGTGATTTTGTGAGGTGGTGTCTTTTTGATAGTTTTCTAAAAATGTATGTTGCTACTTAAATAAGGAAGAGCAAAATCAGAACTATAGACCAGGATTAGAGAAGAGTTTTAGTTGTAAACAGAGTATTTTAAAGACTTCCCACTGAGTAAGACTGCTCTCCGATCCTAGAAACAACAGTACCAGTAATGTATATAAGATACCCAGGAATGATAAATATGAGCAATGAAACAGGCAGGTACATATAATGGATAATTTCTGCTTTATACACAACAGTAAATAGATGCTAAAACTGACTAATACCTGGAGAGGAGGAATACTGTTTAATCCATTTTGGCTTTTGTTTATTACCAGTATACCTCTAAGGTATTATTTTTTCCTTCCCTAACGAGACTGAAACATACTGTTAAATCAATATCAGAGTTTCTGACCTTATTGCAGAAGAACATACGTTAGGAATAAATAAATATCAAGGAGTTTTTTTTTTTAAAGTGAGCCATTGCTTGAGAGAACAGATCATATGGAAAAGAGAGAAGAGGTGTGGACATGTGTATTTATTTTAAAAGTTTCTATGGCATTTCTGATTTGTTAAAATCATTCTGAAACTGTACACTTAAAGCACAGCTGCCTGGTTCAGGTTATTTGCATTTGCTAAGAAGGAGGAGGTAAAATTTTCATAGTCACATAAGGAATATACTTCTCAATCCCATTTTCTCTGTTTAAACACAACCTCTTTCTGAAGGTTGAATCTAACTTTGCTGAATGATCCTGAGGTTCTGAATGCCTAAATAAGTTTTGGAAATGTGGGTTTTAAATCCATATCATTTATGTTCCTTTGAAATGTTGTTCATAATGATGTATGAAAGCAAATTCTAAATATCCAACCAGCAGCAAAGGTGCATTTTCCTAATGCTAACCTGTGCTGGATGATGAAATGTGGAATTGTTTCTACTCTATGCAGTTTTTTACACCTTTTTCAAGGTGATGCTCCCTGATGTGTTGCTGTGAGCATATGAATGCTCTGGTCTTCAGTGGGGATGAGGCTTGTTACCCACCTTTATAATGTTCTGAGGGATCCTAAGGGAAAAAGCACTGCCCAGCCAACTCCATCCAATTTAGTTCATCTACTGAGGGAGTGTCAAGCTGAGTCTACGATTTACTTTCTCATTACATCTCTAAGTCAAGTCCCGTGTGCTTGCCAGTGTTTAAGTGTGTAAGTATTCCTCTCCAGAAACTTCTCACAGGTCCTGCAAAGTATATAGGTAAGAAGCAGAGAGAAAGCATTTGAAGAAAGTGAAGCATGTGTGTAGGAGAGAGCTGCTGTGCATAGATGTGCTGCTGATTCTCAGCTTTCATGTATTTGGACGTCAGATGACCCAGAGAGTATTCTGGATATGATGCAAAATGCAAGAAAGTGCTGTACATAATGTCATGAACTCTCAAGGCATTAGGATGAGTTCTAGAGTCCATAATCCTTAGAGTTTTAGTGGAATTGCATGAGAAGTGCACTATTTTAGGAGGAGGGAAAGTTGCTTTGTATTTTAAAAAAGAGTTGAATCTCTAGTTGCAGAAGAAAATTGTTGGGGAAAAAGAAAGTCTAAAAATTCTAAATGCAAAATGCAAAGAAGAATGTCCCTGTATCATTTGACTTTTCTGGAGGTAGGACTCAGAATTTCTCTATGAGTTTCGATACTGAATGCAAAACTAGATGTGAAACATTACAAGTGAGGTACTTTGCCAACTGGTAGAAATTTGGAGGTGATAATAAGAATGCCTTTTAAAAAGTATGTAGGGATATGGTACTTAAATGTTAGCAGTTTAAAAAAGCGGAAGCTCTCTGCTTTGTAAGTAAATATTGTTTAGAAATGCCTAAACTTAAAGAAAGCTTGGAAGACTGTTGTATCATAACAAAAAGATACAAAGTCTATGACATAATCTACAGTTCACACCATTCCTTCAGAAACAGTCCTATACATGGAGTTTTCAAAAGCACGTTCAACCAACAGTTGTTTATAGTTAATGTCAAAGAGAGCAGTATTTCACCAAGCACCTTCTGCAAAAATGCCAAGCAGATCATGTTAGGCAAGGCCTAGATTTAACTCAGTTGGTTTAGAGTATATTAAGAGTTACACTGCACTCCAATGCAAGGCTTTAAATGAGCTTCCTAACGTGTGTCAGCATTGTGCCTTTTACTGAAGTCTGAAGAAAGCCCAGTCTAGACAAAATTCCCATCCCAATACATGGCATTTATATTGCCTCGCTAGAAAATTAGCAGTTCACTAAATTACAGCCATTAATGTCTTTGATGCTGGAATATTGCTTATTATTCTTACGTCTCACTCTGCCCAAGTTGCACTGGGACCCATTATGCTCTAGACCACCAAGGAGTTTGGCAATTGCTGTAAGATTGAGTGAAATTCAGCTAACCTAAATGTAGGTATTTAAAAATTATCTCTGGTCTAAGCTAGTCAAGTCAGCTCCCTCTACAGTCAGTGCAGACATCCTGGCACCTCAAAGGATGATCGTTCCTGGTTAAAGTGTTTAGGATGAGATAAATCACTGCCTCTCTCCCCAGTGACTACAGTGTGGAGGTGGAGGACTAGTTCAGATTTGCTGTCATACTGTAGATGAGATGAATTCCACTGCTGATAAGAATGGGAGGATGTAATAGGATAGAACAGCAAATATATATGGAGAGAAACACATCGGGGCAGGGGCCAGGCTGCAACCAGAGATTCAAAGGGTTTTGGTGGTAAAATTATTAATATTTAAGATTTGAGAGGTCTGGCTAAGAGGTTTATCCTAACTAAAAGAACATTCCTTCTGACTAAAAGCTAACAGTCTGTGATTGTTTCCAGCTCCCCACTTCTGAGCTAAGATAATACTGGTGTGCCACTCCTATAGGCTCCACCAAAAGCCATCTCTTCATATTGTCACGTTATTTACTGCTTGATTCCTTCTTAGAAGGAAGTTAGCACACTCCTACTTAAGGAGTCCATGCCTCCCAGGGATGGATACCTGGTTTTGTTAACATTGAAATGATCGTTTTTCCTCACCTCTTTCTTTTTTCTGAAACAGTATATAGGTTGGTCTCTGTAATCACTTGGGAAAGAACAGGGGAACAGAGGGGGAGATGCTGGCCGAATGTTCTCTCGCTACGATTGTAGTTACTAAAGCTTCTGTCTGACCTGTCCTAAATTGTACTTGCGTTATTGCACACTTGGAGTCCCCAGATTCTCCAACAGGGTCTTGGGTCAGGCTGTGAACCAAAGGCAAGTGGGAAGGACCAGGACTGCCTGCTGCCTGCTCCCATACTTCTGTCTTCTGTTTGCAATTGCCATTCTGATCCTTAGACATCTGTGGTGATTTCCACTGCAGTTCTGGTTAGGGAGGCCGTGGGAAAGTTCTTCTTGGGAAGAAGCAACAGTATGCAGTCTTCCACATTGTGAACTGTCACTCTCTCCAGAGAAAAGGAATTAGAAGTAGTATTGTCCTCCAGAGCTGAGAAAACTTGCAGAATTTCCATGTACAGTAAACAGTTTCTATAATTACCAGGAAAACAAAACAGAGAGGCAAAGTCGTGCAGCAGGGGCATCCCATCTCATGCACGCTGCTGTAATAATGAAATCCAAACCCTGCGGAATTGCAGGCACATTATTCTCACTTGCTTTAAAGGTCAGCTAAGAAGCTAATTTCTCAAATGGGCTCATAGCTCTGAGACAACGTAACACTAGTCGTTTCTTCCAACAAATTGCAGTTGTCAGAGAAACTGGATTAGTAGCTCATGGAGCTAAAAATAGACATTATGCGCTTGCCAGAGAAGGATGAATTCAGTAACAGAGGTGAAGGTATATCAAAATATCATAACATCTAGAGAAAAAGCAACAAAAAAATGCTCAACTCAAAGCAAGTTACCCGTAAAATTACATTAAAAATAATCTGAATCACCAACTGGAAGGATGACAGGGTTTAGTCTTGATTCTGTTTTATTCACCTTCCAGTCCCACCTTGCGGTTGCTGCTTTTTCAGCTGAATCAGTTTGGCCACAGTCCTTTCAAAGTCACATACCTCAAGTTAGGCAGTGAAAATCATTATGCTGAAGCTATTATTTGAATACTGGAAAAGAAGAGTCTTTTGCTTAACATTTTTATCTTCTTTGCAGGGGGGAGATAATTTATCACTAAACTTATTCAACTGAAAAATAAAAACTAAACTCCGAAAGCCCAAATCTAATAAGGGAGCTACAGTGAAAGCAACTTTCTGAACCTCAGCATATCTTTACTAAAAAGTGGATAATTATTTTTCATTACATCAAACATTTGCATTTTAAAGAACTCTCTTTTATGCCGTGATTTTGCAAATTTGTATTACTACTTGCTTGGACTTAAAAAAAAACAAAACACTTCTTTATTCTTCATTCTTCTTCAGTTATTTATTTTCCGTAGTAGAGCAATTCCACCATACTGCATATGACCTTGAAGGAGCAGCAATCCACTGCAGATAGGGAGCCTCAGCCTGTCTGGTCAAGGTGAAAAGTTCTGCATACAGGTTGGGTCTCAGCTGAAGACAGGGCTGGCAGTAGTTGCATGCAGTTTGTACTATGACTTAAGTAATTCTTTTTACTTTTATATTCAGAAGCAGACCTATGTATAGCTCAGGAATAGTCTGCTCTGAACCAAATCATGCATCTTTGGCATCCATCCTTGCTTCGGTGAGAGGCATGGTCATCGTCATCCCTTCAGTTGTTAAAACTCAGTTACATTAGAGCCCAGAGATTAATAACACAGGAATTTTTCAGCCAAGTATTGTAAGAGAACTAATACTGGTTTTTTTCTGAATATGGTGGGCTCCACTGCTAGGACTGACTTTACATCCCTTCTTGGTTTGATTTTCACCTTCCCCAGTTTACTAAAGTTCTGCAGTTCCTCTTTGCAGGGTTCCATAGTGTTTTGAAGAGGCTGTGTATAGTCCAGCCAATAAGGGGATTTATTCTCTTTGCCACTTTGCTCTGCCCCTATAGCCAACTTTGGAGAAGGAACTGAATGCTACTAAAAATCTTCTGATGGTTTATATTTGTTTCAGTGGGATAAATTCGTGATTAGAAGAAACTTTTGCAAAACAAGCTAGTGTTATTGGCATGAACTTCACAGCCTGATCCCATCAAGTCATAGTTCAGTCTCTTCCCAAAGCCTTTGACAACAAATTGAACTTTGCATGCAGTATCTTGCCTAGAAGAACTGATAACAATTTTCCAATTGTCTGTCACTGTGATCCTGACTCTCCCATCTGATGGAAAACCCATGAAATTCATGAAACCGTGAATGGAAAATCTCATACTTCTGATACTTGTTTAAACCTTTCTTCCAGGAGCCTGCTGCAATTCTGAAATTGGTGATTTAACTGGCAATTCATTCAGGCTCATCTTCATTTCCTCTGCAGGTAACTAGAGGATGATTAATCTTTAATGCCTTAGAGTTGTATCTTTCGACTTTTCCCTTTGATTTGAGTGTTGCCAAAGTAAAATCTGAGGGCTAATTCCTGTCTGAGAGGGTCATGGGCAGCTCCAAAAACAGGGCCAGACATATGTGAAGGTAAGTTGTAGGTATGAGTAAAAAACTTGGATTATTGTGGGAAGATGGATGTTCACCTGAGTTCATGATGCTCAGTTTTAGGAGTGGGAACTTTTAGTAATAGTTATGAGCCACATATTGGTGGTCTGTCATTTACTGAGAGCAGAACAAAGGGAAGGAGCAGTTCAGTGCAGTGCAGTTTTAATCTCAGCTTTATGAATGCTGAGAATTACTGCTTGTCTTGTTTCAAACTTCTCTGTTTTGCAAGCTGGATAAAAATATTTGGTACTCCTAAAATGCGAAGATTGACCACCTCAAAGTCTGCACTCCTGTGGGAATGGACGAATCTCCCCGGGGTGCCAATGCTTTTTGTGTAATTCTGTAATACTGTTTTAGTGTGTCCTATAAAGTTTCTCTGAAGAGACTTGGACTTCAATTGTACAAGCATTCTGCACTAAGTAACAAGATTACAACCTTGCACTATCAACAAAGGATGCTTAGCATTAAAATAATATTGGATGTCATTAAATAATACTAGAGCTCCATCAGGGGTTTAGAGCACTGTGATGTTTGTGAACTGAAGCAGTTTGTATAAAATTTCTTACAGATACGAGGATAATCTAATTAATGACAGTATTTCCATTTTAGTAATATGCAGAGGAGGTAAGGTGGTGTCCCTAGACATTTCTGTCAACTTAATGGTTAAGAGATTAATTTTAGTACCATGTAAATCTGAACATTATTTTAAAACATCAGCCTGCAATCTACTGGGAAGGGATGTGGCAGGTTAGATTTTACTGTGAGCTAGCGTGGACAGAAAAGCTCAGCAAATCATGCAAGCCAAGATCTTCCCACACTGAAACCAAGGTAGTAATTGCAAAATTTAGTCTGGTTACTTGTCGTAGCTATTCAGCAAAGGAATCCACCTGCCAACAGAAGCAGAGTCCATACAAACTATCGCATGCTGCATTTCAGTTTTTTTAATTGGGATTCATTTGGCAGTCTTAGTGGTCTGGAAGTTACAGTAAGTACCTCTGGTGAAAATTACTATTTCAGTTACGATTGCTTCCCCAAACCAACTGAATTTATTACTAACCAAAGACTTATCTACTTGAAAACAAAACAGTAAAGTTTGGTTCTGTCATTTATGTCTTTGACTCCAAGCAGCTGAAGTGCATAATATATGTACTAACCAGGCCTGTGTTGTGTCATTGAGCAAGAGTTATTCAAGGCCGCAGCACCAGTATAACACAGCAGAATTCAGTATTAATCCCTCTATGGGAACATGAGTCTATGTAATAAATTGACGTGCCATATGTGTAGGCCATGGGAAAATTGTGTGTGCAGTGAACTACATACGGTCTTAAAAGCTTTAACATTTGTACTGCTCTTCCTGAAACAGAATGTATATCTTGATAGCTGTGACCCTATGAGCTTCTGAAAAAAAATGTAATTTAAAGTTTATTCTTCTTGTTTTAAAATCACTGTTTTGTGAGTTACTATTTACACACGCCTCCATACAGCAAGGGGTCTTTTGTCACGTGTTGTTGGGAAATGGAAAAGCAGATGCTATCTGTAAATCTTGCAGGCTAGAGATCAGTGAATGCCTTTCCTGAATCTCCTCCTGATAAGCTGCTTCTTTTTTCTAGCAAATGCAAACAGTGCCAATAGCCTGGGCCTTCTTTAGAAGAAACAAATCGTTTGTTAAACAGCCTTGTTCTGTTCAGCTTCTATTGATACTTCTAAATTTTCTCTTTCTGCCTTCTTTTGAGTAGGCTTTGGTGATATGATTATTGCAAAGTGTAACGGAAGGCAAACAGTTTGCCTTTTTTACCCTTCCTTTTTCCAAAGCCACTGAAGGCCTCAAACAAGAAGAAGAAACTTTACAAAACTCATGCAGGTGTGTTGTTAACAGATAGCAGAAGGATAAAACAGCCTTCTAAGGGTACTCCAAATTACCTTTTAATGGCATGCCTGCACTGTGTTGTGACTTCACATCTTGCTTTCATAGTGTGACCTGCTATAATGGTGTTTGTTACAACGAGGTCCTTTTAGTTTGTCCTACAAAAATATACTTGTTTGTCACCATATTAGAAACATAAGGTACACTCTGTAAGAAAAGCAATATACAATATACTATACATCTTGTATTTCAATGCCTCTAGTTTTAGGCTAGTATTCATATAAATGTTTATAATCAAAATACAGGTTTTATTGTTCTTCACAGGACCAAGCAAAGAAGTTTTGCCTTGTCTAAATACTAACAGTTGTCTAAATACTAACAATAACATTTCTATTGAACAAATACTCTTTTCTCATGCTTCTAGTTAACTTGTGGTGGACTCCATCCTACTCTGACTCCCCATTAACGCATCTGAAAGGGAAAAGTAATGAGCTATTTTAGTGCATGGCCTTTGCGCAGTACCTGATTCATAAAGATAAATAGATCCGAAATCTCATTTATGAGTTATTAGTGATCAGCAAAACAACAAAAACCCTTTGAAGTTCAGCTGAGTAAGTTCTGAAGATCTTGCATTGCTTAGTCAGTTTCTCAGTTTCTTGTGTCATTGTAACAGACATATTTGATGAAGCCTTTGCCACGGACACTGGCAACAGCCTTCATCAAAGATTGTTCTATTTTCTGCTTCCCATTTTATCTGGAAGCTTACTGTAATGGAGAAATTGTCTGGATTTTAAAAAAAATAAATCACACAGGTTTTCTTCAAATCAGTTCTCACCTTATTTGACCTAGTCCTTTGGTAGTAGCTCACATTGATTAATTTTTGTCATTTTAGTAACACAATATCCAGAAAAAAAAGTTTCTCCAGAGAAACTCCACTGAAGAACATTTTGTTCCTAATTGTGATCAGGATACCTCTGTTACATGTTTCAGAGCTAAGTCACTGAAGAGGTGATCAAAGAAGACAGAATATTAAGACAAATGCAGAAATTTTGCACACAAGAAATGTGCATACTTAGTTAAAAAAATGGTACAATAGGGAAGTTAGTAAGTTCTTTTTTTTTCCTCGTTTAACTTTGCTGATACGCATAACAATTGCTCATATAATATTTGTTTCTTCCCCCACATACTCTCATTTGAAGTCAACAGCTTCAAATCAAAAAAAGTTACATTGTCACAAATGTAGGTAATTCACTGGAAGTCATGGGCAGAGCTTGGTTTTCTAAGCACTGCGATAACATGGTAAGAGAAGTACCAGTTCAGTTCCACTGCCAGGTGCTCAAGATACCATCCAGACTGTATTTATTATTATTCTCTCATCCTTTAAAATGGCAAAAAAATTAGTTTAAGTCTGTGTCTTTGCATTGTTCGAGTTCTCGTATGTCGAGACTGCATCTGGTAGTATGTTGCAAACTTGCCTTCCCATGCTACCACATGAAAGAGTAGCTGCTTCATCACTTTTGTGATACCTTTTTCTGTCTGTTTGTCTGGAATTTTTTGACATCTGTTCAACCATGTCAATAGCTCTGACTGGGCTGCCCAGTGTCTGGAAATCCTGTATAAAAGGCCACACTAAACATGTGCAGAACAATTCTGTATCTCAGGTGAGAAGAGTTTTGTATGAATATGTTGGGTTTACTGCTAGGGGCAGACCAGCTTTGCAAGTGTACTGGACTCATCTCACGCTGTAGAGTTGATGTGTATAGGTACAACACATGTTGACACGTTGCTCAGCAACTGCAGACACATGGTCATGCATTTCAGTGTGGCAAATACTAAGGGAAAACATGGAAGTTGCAGCATTTGGAATTTCAGGTGTTGGCAGGAGTATGTGATTGGTACCACCTACTCTCTGATGTTTCATGAAAACTATCATCTGGAACAATAAGAAAAGAAGGGGAAAAAAAAAGGAAGTGAGGAGGATTGTGAGGTAGAGCTCATTTGTCAACTTCATGTTCTCTCAAACCTCCTTCTTTGCCATCGCCACATGTGGAACTGACACCATTCAAATACAGTGGTCAACACTGATCATCATTCTCATAGGAGTCATATCTGAGTTTCCATAGGTAAATTTTATACTGAGTAGCTATAATACTGCCATGGGGCAGAAGGTGACTGTCCTTTTCAATAACCATTGTTTAAAGATTCGTTGCTGAAATGGTCTATGCCCAAATATCCTGTTGGGACTTGGCAAATAGGGTTCACTTTCCAGCAAGGTTTTGTGGTAGGAACTTTGAATGTTATTGTGAATCGGGACTGATCTGTGGCAGTCCTAAGCCTTCACAAATAAAGCAGATTATTACAGCACAGTCAAAACCTTGGTCAGTACTGCCATGCCAGAAATGGTGTTCTGAACAATTGCAGACTTCCTACCTCCTGATAATCCTTGCAAAGCAAAACCATATGACTCCTATTATGGCTAATAAGAGTCTTTGGGCTAAAAGTCTGCAAAGAGCATTGACATTGTATCCCACACTCCTTGCTGTACAAAACCATGAGTGGTCTGATCCTGCAAGCGTTATAGTTGCTGGGTAATTCTCAGTCTGTAAACAGAATCATAGTCTGGCACATCGACGTGTAACGCATCCCATGTAGGAACAAGACAGCACTTTCCCCTGACCTGCATTTGGATTTAAAGCTTAGTTACATGGGCCATTTAGGCTGCAGTCCTGTGTGTGCTCAGGTGAACAGGTAACTTAAAGGACACAGGGGCCTTGTGCGAAGTGTGCTTTGGCCAGGCCTTCTGCAAATGTTGTCAGCAAGGGTGGCGGGACTGCGGCCATACCTCATCGGGTGGTTGTAGATGGGAGTCGCACACCCAGTATCTAATGCAGCATTTCAGATATCTAAGGACTTAATTTTTCCATACATTCTACACACATTCCTACATATTTTATGAATCAGGTCTGTGATCAATGTTTTGAACAATTTGTTTGCTGCAGTTTCATGGGGTTAGTATCTCTTTGGTTTGCAATGTAAATAATATTGTACATCTGCTATTTTATGATACAAATGCCATGTGAATTGCTTATTTTTAAAATGTTATAGCTCTGTTATGGTTTATTTACAATGCCATCTCACAGTATTGGTTTAATATGCAATGTATCTGTATGGCATGAATTAAATTGCTTATATTTTACAATGTCAAATATTTTATTTTTGTTTTCTAAAATGACTACATTTCATCCTATGCAGTTTCATAAATGTTTCTTAAGTGGCTCATTATGTCTGGAAATATTGCTTCTTCTCCAGTAGTGCAGGCATAAGAACCAGTATTCCTGATCAAAATCATCAGATATATCATCTAGCAATTTCAGATTAGAAATATATGTACAAATACGTAAGCATTTATAGTTAATCAGAACATCTACTATATCTTCCTTGCTTTTGATGTAATGATACATTTAAATCATTTTGTATACTTTTTATTTGTAATTATTTGTGAGTCATACACAGTGTAAATAACATGTTTCATTATGCAAGATTTCTAGGTATTCAAGATTACAAAAAAAGTTGGATTTGTATATGAAAAGAAATTGACAGTAGATTGGAATGACATAAAATAAAGTGGTGATGACTATGTTCTATTTATACTGTTCATTTCCAAATTGTCTGTTAAAGAAAAAAACATTTCGTTTGCCCTTTAATGTCCAAACAGTTATTTACAGTATATTTACATCAATAAATCATGCAAAAGTCTATTAAAAGTCATGATGAATCATTGAATTTTTTTCTTTTTCTGTTGACAGCTTACCTATGGAGAGCAGAGTTAAAATATACTAAAACCCAATTCAATACAAACAGTCCAAAAAGTCAGTGAAGATATTTGTGGAAAAGAACCTGTTTTCACTCCTGGCTCTCAAACCTCACCTTACACCCCAAATCCAAATTTATTGTTAAACAGTAAACTGGTAAAATATAACAAAATGCTAGATGCTTAAATACACATTGTGTATATCCCTTGATGTGTAAGCTTTGGTTTTCATGGACATTGCCATGTAAAAACCTTACTAAAGACTTTGTTCTTGACTGAACTTTCGGAGTTTTGAGCTATAGCTGCTTAAGAAATTTAACAGATTGTTGGAAAGAAAGTGTCTGTTTCAGGTGATACTATAACAGCTAATTTCTTCCAGTGATTGTTCAGTTCTCGGTTCTGTAGAACAACAGAGCAGAACCAGATTTCAGTCCTGGAGAACAGAGTTAGAAAATGGGTGACAGTACAATGAAATAACGACACTAGCTCATTCCTACCAATACAAGAACAAAGGAAGCTGGCACGCTGTAACGTCATCAGCCTTACAAATGCTGCTCGTGTTGCCTATTTTTTCATTCCTTCTTCATCTTTTCTATATCCCCAACTGAGAACACGATTCATTCTGCTCTGCTACTTTTTACAGAAGACCATTAACTAGAATTGGTTGCAATATTTTTCTGTGGAATGTGTTACTGGGAGAAAATGGAATTTCAGTTAATTCAAAATGTTGGCAGGGGAGTTTGATTCTGACATTTCAGTACCGAATGTGCTTGGCTTTTGGGTGACTAAAGCTAAAGCTAAGGAAGCTCTAACTTATCCTAAAATTTCAGGGATTTTTGCCCTTGCCACAGCTGGCTTTAAACCTGGTGAACATTTTCCAAGAAAGAGACTGATAATTTGCTTTTTCCTGTTTTCAAAATTATTCCATAAAATGATTCCAGAATATTTATATGGGAATTTGAATAACTGGTATGTGGGAGCCAGTTCTGATCTACAGTAGATTTGGGAATACTGTGTGTCAACCAGGAAATTATGATAATGACAATTCTCAGTCTTTTTAGCTGGGAGAATTACTCTTCTACTAACATAACACTGCATTTTGAGATCTCACTTTGTCCAATAAAGCTCATTTATGTGACTGTATGAATGTAAGGAATGCCTTCAGCTCAACGCCCATATGCAGTCCAGGTAATTCCAGCACAGAAGGATACAATAGGCATAAAAAAAGGTACAGACAAGGACAACAATTATGAAAGCTGTTGCATATCTTCCAGAAATTAAATAGGCAAGAATTGCCCAGGTTTGAAAAGACATGACTGTGATAAAGATCTCTGAATACTATGGTGAAAGGGGATAGAAAATGATTATTCTGTGTTTCTTATAATGCCAGAATTAGAGGGCATTTAATGAGGTTACAGGCAGCAGATTAAAAACAAGTAATGCAAGAGAAAGTACTTTTTTTCATAGAGTGTGTAATCAAATTGTGGCTCTCAGTGCCAACAGAACATTTCAGAGACTAAAATAGAAGCAATTAGAAAAGCTGATGGAGGGTAGATTCATCAGCTGATTTTAAACATGTTGAACTGCATGCTATTGTCAGCTCAGGAAGCCACTAATCCTTTGTTGCAGGAGTCTGGGAGAGTGTACCAGCCAGAGGTCTCGTAATATTTTTTTGTGCTCTCCCTTGTGTAGTATTCCCTATGGATATTGTTGCAGACAAGTTGTTGGGTAGATGGGCCTTTCAAGAAAAGGTCTGGGTTTATATTCTTATATGGGAGACACTGGAAGAGGAGATCCAGGATGATATGCAGGTTGAGGGAAGTAATGGCAGGAAGAGAATTTGAAAGTCATACCAGCACCAGGAGGACATAGTGTAATGCATTGGAAACTTACTGTTAATACATGGACTGGACGTCAGAGTTGGTCTGGGGGAGGAGGTGGGCTGTCTTCTGGGAGCAAGCATACAAGGTAAGGATTTTAGACTGAAAAAGGTACTGGCTGGAGCAGGAAAGGCTGGCTGGTGATTCTTCATTGGGGGACAAACCAAAAAGGTAGATTACTGCTGAAATATCTCGGCACAAACAAGTTTTGTGTGATCTTTCACAGAACTTTCCCTATTCCTAGGAAAAAAAGAACATGTGGACCAAAGAAATAAATGAAGACCCAATGATTGGCCAAGATTAGTGTTACAAGAAAGACTTGGGGGTCTTTCATGATCTTGATGGGGAAAACACTCTGTTGTGTGTTATTAAGTGGTTGAGTCCCCATCCCTGGAGGTATTTAAAAGACGAGTAGATGAGGCACTTAGGGACATGGTTTAGTGGGTGGTGGTGTTGGGTTGATGGTTGGACTCGATGATCTTAGAGGTCTTTTCCAACCTTAATGATTCTATGATTCTATGATTCTATGACTCTACCTGAGTACCTGGAGCACAGGCATTGTGGGATTAAGTCTGAGACGTTGTTAATAACAGCTTTAAGCAAAAGGGATTGTTTACATTTTCTTACATGTAGTATCCCTCCCTGGTTTCAGTACAGAGGCAGAGAAAATTAGATAATAGTACTGAATAAAGGAACTATTCCTGTAGGTCTACACAGACAAATTATTTTCTCCACTCTATATATGAGCATATCACGTACTTTAATTCTATTTTACTAGCCTCCTAAGATGTAAGCATGTGTGAGATGCACAGGCTAAGTGGAACAGAAACTGAAGTTGAGGACCACTTTGATTCAATATTTTCATTAAAGACCTTAGTACAGAGGAGAAAAAATTATATCTGTTGATGGCACAAAACTGGGAGTTGTTATCAACACAGCAAGAGCCAAATGAGATAAAGCAAGAATGGAGTGGCTTTCAGACCACATAAAATAGAAGTAGGGTGAAAGGATAAGTAATGTCTGCCAGGATTAATTGCAGGTATTCCTGTAATAACTGGAAGCTCATAATTTAGAAATGACAGAAGAAGAAGAAGAGATAGAAGGGTACTGACTGAGAAATGTGTGATTGTAGCCATTAATGTCATATGAAAAAATCAAATGTAACCACATGAGAAATGTTTCTGATAGATACAGGGAAATAAACAATGTCATTGCATAAGGTACTCATGGGATCATATCTGGAATACTGTGTGTAATTCTGATTATTTGCATTCAGGAAATTAGTGTATTCCTGTGACTGACAGCAAGGTAAAGCCTAAGGCAAATACAATTATTTAATTAACCTGTTTCCTTTCCAGTGGACCATGCATCTTTTAAAGAGCATATATATAAAATATTTTAAGTGTGCCTGATGCAATAGTATGTCTTTGAGTAGAGAATATAGCACCATCAAAAATGTTCAAAGTGCTCACATTGCTTGCTGCTCTGTTAGGCTAAGGAGGCAGAAAGTGATGCAGCTTAAGAATATAGCCAAGAGGTAGAAAAGGCTGAATTGCCATCTAGTGTATCTCTCGACAGATCCAGGTTGTGATTCTCAGTACCTTTTCCTGTTTTATGTGGTGAAGGACATTCAGCCATCACCTGTACTCCTGACTTTTCTTAAAAATGTGAGAAAGAAAGTTAAATATCAATATTTGTGCAAGGGATCTTGGTTCAGCTTCGTAAACAGAGACCTCTTCTGCATTTGAGATGCCCTAGATCACCTTGCTTGGCCTCTAGCCCCTAAGTGGCCAAAGGACTTCTGTAGGTCCTGGGCCATATTTACCAATGCCATGCCGATCTATGCCATAAAATGACACTGTATTCAGGCAACCGAATTAATTACATCATGCTGAGGTTTTCATTGATTTCCCAGACAAAAACATCACACTGTTTGAAGGGAAAACTAGCTGACCAGACTAAGATCAGAGGTCTTTTTTTAATCAGTGTACAAGATGACTTTTACCGGAGTACATTCACAAATGATAAAATAAAGCTTTGCTTATGGTCCAGAGAAATATTAAAAGAAGTTTGAATAATATACCTAACGGTAATATAGTGATTTGAGTACTTGTACGAGCAAGTGAAACAGAATTGTGATTTGATTTATTTCATTTGACCCTGAAAATGTCTCTTTAAGTCCATGGAAATAGACACAATATTTTATAATTTGCATTTTTTCCTCCCTTCCCGGTTATTTCTGCTAATAGTCCCTCGCTCTGGCTGTTATTTCTTGTATAACATGCTTTACTTTAATTGCTTTCAGAAAATCGATATAATCCTACAGTGCACAGATCCAGTTAGACCGCTTGTCCTATGGTGGCGGTGAAAGAACAAATACTGCTTTTATTTCAGTTGTCTGTCTGGAGCTGTCAGAGTTTATTATGCTGCACATGAAAACGGTGGTGTTCAGAAACACTTGCAGCAGTACAGGAAGCCAAGTGCAATGCTCTTCAGCCAAAGAGCTGATTTTGTTGATAACTCTTGATTTTGTTATTGGCAATCTTCAATTCCCTGTCACAAAGTCCTGTGTTTGGCAGCATGTGGCTGGTCAGCTCTGAGCTTCATAAACCTTAGGTGGTCCTCCCGCAGTGACAGCAGCCTGGCGATGTGTCAGGTAAGAAGTAGACCTGTTGTCACACATGAGTTGTTACAGGGCAGGTCATACAGGTTGCTACTGATACTGTTTACTTGCTCCAATACACCTATAAATACTTCTTCCCAGTTTTAGGACTGAATATTAGATATTTATTTCTTTCTTTTCTCTTTCTTTCCTTTCAGGTATTTGCCATGGGAAATGCTAAGCTGGATAATGAGTTATGACAAAGTGCTTAGCTTCGTTTCTCACCTCTCTTTCATGAGTGCTGGATACATTTACAGTTTCTGACCCATAGTCCAGTTCTTTCAGGTCTGAAGACACCAGAGTGTTAGAGCAGTTGATTTGATTTTCCATTTACATTACTAAGCACTCTATTATCAGAATACCAACAAGATGACTTGTGCTAGATATCCCAGACTCTAATAGATTCTTCCCCCAAATGGACTCAGAGCTTCTCCAGCTCTCTCACTAACACACAGAAACACTCAAAAATGCTCTGAAATTTCACACTGCTGCTTCTCCAACAATACTAACATCACCATCTGAGGTGAGAGAGCCCAGTTTGGAGTCGGAGCCACATCTTCCTCTCATATTGATACCTTTATAGATTGCAGGCTGATCCCTCCTTCCATACTCCGAGTTGCCTCCTTCATTACAAACTTGTGGTCAGCTGGCAGTATTTGTAAAAGGATGTTTCTATAAGAACTTCATATATTGCACCTGGCTATTATGATGAACAAGAGACTTCCCACTAAGGTCTTTGACTATGGGTTCAAAACTGCAACTGTCATGTTTTGGATGACATGGACACTTGTATTTTTGCAGGTTATGTTAAGCCTTTGTTTTTGTAAGCATGTTATCAAACTGAGCTGTATTTTGCTCTTATTCTGTATTATTTCAACAGCATTATTTCCAAATGAGATATTCTTACAAGTGGTACATATGCAGTAGGTTCTCCATGGAAGAGTTTTAGGTCTTCATTTATAAAACCTTTAGTATACTGAAGCTGTAGGCAATACAAATACTAAATATCTCCATTTCAAAGGACTTTAGAAAACACTGGGATGGCTGAAGTCTTTGAGAAGCCTACACAGTAAATCCTGGCTATGCAATGCAAACGTGCAAGTGTGTCAAATTTAAATTTCTGTGTGTATGTGCGTGCCTGTGTTGCATTACATACAAGGCTTGCTTTATTGCTGATTATGTCTATGGACAAAGCAGTACACAGCTGAGTAATGATGTCTTCCAAGAATGATGCATGAAATCAGGCTTAAGCTAGAATCTAGAACTGAGCTCAAAGTGAAATGAGCACAAATCCATCTGAAATAGCAGTCTAAAAAAACCTGGAAGATGGAAGGAGATGGAGTATAAGCTGGGCTAGGTAGGGCTTCCTAAGGGCAAAAGAAGAAGAGAGATGCTGCTGTTACCTGTAGAAAACTGTTCAGAAATCTACTATCAGAAGGTGCTGAGCTTCTGTTTAAATCATGGAAGAATAAGATTGCAGCCCATTATATAAATCTGCTGCTGAAACCCATCAATAGCAGTAATAATAATCTTGAATTCCGGGATAAGTGGGGGTTTAAAAATTAGCTTGAACACTGGATACAGTAGTTTATAAGGAGAAAAGAATTATCTCTTGATGTCTGTGCTGGCATTCAAGGGAGGAAGAAAATTTTTTCTGCCAGTAAAGAGAAGATTTTTGGTAGAAAAAGGAAGGATTATTCTTTGCTTTAGGCTCAGATTTATTTTATATTGGAATCAAGCAAAATTCTTCTCTATCTCAGAAAAAGCTATGAATTTCTCAGATACTCTGGAAAATCAAGACCTAATCAATTTTAACTGCATATAGCAGATCACTACCTCCAGGAACTGTGAACCTTGGCTGAGTAAATGTCAGTGGCATAACTGATCTGTGACACTGGAAGTGTGTGGTAAACCAATATTGTCTTAATTGTCTACTATATAGTAGTCAGAGAAGGATGGCATATTTAGCTTTAGCATAATTTATAAAAGTTTAACTAGTTCATTAATAAATTCATTGTCTGCAAATCGTTAAAAAAACCCACTCGAGGTTTTCCCATACTACTAATCTAACTAGGACATTCCTGGTGGAGACTGCATAACGGGCTTTGGTCAGACCCACGAGTCGCCATGCTTAAGTGTTAATATTGCAGAGACCCAGAGAGATCATGGCATTAGGGTTCACCATCCCCGTACAGCGTCCAACAGCCACAACCGGGCGGAGGACGCAGGGGTTAAGTGCCGCTGGTTTGCAAAGCACGGTCTGCCCTTCACTTGGCCGCTGCAGTATATCTTTGTGGCAACCAGTGTTCATCATCACACATCACCTCGAAGTAGTGAATGAATTGCAATGGTTTTACAACGTGATTTGGAAGCAGAGAAAGCAACTCTTTTTGTACCACCTGAAGCATTTTCCTGACCACAAGTCACGTGTCAATACGGGGTGGATGGTGCTGCTCCAGCGACTGTAGTGCCCAGAGCCGGCTGGCTGCAGAGGCAGCACCACCACGGAAAGGGTGAGTGAGCCCATAACCTCCTTCCCAGGGCCTCAGAACAAGGGTGGCTGAAGAAATGAAGCAGATGTAGTGTCACGACAGGAAGGTTTCAGCATTGACGCATATGCCAAGGGCTGGCATGAGGGCAGACAGTTGCAAAGCAATACCAGCAGCTGCCTTCAGCCAAGTCTTCACAACATAGTCACAACATGAACGGTGTCATGTTGCCTTTTCTAAAACAGGCGATGCCAAGCCTCTTCTGGCTTTGTAGCACCTGGCAACACTGATTGATCAATATCCCCATCCTCGAGGACATTGCAATTTCCTTGCAGAACAAAGCCTGTAAGAGAAAATGCTTGTTGAATGGGAGCCTTCGTTAATGGCCACACACGGTGTTCACCTGCTGATGCGTGGCTTCACTGCACATTGCCGTACGCTTACGTGGCAGGGTCAGGCTGCTCTGTGTGGCACAGAGAACTGGGAGGCGGTCAGTAGTATGCAAGGGTGAAAGAGCGATCAGTGTCAAGGAAGATAAATCCCCTGTGGACTGTCACAGACAATGGTGTGGGTATAACTTCGCCCCAGAGAGCGGGTAGGCAGCGGGCTGTGGTGGTCCCTGCTCCTGCTCTTGCCACCCTGCGGCAGCCGTGGGCTGCTCCTAGTGCTTGTTTCTCCATGGGGGACCTACAGCTGGATTTCTTTTTTTTTAATTATCTGGTTTAGGGCTCTTTACAATTTTTTTGAAGTGTGGAGCAGCCCCAAAAGAGAGAATTTGTGATGCTTAAACCAGGAGAGTAGTAACACCCAATTCACTTTAAAAATAAGTTTGATACTTCCGTTAAGAGAGTTTTCATTGCCACAGCTGCTGTTGTTTCCTATGCATTTCTAAATGCTACCTGAAGGGTGCTGAGACTCATTAGTGCTTCATCTCGCCTTTCCATTTTGATGGCTCTTCCTGGGCATCTCTGGATGGGGTACCAGTTTGCATGAACCTTCAGGCTAATGCACACACGTGTGCCCAGAAAGCCCAGCAAAGACCCGAGCCCCACAGACCCCAGAGACCTGTTGAGGCTTTGGAAGGACCCCAGGGACATTGCAACACATACCAACAGGATAGGTGAGCAATGCAGGAGGCTCGCCTGCTCCCAGGCAGCGTTCTGCTGTGCTGCTCCTCCCGGGTACAAAAGCAGTCATTTGAAATAGACACTGAGCTCAACCCAAACCTTTTTTTTCTGAAAGACACTTCTCACTCCACTGTCCCACCTCTCCAATAAATGTTTAATGCTACTGTATTTGTTTGATTAAAGAGGATTCAAGGAGCTACTACTCAGAGGTCACTGCAAAATACAATGGTGGATTTCACCACTATTCACACATGAATAGTGCAAGATATTCTTTACAACCTCTGTTGCTAATGAGTGCAGGCAGCTCAACTCACTCCCCAGCTCGCTGCCCAGTGAGAACTCCTCTGCCTGTAGCAGTGCTATCACTCATTTTCTTCCCTTATGTAAATAATTAATGCCATGAAAATGCATTCCTTCTTTAAGCCGTGTGCTGCAATTTTCAATGTTACTCCATACAGTTAGGATCTTAATTCCTTAATTAGGCTCTGACGTAGTCAATTTTGAAAAATGTGGGAGCTCACTTAGAAATGAATAGACGAGTGAAATCATAGAATCATAGAATCATTGAGGTTGGAAAAGACCTCTAAAATCATCGAGTCCAACCG
>NW_008795043.1:385101-399230 GCF_000699145.1 Aptenodytes forsteri | reverse complement strand
TCCTCCCCAAGCCTGTAGCACTGCATGGGGTTGTTGTGACTCAGTGATTGCAATTTAGGCGTGCTTGCAAATTCCTCCTCCCTCCCCACACACCTCAGTAGATGGTGTGGTGTAAATGGAGAAATGGACCTAGAAGAAAATGATCTTAAAAGGAGAAATGTGGCGGAGAAATGCAATAAGAAGTAAATATGTATGTAAAAGCTAGGAAAACAAAATAGCTATGAAAAAAAAAAAGGAGAGAAGGATCCTATTATCCAAGGCTAAAGTATACAGAACTATTCAGAACTATTTTAATAGCCTCAACTGCAGAGGTTAGGAAAGCAAACAGGTGACAAGGAGAAGAACAGGCAGTAAGTGAGGAACAGCCTGTCCCATGGTGAGACTATTCCACAGTCACATCAGACTGAGGAAGAGTAATGGGGAGGATGACATAAAGACAGGGAAGGCTGCCCTCCTCGTGAAAGGAAACCAATGCTTTTATCTTTTGTGCAGATTCATTATTTTTTAATGCAGCTTCATTTGCCATTCCACACAGAAAAATGCTGTTCATAATTTAACTCTTTTTTTTTTTCTGTGCATGGTCCTGATTGGGTTGAGCTGAATTTTCTTCAAATTTCTCTGTAGCAACTTCCACCAAATATATGCTTTATTTTTATTACTATTTAAATGTGGACTTCTTTGTTATTTACTGAACCATCAGACCAAGACAATCCTTGATTTTTTTTTTAAATGGCTCATGACTGCAAATTTTTTCAGTTTGACGCATTTGGTGACCATTTCTTCTACAAAGGAAGTTTGACATAGATAATTCATTTTTACAGTGGTGAAGACATAAAGATTCTTTTCTTGGCATACTCAGAGAAGAAAAAATGGTCCAGGGGAAGTACTTGGGTGAGATGAAAAAAGAACTAGAGAATGAGGTCCAAACAGGTGAGGCTTCAGCCAGTGAAAAGTAAGAGTAATATACCACAAGCCCCAGGGGATAATAGAGCAATGAGGACCAAACCACATCAGTACATGAAGAGAAAACAAGGACAACAGAATTCCCAGCACAACTGGCTGCTTTCAAAATGGTATTGCAAGTTAGGAGATGCCAAAGAAGCAATCAGTTTAAAGGCTTTGTGTGTGATCTGGAGAGTTTGATGCAGCACTTCATGAAATCTTGTCCCAAGAGCTGACTTGCATAATGGTAAAATACCTTAAGCAAAGTAAGGGCCAGAATACGAATCCACTTGCTAACGTATAGTAAGAGGTGTCAGAAGTTTTGGTGCCTTGGGAACAGACTCATTTTTCCCTCTGGCTTTGCCAGTAGAGCAGCAGGGAAGTTATCTGCTACCGGAACCATATCTGGGCCCTTTGTAATTCCTTACCCTGCCTATTTACTGCCTGCTCGTTGCCAGGAGGCAGAGAAGCAGCCCTGGATGGCTGGGTGGCTGCAGCAGCAGGTGATGTGGACACAGTCCAAAGACATCACATGCTTTGACATCGATTCTTGCACCAGGAGAATCCATATCACTTAGTCTGATCTTCATAACTCCGTACAAAAATCCTTATCTAATAGCTTTTCATCAAGACCATATTTCTTTTCTCAGTAGGAAACACCTTACAGAAAGAAAGCCAGGCTTGGTTTAAAGCTATTGGCATGGAGCTCTCCAGGTTCAATTTCTTTTTTCTAGAAAGCACCCTCATAAACACGCTAATCCAAAACCTGTAGTCCAGCTGGATAATTTCTGCATTAGCTTAACTGCAAGATGACACTGGATCTTTGGGGAAAAAAATAAAAAAAGAAAAAGATAAAATGCAGCCAGTCTGTGGTCTCAACATGGGGAACAGCACTCAGATCTGTCAGTTGTTAACCTGGAACATTTAATTGTCCTTCACTGCAGGACTGGAGTAAACCCAGGAACAGCCTGAAGCCCTGGTAGGGAAATGATGTTTCAGGCTTTTTATTGCAAAAAACCTAAAATAATAAATACTGGAATATTAAAACCGTGTACTAGGAGCTATTACATTAGCAGGTTTAATAACTTTCCTCAGATATTACTTTGTTGTAATTTGTAAAATGACCATGACCACATCAGCAGTGTGGGTGACTACTGTGTTAGTGAGATATAGCTATTGCAGTGCACATTTGCTGTCACCATGGGCTCACAGATAATAAACATAATTACCTCCACGGTACCAGACAGTGCTTCTCCTCGCATAAATTATTTTGCAATAGCATGACCTATCCTCATGTGGTGTGCTGTGCTGCCATTGTATGTTGTGATCCTATTTCAGCACCATATTAGCTGCACTGTATCAAAGCCATGGAACTGTTGAATGCAGCTCCTAGAAGATTTCAGCCATTTATTGAATTTCAAAGAAGGAAAGACTCATTTCTTAGCAGAGCTTCAAGAGGGTCCTTGGGGTTTTGTCTTGGTAATGTGTAATTTTTTCCCTATACCATAGGGTCCTTGGGGTTTTGTCTTGGTAATGTTGTGTAATTTTTTCCCTATACCACGTTGCATAGGCATGCTTATAGAATCTGATTTACACTTCTAGATTTACACATATATCTGATTTACACTTCCACCCCCTCTCCTGGGACAGTCTAGACAGCTCTACAGGATTGATAGACAGGAGAGTATCTCAAAGGCTGCACTTTTCTGTCCAAAGCTGCTCAGATGTTTAACACCCTTTGGCAATAGCCCTGAATCTGGGGGAGTAAGCTCAGTTCTTTCAGATGGCAAGAGTCCTTGGAGAAACAGCGCTGCATCAAACATACTCAGCTGGAAGTTGAAGAGCATGGTCTTGCACACAATGCATAATATCAGCAAGCTCTTAAGCAAATGTCAGGTTAGCCTATCTCTGGGAACACAACTGCTTTTTGGAGCGTCCTTTCTTCCCTGCTTCCTAGTATTACTTCCCTGCTTCAGACCGCTCCTCCCCTAGTTCCACCAGCAATATCATTTTCCAGAGCTGAGATGGACAGATGCACCCCTATATTCAGTCTGGGGCAAAGCCTGTTTCTAGCAACATAATCCTTATTTCTGATAAAGGAAAGGTAACAGCACGTGTCTGACTCCTTATATCTATGTAATACTAAATCTTTGGAGAGACTGCAGGGCCGCCTTGTTCGTTCTCTGTGAGTGAGTGATCCGTCTCCTTTTGATCTCCAGTCTGATAACCATCTATTTCCTATCAGCATCACGGGGTGTGCACCAGGATTTACTTGCCAGTGGCATGAGACATGGGGAAAGCTTGTCTTCCATGTCTGGATGTTGACTGCCTTCCCGCAGAACTGCTACCAGGCATCTTGGTAGGATCTGATCAGGAAGGTTTGCATGTAACCTGTGCTGTGCCTCACTGGGCACCAACTCTGTGTAGTACACAGACTTGAGTAGAGAAAAGAGACATCACGCTTACCCTTGAAGGACTTCTAAGAAGAGCCCTTTGCTTCAAACTGCCTGGTATTCATCACAGGACATGCTCACAGTTTGTGCTTCTCTAGTGAATTAAATTGTTTGTACTCTTCCTTTTATGTCTCATGGGGTTTTATACACTTGATTTTTGCTTTGTCTTTTAACATTATTGTTGAGAGTACAAGGCTTCTCAGCAGGCTGCAAAAACTCCGCTTGCATAAACAGCCCAGGCCCCTTCAGTTCAGCCTGTGAAACGGCTGTCTGTGTGTTTCTTTGAGTGATCTGTCTTCATTGTTTAAATTGATAAGCGAAATCCTAGTTCTTCAGAAATTACACAGGTGTGAAATTATGCATGAGCTATAGAACAAAAGAAACAAGGCAAAGAAAAGTGGAGGGGGAATAAGTAATGATTTACTATGCAGGGAAATAAATGGCATTTTAAATTGTCATGAAAACTGTGAGATATTTATTTGATTTTCCTTTGCATCAGCATAAGCAAATACATATTCTCTGACCAGTAGCAATGGGCTCATGGTGGGTTCACATCTTTTCTGCATTTCATCATGACAGGAAAATTAAAAAATAAACCTGAAGAGAACCTGAGACATTATCATAGAATCATAGAATAGTTTGGGTTGGAAGGGACCTCTAAAGATCATCTAGTCCAACCCCCCTGCCGTGGGCAGGGACATCTTTAACTAGATCAGGTTGCTCAGAGCCCCGTCCAACATCAAAGCATTCTGAGGGGGACCGAACACCATTGTAATAATGAAATGTGAAATTTGTGCTGTAACTACAGTAATTTAGTAGATTGTGTCTGACAAAAGACTCAGATATTGACCTCAGTCCTTCCTTTGATGTTCTGGTTACCAAATATATCTACTGTGGCAAGAGTTACAGGATTTAACTTGCAAGTCTGATATAAAAATGAAATTGGAGTTTGCCCTGTAGTTATAACTGTGATAGGAGGGATTTGCCTGTGTGCACTCCCAGTCTACTTTGTCACTCATTCCCTGGGGGGTTCCGGGAACTCCCCAGCCAGTCTCTGCATCAACAAGACATGGGACTGGTTTGGTTCAGTGGACTGATGTGCGACAAATTTCTCGGCTGATCTCCTACTGGCTTCACTATGAAGCATTTGACCAATTTCAACAGCTGCTTTCCGGGGGGGGGGGATTTTGAACAGCCCTGCAGATTCCCCCTGGGCAGCTGCTGCTGTGCATAGACCAACTGATAGACACGGCTGCTTTGCCTTCGTGTGCTGAGTAACATCCTGGGTGGCGACTCTGGCCTTCCCAGAGATGCCCTGAGGCTGTTCCCACAGCAGAATTGACCAAACTGTACATAAATAGGATGCCTGTATGGTCAGTAGAAACTGTTTCTGCAGATGCAGGAATGGTCACATAGGAAAGTCCTTTGTACATACTTAAGATAGGAAAAGCTTTTACACTGTTGAAGAAAATCAGTAGCAATGGATCTTTCTTGTGTTGGAGTGATCATGTAGGACCATGGCCCAGCTGGATATAAAATATCCCCATGGCTACAGTTTGGGGTGTCTCACCTGATCCAGCTGAAGATGCTGCTGCAATGACCCTTGCAGACCCCCATCACCAACCAGACAGCAGCTGATCATCCTGTCTGAGAGATTCAATTTCCCTTGTGAGTATTATCCTATGTAGAGATCTCAATAAATCAGTATATCTAAGAAACATTCTCTGTGTTGTCTGCACCACTATGACAGAAGCCTTATCTTCACATGTAGAAAACTAATAAAGTCTTTATGGTGGAACCCTAAAAATAACTGGTATCTTTCAGAGATGCAATAATAATCTTAAAATAAAAAATTTTAAAAGCCTTAGTAAACAGTAGTGGACGCTTTCCTTCCTCACAAGTTGTTAAGCAATCCTGTAGAGTTTTATAGCACAGCTATAGTTCCCGAGTAAGTCTAACTACTAATGATACGTTCTCTATAATTTCTTCTCACATTAAACTTCACAGTATCTTCCCATACAGTTGGGATGAAATTCATATGCTACCATTCTTTCAACTCTCAGGAAACTGCTACTACTTTAAAGTTTATCACCCCTCCAGCTGAGGAAAGGCTAGAGGCCTGACCATAATGGATAAAATGAGTTTGTATGAAGATAATACAGTAGGTATTAGCAGTTGTGACACAGATATACATTGTTTTAGATTATTTCTGTATTAGTAGCAATAAACATTGGCATACTGCACTAATGTCTTAGATTCTCACCAGCTGGAACAGCGCTAAAGGAAGAGGTATATTGAACTTAAAAATATACAATTATTTAGGTTTTAATTTAGAAGAAGGAAATAAAAGAGAGAGAACTGGCATGGAATCAACTGTGCAAATTTTCCTATATGATACATTTGCACAATTTTAATGTACAGCCAGTCTAAATAGACGTGAAGAGGCTTTACAGGCTTTTCTGGTGTAAAAGGGCTCACAGAAACCTATAGTGCTGTGCTGCCGTTTCCTCTCCCAAGCAGGAGAACTGGAGACACCTCTCTGTGTTAGTCCAGGTTATCCACAGCTGCTGTGGAGAGTCTGTGAGGAATTTCAATGAACTTTGATGTCTTCAGGAAAGAAGACATTCAAAGCTTTTTTAAGTTTTTCTCTAAAGTGATGAGAATGCTCTCAGCTTTCTGCCATTTCTCCCACAGCTTCTTGTGGCTTGGTGAGAAATAGGTCAGTTACCAACTCAGCCTTATATTTACAGGGTCACCATTGCATTTCAGCTGCAGCAGAGGCCTTCTCAACCAAAAAGCCGGTTCCTGTAACATCACGTTAAGACAAAATGTTATTAGTTATCCAAACAACATACACTACTTCCCCCCCAGCTCCCTTCCTGGCTTAATCCGATGAGCTCAAACACTGGGTGATCAGAGTGTCCTGCAAGTGCAATTTTTACCCACATGGGTCATATCTGGAGCCTGAGGAAGAGCGTTCCAGAAATGCTGAGCCTTCCTAACGTGGCTGGGCATGAAATACATGATTGTTCTCGAACAGCCCAAGGCAAACCTATGAGCAAGTCTGAATCACTGGTGCTGTTTTTTGGCATCATAATAATCTAAAAGCTTTTAGTAGTGGGCACTGATTTTACTTCTTCTACCATATTTCTGTGAGTTATAGTGATTTTTCAGATGAGAGAAACTCTGCATTGCTGGGATTTGGGGCCTGAATTTCCAAGGTGGCTTGCCCTTCTTGTGCATGCACATAGGCTTTCTGGTCATTGCTTCCTGCCAGGCCTGACCTGCTGTGTCCTGGTTTTGGCAGCGATAGAGTTAATTTCCTTTCTAGTAGCTGGTACAGTGTTTTGGATTTAGGATGAGAACAAAGTTGATAACACACCGATGTTTTAGTTGTTGCTAGGGAATGCTTACACTAGCCAAGGACTTTTTAGTTTTCCATGCTCTACCGACTGAGAAGGCTGGAGGTGCACAAGAAGCTGGGAGGGGGCACAGCCAAACTGGCCAAAGGGACATTCCATACCATGTGACGTCATGCTCAGTACATAAACTGAGGAAAGCTGGCCGGGGGGGCCGCTGCTCGGGGACTGGCTGGGCATTGGTGGGTGGGTGGTGAGCAATTGTACTGTGCATCACTTGCTTTGTGTATTATTATTATTATCATTTTATTTCAATTATTAAACTGTTTTTATCTCAACCCACGAGTTTTTCTTACTTGTGCTCTTCCAATTCTCTCCCCCATCCCACCGGGTCGGGGGGAGTGAGCGAGCGGCTGTGTGGTGCTTTGTTGCCGACAGAGATTAAACCACGACACCTGCCCAGCTGTTTTGGTACAGTTTTTGGTACCTGGTGTCACACTTGAGGTCAAATCCTCCAGTGCTTGATGTACTACCCAGGGAGAGCCTGTGTATGACCCAGGTGCAGTAGCAGTGAAGTGCATGGGAGGGATGCCAGGAGCTCCCCACAGTGCCCTTCACCTACCCCATCTCACTGTTTGGGAGACATGCCAAATCCACCACCCTATTTTCCCTCAAAGCAGCATGATGCACCTTGCCTTGCCCATGCCCTCATGCCGTGCTCTGTACCTCCATACAATGTGTTTATTAAAAATAAATTCCACATGCAAGTAGCAGATACAACCCTTTCAGCCTGTGCAGCCTGCAGCTGATGGTACTAGGTACAGCTTGGTGGTACAGTCTGATGTGGGAAGGCAGTCTGTGTGGTTTTCCTCATTTGAGCAAAATATGCACAGGAACACAAGCTTGGAAAAGCCACCCACAAAGGACATACCTATGGGCAATCACTGACCAGATTAACCAGCAGAGTCAGAGCTGGAAGTGTGCCAGGTTTCTGGCAGGGTTATATGAGTCTTCCTACCCCTGGTTTGCAGCTTGGCAGTCATCCTTGCTGCTTTAAAATCTATGTGGGTTTTAAAATATTGTGGTACTAAGGATGTTTCCCATCTAACATACTCGTCAGCTTGACAGAGATACCCTGTGCTGTTAGATAAAATAAAGAAACCTCAGGGGCCATCAGAGCAGGACTATGCCAGAATTAGCTGGAAATGCAGAGGGAACGTATGGGGTTTAGCTACATTAACGGCTAAACCAGGCCACAGCGAGGTGCCTCTTCGCTCAGGAACCTCTGCTTTGTCCTGTCTGATGTTCGGTGGCCACCCTTACAAGTTTTAGTTTGCATGTGTGCAGTGAAGACCCAACCCAGTGTTGCTTGGGAGTTGCAACTATGAGACAAATCCAAGTTTTTGTATCAAATTAGACAGAAGTGATATGAACCCATGTCTCTGCCATATCTTAGCCACCTTCTCCAATGCTAGACTGCCTTTAGCCTCTGAATTTCTCTACAAGTGGGGATTAAATTCCCTGCTGTTAATTCAGGGTCTTTCCTGCTTTATATTGAGTGAATGTAGATGGAGAGCTGTCTATTTTCTAGTTAGGACCAACTGATTTGAGATGTGATAATGGCAGTCTTGGCTGGAGAGACCATGAAATAGTGGAGTTGGAGAGAGGCCCCTGATTGCTGGAGGAAGGCAAAAGGTCTCCTGTCTTCAAAAAAAGGCAGTTCAGGGAACTACAGGCTGATCTGCCTTACTCAGATCCCTGGGAAAATTATTGAGCAAATCCTATTGGAGCACATTTCTGGGAACGTAGAAGAGAAGAAGGCGACTGAGAGTCACCTTTAGCACAGGTATCAAGGGTAAATCGGGCCTAACCAACCTAATTGTTTTCCATGATAATATGACTGGATTTTTGGACAATGGGAGAACAGTCACTTACCTTGACTTTACCAAGACTTTCAAAACTGTTTTTTACAATATTCTGGTATCCCTGTTTCATTGTTATGGTCTGGATGGCTGGACAAGCACATGGGTAAATATCTGGCTGGATGGTGAGGCTTAGATGAAGATAGTGGTTAATGGGACATCTCTGCCTGGAGACTGCTAACAAGTGGAGTGTCATAGGGACTTGTCTGATTTAACATCTTTATCAATAACATCTTTATCAATAACCTGGAGGATTACAGAGTGAACTCTCATCAAGTTTGCTGATGTCACCAGATTGGGGGGACCAGTCAATACTCACGAGGTCAGAGCTTCTATCCAGAGGGACATGGACAGGCTGGAGGAATGGGCCAATGGGAACCTCATGAGATTCATCAAGGACAAATGCCAGCCACTGCTCCAGAGAAGGAAAAGCCCCTTGCAATAATACTGGGACTGGCTGGGACTGCTTGGGGAGCAGCTCTGCAGAAAAGGCTCTGGGGGTCCCAGTGCGCAGCAAGCAGGACATGGGCCAGCAGCAAGCCACAGAATCACAGAATGGTTGAGGCTGGAAGGGACCTCTCAAGGTCATCTGGTCCAGCCCCCCTGCACAAGCAGAGCCACCTAGAGCTGGTTGCCCATGACCATGTCCAGATGGCTTTTGAATATCTGCAAGATGGGTGACCTTGATACACATTGATAAGATCCCCCTGAGCCTTCTCTTCTCTAGGCTAAACAGTCCTGTCTCTCTCAGCCTTTCCTCATATGTCAGATGCTCCAGTCCCTTAATCATTTTCGGGGCCCTTCATTGGACTCCCTCCAGTATGTCCATGTCTCTCTCTTGTACTGAGAAGCCCAGAAGTGGACACAGTACTCCAGGTGTGGCCTCACCAGCGCTGAATAAAAGGGGAAGGATCACCTCCTTCCTGGCAATATTTTGTCTAATGCAGCTGAGGATAACATTTACCTTCTTTGCAGCAAGGGCCCATTTCTGGCTCATGTTCAGCTTGGTGTCCACCAGAACCCACAGTGCCTTTTCTGCAAAGCTTCTTTTCAGGTAGGTGGCCCCCAGTGTATATGGGTGCCATGGGATTGTTCCTCTCCAGGTGCAGGACTTCACATTTCTCCTTGTTGAACTTCATGAGGTTTGTGTCAGCCCCTTTCTCCAGCCTGTTGAGGTCCCTCTCGATGCCAGCACACCCCTCTGGCCTACCAGCCACTCCTCCCAGCTTTGTGTCACCAGAAAACTTACTGAGGGTACACACTGCCCCACCATCCAGATCATTAATGAAGATGTTAAGTGGAACTGGACCCAGTATTGACCCCTGGGGTACACTGCTAGTTTCTGGCCTCCAACTAGACTTCATGCCACTGATCACCACCCTCTGGACCCAGCTGTTCAGCCTGTTTTCAGTCCACCTTACTGTCTGCTTACTCAGCTCATCAACTGCTTCACAGTGAGGATCTTATGGGAGACAGTGTCAAAGGTCTTACTGAAGTCCAGGTAGACAATATCCACTGCTCTCCCTTCTTCTACAAAGCCAGTCATTTCATCATAAAAGTTTATCAAGTTGGTTAAGCATGAATTCCCCTTGGTGAAGCCGTGCTGAGTCCTGGCAGCAAAGATGGACAACGACAGCCTGGGCTGTGTGAACAGGGGCAGAACAAGAGATTGAGGGGAGTGGTTATCCCCCTCTACTAAGTATTTGTTAGATGACATCTGGATTACTGAATCCAGCGTTGGGTCCCTCAATACAAGACAGACTGAAAAACTGGAGGGAGTTCAGGGGAGGCCACCAAGATGGTGGGGCTGGAGCACTTGCCCTGTAAGGAAAGTCTGGGGGATCTGGGTTTGTTCAGTCTGGAGTAGAGATGACTTCAGGGGGGACCAAACAGCAGCCCCCTGTGTGTATGGGGAGGTCATTGAGGAGTTGGAGCCAAGCTCTTCACAGTGGTGCAGGGCAGGAGGCTGATAGACAATGGGCATAAAGTGAAACAGGAGAGGGTCAGACTGGATCTAAGGAGACATTTCCTCCCTGTGAGGACAGTCAGGCAGTGGTATGGGCTGCCCAGAGATGTTGTGCAGTGTCCATCCTCAGAGGTTTTTAAGCCCCAGCTGGATGAAGCCCTGAGCAGCCTGGTTTGACCTCAGAGCTGACCCTGCTATGAGCAGGGGGTTGGACCAGAGACCCCTGAGTTTTCTCCCAGCCTGAATCACCTTGTGATCCTGTGGTCCTCTAAGAACTGTGGTTAACTTCTGCACGGCTGCTATCTGTCTCCAAGGAACCCTTTTCTCATTCTTTCACCTACCAACCTTTTCTTCTTATATCCTCTTTACCACAATCCAGTGTTGCACTGTTGTACCCATCTGGGTACTCTGAGTTACATCCACTTGACAGAGCACTTGCTAAATTGGAGAGTGGTTAAAGATGGGCTGAAACCTGAGTTTTATCAATACAGGGAAGGACTCTGCTGTAATTTTTTTCACTGTGAGGATATACATAGAAGTTTGTAGAGCTTGATGTTCATACAAATGCATTTACCTGTGGGAGGGGAATGACTCATCTCTGGATTTTGAAAATGGAAGTGATGACTGGATTGTTTTTTGGAGATAGGCTTTTACACCATCTGTAATGCTGTCATGTTACTGTGAACAGACCCAAAATGCAGTCAGAACACTGTAAAATAGACTTATGTGAGAAATTCCATTGGCCATACTGTGGGAATCTTACTGATAGCAGTGAGAAATGCACTTTATATGAAAAATAAAGAAGCCTGGTACTGAGAGCCTTCTACCTGTTCCTAGAAGTTAGAGACTGGGTTTAGCCCTGAAAACTGAGGCTTTATCTTCTTTCTGACATTCTTGCTAGCATTAATTCATGTAACCGTTCAAATTTCATTCAGCCTTGCAGAATCCTTGACCTCAAATGCACCTCTATCAATGTATTTGCTCTGCATTCTAATATTCTGCTCTAAGGAATGGATTTTCATTCTGCCAGCTTTCATTTTTTTTAGCATATCTCCTTGTTCTTGCATTACAAGAGAGAGGAAACAGAGGTTCCCCACCTACATTTTCTATCGCATTCTTTTATTTAGTATAGTTATTTCTCATCTCCTCTTATTAATCTCCTTTCTAACGAAAACAATTCCACTCTTTTCAATCTCCCTTTAAATGTTTTTTCTGTGTTCTTAATAATGATGCCCTTTTCTTGAGCCCTCTATAATTCTGTGCAATTTTTCTCAAAAAATGGTGGCTGGTATTGTAGAACTAGCAACATAATTGCATTACTTTTGCAGTATTCTTCCCCGGTCCATTTTTTTATGCAGTCTGACATACCATTTGCTTTTTTCCAACACTGTGATGCATTAAGTAGAGGTTCCAGTAATCTATTTGTAATGATATGCAGCTTCTTTTCCTTAGGTGATAAAGTCAACAGACTCCTAATTCAACTGTTGAAGGAAAAGTAGTTTTGTGGGTTTTTTTGTACTTACCAACTTTACATTTCACTTATCTGTATAATGTCTGTTCTGCATTCTAAAGTTCTTTCTCCAGTTTTCATGTTCTGAATGGCCTAAATAGCTTTATCAGATTTCAGATTTTTGTGGACAGATTCTGTAGGTAGAATTCTGCCAGTTCTTTTTTATCATTCTTGTTCCGTGATAATGTTTTTTTATTATGCATAGTGAGACTTCAATTTTGGTTTTCTTGTGCTGGGAATGTTATATTCCTCCTAAAGCAGGCAGACCTACCAACTTCCTCCAGTTCCTATTTTCCACAGATTCACCCACAAATAATACAACTCACAGACTGAGAAAGGAACAAAGGAAAGGAGCTAAATGGATTTCCAGCTCAGTTCCCTGCATTTTCAGATTGCCATGTAGTAGATGTTAATTCAAGAGTTGTCTATAAAAGCATCTGTTCTCCATTTCTTCTCCCATCCCGCCACACAAAAAACCCAGCAAAGACCAAATTTAAGTTTGTAAAGCTTTTTAAAGTTTGGAATTTTACCTGTAGTGCAAATAAAAATTCTGAAAAACATTCAGATACTGAGCAGCCCCATTCAAAGGCATTGTTAGCACACTGTGACATTAATAATTTCAAAGTACACCTTACAAAGTGAGAACCCCCTCCCCTTTTTTTTTTAATTGATAGCTGTAGTTCACTAGAAAAAGAAACAAGAACTCACCTGATAGTTGTGGAGGGTTCCTGCTCTATACACCTAATAATATGGGAGAAGATTTACTGAGAAACTTCTTTTTCTTCCTTCTCCCATGCTCATAGATCAAAACACCCATGGGAGCAGAAAAGTATGGCAACGTGGCAGTGTATTTTTTTGATAATGGAACTAACTCATCACTGAAAGCAGGACAATGGTATTAATGCAGCCTTCCCCTCAGACTGGGAAGCAGGACCTGATAACAGAACATCATGCTGCCATGGCTCTACCATTTCTCCTATCTAAGATTGCATGTATAGGGATAACTCCTAAAAGACATTGTGTGGCACTATGCAGACATCACTGCACATCACCATAAAACTGGAGTCCAGGAACTCCATACTTTATCTAGTAGACAGTATTTCATTTGTGAAGACTGATTAACATATCTTTTAAAAACAAAATAATATGGTATATTCCTGAAAGAATTCAGAGGTCTTCAGCGTGTTTCTCTTGCATTGTTGTGGCATTGGGCTTATATAATTTACAAAACACTTGGTTTTTTTAGCTAGACTGGCCAACTAAACTCATCATTTTTCTTCCTTTCTGCCCCTTGCTTCTTGCAGCTCCTTCCTGAAATGGGTATAACTGTGCCAGTTACACTGGTATTGCTTATTCTGATTCTGGAACACAAGGAGACTCTGCCAGTACAAAGCTGCCCTATGACTGTCCCACCTCAGATCCTCAACCCACTGATTTAACAGTGAAAAGCAAGCCCATGCTGTAACTCAAGTGAAGAGCTCACACAGAGACCCTTAGAGGACTGTGGCGGTGTTTTGCTTTCAAACTGGCTGCCTGAATGACCTGTGCCGGCAAATTGGATGGATGACACTACTTGTTGCTACTAGGAGAACTTGCAGTGTGGGCATGGGTTTACACAAGGAAAGTGCCACTGTCCTCCCACACTTGCCCTTAATCATTAGACATGTTTTACCAGGATGTATTAGGCAAAAATATTTACAGTGCTTGAGCATACTGTTCCTCCAAGAAGCATGAGTTTGCCCATGAAATCTCAGTGTTGCTCTTGGGCAAAGGCTATGATAGGAGTGTACTAATTGTCCTGGTTTCAGCAGGGATAGAGTTAATTTCCTTCCTAGTAGCTGGTACAGTGCTGTGTTTTGGATTTAGGGTGAGAACAATGTTGATAACACACCAATGTTTTAGTTGTTGCTAGGTAGTGCTTACACTAGTCAAGGACTTGTCAGCTTCCCATGCTCTACCGACTGAGAAGGCTGGAGG